>NC_082599.1:6455912-6758898 GCF_030936135.1 Gavia stellata
TAATGCATTTCATAGATTAACAAAATCACAAGCTTAATAAACAACAAGAAAATTCCCATTTCCAAAACATAACAAGTACATAAATGGAAAACTAGAAAGTAACTAGATCAATGCAGGTTTGAGGAAGGCCCGTTTCAAAAGCCTTTGAGAAAAGGGAAATGCAGCTCATGAGCCAAAACCTGATTAATAGTTTTCTCCAATTCCTTAACAGAATTCTGAGGATTTGTCAAACTGAACAATACTAATATTAGAAATCAGATAAAGAGATCCCGCTGAGACAAGACTATTTTTCCCCTCTACACTGACAGTACAGAACTCTGAAGTATGTTAGCTTTGCTCTTCTACCTGGATTTGCCTGATATCAAAATAGTGTACTAGTAAAGCTTGGACTCACATTTCCTTTAAGTTACTGCATCCTAAATCCAAGTTATTTTTAGCTAGTTATAACAGCGTGATCTTCAAACACTGAAGAACCTGATTCCACATCAGATGGACAGGACAAGATTAAAGAAAAATCAGCATTATTTATGCACCTGTTGAACAGTGTAGCTTTTAGACAGCCAGATATCTTGAAACACAATACAGAAGTATTTAGATGCCTTCCTTTCACTTGAGAAAGATCATCTCGATTACACTGCAGCATCTAATTACTGTATTTGAACATGATGTTGAATTCAAACAACATAAGAAATTTAAATGGCATAGTCTCATGAGATTAATAATTTCTTAGCTTTCTGACCAGCAACACATGTACTAAAAGAAAGATCAAAAATCGTATTGAGCAAAGAAACTAAAAACCAAAATCTGTTCTCTTTTAGAAGGGATGAATATGATACTGAAGTTAGAGCAAGTGAAAAATCCTACAGTTTGAAAGATTTCTTCATAACTCTTCTGTTAACAATTGAGAGGAACAATACTGCACATACATATATATGTGTATTTAAGTTCTTGTCTACGCAAATTTCAGTGTCCAACAGGTACAGTTTCTCTTCTTAAGTCACCGTTCAGTGTCAGTTTCTTAATGGTTACTTTTGAAAGGGAAAATGAAGACTGATTGTGTAGTGAGTATTCTAAACACTCCACTAATCCAGAACTACTCACAGAAATAAGTAGTGCATCATCAGTGTTCCACCAATACAAAAGTCTGAGTTCTACTGCTCATACACTGTCTGGCTCTCAAGTTGTAGACTGCCAATACACAGAAGTATGAGAATCAGCAATTTTATCGAGAAAAGCCTGCCAAGTGCTGTAACCCTCCATGGAGACCATTTTTGAGAGAACAAAGTAGCTAACTCTTGGCACAATCTTTGTCACAAAATGGCAAGATATTGCTGAACTTACAGTTTTCTTAATTGCATTATCTGTAGAAAGTAATTTCTTAATTGCCAAAGACAAGACTTTTTAGTCAACTCTGATCTGGGTTGAATTCATTTCAAACTTAGGAGTTACACAGTCTCTTATTCTGCCAAATTCAGCCACCATCTGACATTTTACATAGCTGTGCTTTTTATCTCATGCCTGATTAGACTTAGCATTATTACCTTACAACACCACTCTTTAAGGTGTTTTTGTATAGACCTACCCCATGTATTATTCTAATAGCCATTGAATATATTTTTTTTCCAATAAATCTTTCTTTTATTTTTTATGGTTCATAATACCTAGAAGCAAATTGGACTTACGTCAAGAGAATACTGGCTAATGTTGAATAACCTAACTATTGCTCTTTGCTGTCATTATCTAGGCTGTTTCTTTTCCAAGTCACGCCTTAGTTTTGCCAGTAATTGTTTTTCATCAAGGCATCATGTTTCTGTAACTTCAGAATCATTATTCACCTACTTTTCTACGGACTAGAGTTCTTAAGCTTTCAGAAGAAAGCTACTCAGCAAATTTTGGTGTAAATCAAATTTAGGTGTAAGTCAAATTTAAAAGCATTAAAAGCATTAGTCTTATAACATTAATCTTACAACTAGACAGTTACAAGACAACTCAAGTTGTATCTGTTAAGGAAACAGAAATATGAACAAACAGAATGTACGAACAAATCCTAAAAAAGAAAAATATTAAAATACTAACCATGATTTATTTCATTTTCCTCTTCATCCATTGGATTGATATGTGTTCTAGGCCAATACTCCAGAAGTGCTTGTAGCAGAAGCCCTCCAAGGTTTACTGTCAAGACATAGTGGGGTAGAACTTCAGTTACATAAAAACTGTAGGCATCCTAATACTCTACATTCGATCCACAGCTGAAAACTTTCCCAGAAGTTTGAGTAGTTCTGTTCCCAAAACAAACTATTTATGAGCACAGAAATCTGCTTATCTCAATCTCAGAGCTGTATGTTACAATCTTTCACAAAAAGCTGATTTTAGAACTACTACTGTTGGATCACTCACATGCTATAACATTCTCTAGATAATGTAATAGTTCCAAGTTTAGGAATATTTTTTTTCCCTTTTGCTTCTTGAAGGTTTAAAACCAAGTTAAATAGAAAACCTAAACATGACTGAAATGTTTCAGAAAAAAAGCAAACATTCTCACTGAAGAATTCTCTGCACAATTTAGTCTCAAGAAAATAAGCCCTAAAATCCAACCAGCGACTGACATATGTGGCACTGGAATATTCTGAAACAAATACTGGAATTTATTCTGCTTTTTCACCTCAATAAAACACTAGTATTAGTTAAAACTTACATTTTGGATCAGAACCATCTGGACTGCTAAATCCAGCATCCTTTGCTGAAACCCAGGCTGCAAAGCAGTCACTTTCATCCAAAGTAATTGTCAACATCTGTTGGAAAAAGACCACCAGGAAGAGGAATGCAATAGTTGTTTTGTATTAAACAAGCCTATAAATTTATTTTCTTCATACTTAGCTGGGAATACAAAACAAAGAATTTCTACATGCATGATAGCATACTTTGTTTACCAAACTGTATTAATTCATAATTGGTATTGGTGGATTTAAACCGACCATACCATGAGAAAGAAAACAATAACCTGTTTTTCAGATTATTAAGAACTGAGGTAAAATTTACTGTTTCGCTTCAAAATAAATCTAACCCATCAGATAAATGATGATCATTCTTCAAAACTTGTAACGCACTAAAACCTTTGTGAACACCCAGTATATGAAAATATATGAAATATGACATTAGAACAACAGATTTAGGAGTTGTATCTCACCCCAGTTTTCAAGTCTACTGAGAACCAGTTTGGCACATACACCATTTTAAATCTCTTCTTAATTTCTTCTTCAAAATCTACTTTCCCAAGGTCTTCAACTTTGCATGCCTGTACACCAAAAGAAATACACAAGTTTTTAAATTCTGAGTACTGAGTCGTATCAATACTTCAAATCTTATACTTGACTTTCACATACACTTGGAATGATTACGACTTATAATTTCTCCATGAGTACTGTAGTCCAGAAACACACAAGGCAAAGGTTCACATTTTTCTCTAAAAATTGAACAATAGTTTGTGTGGTAAGTAATTTTTATTTATTTCTGAGGTAGTGGCATCAAGCCAGTGGAGAGATATGGAAGTATTACTTCACATTAATAAAAAACATTTTTCCCTTACACTGAGCAGATAGCTGTCTTCTAGCATCCTCTTCTCCCAATCAGTATCAATATTTCAGTATGACTCTCCAAACACCAGTATTTGTTGCAAATTTAGCAACAAATTCAACACAACTGCTGCAATGGGAACAGCAGTGAGTGAATTTGTGTGCAGATTCTTTTTTCCTGTTTTATTTTATACTTTTATTTTTAAAGCTCCTCAGGTAAGTCTGTTAACATCCAAATTTTTGTAATCCACTTGCAGAGTCATCGTGAAACATGTGCTTTAAGCAAACACTAAGGATTGTACCCTTGCAAGACTTATTTCCTCAAAATCCAGGAAAAGTTAAAGGAAGCAAAGATTGAAGGGTCTAGCTACAGGTAAGAAACCCACCCTCTTTTCTTCCAGCATCCTCAATGAAGAGTCTCAGCTTTAGAGCACAGTGATCCTACACATAAGATGACACTTTGACCTGGCCAGTAACCCCATCTCTAAACTGAATATGTATTTAAACATATCTAAGAGATGCTTCTGAAACCCTTGCTAACAAAAGAGAAAAAGAATTTAATGATGGTATAAATTAACATTAGCATTTGACTTTGGTTCTGAGATCTAACATTGTTCTTAAATATATACCAACTGTAAACAGAAAGAAAGAAAAGCTATTCATTTTTCCACAGAAGTCATCTAAATCGTTTTTAGTACAAATCTACATTCTTCAACTTAATGTCCTTCTTTCTCACTTCAGTCAGCAACTCAGTAACTTAACTGGCCATGCTTTACTGCATTAATGAATCTTGGCTGGAACACTGCATAGCTCAAGACAAAAAGAAGATGTAGTATTTCAAACAGGATTTTGCAAGAGAAGAAATTGCTGACCATCTCACTGACCTGGGATTCCAGTCTTTTCTCTCTGCATTCTTTTTCCTCTCCTCTGACCAATCATTGGGTAAAGCAAGATAAAGAATGCTACACCAAGTCTCTCTCTTCTTACAGGAGCAAGTAACCCTAGGCAGGAGCCGTGCTTCCTTCTGCTAAATTTCCTTCCAGTTCTGCCTTCCTGCCTGCTATCTTGCCAACTAACAAAAGAAGCAGTGAGTTCACGCTCTCAGACCACTCCACAGACTAGTAGTCAGCACACTCACTTGGGATCTGTGGGTTTGTAGCAGGACCTGAAGCACAGGTTTCCCTTTTGCAAGCAGTAGCTTTCTTATGCTACTCTATACTGCATTGAGCCGACATGCCTATGGGCCTCTATGAGCCCTCTTTGAAACAAAACCCAATCAAAACAAATATTACTATTTTCAGGAGAGAATTCAAGGGTCTGAATTTCAGGTGAATGAAGATGTCAATACCTGGCCTCACATCAGGCAAAAATGCAGAAAGCTCAGAAATGCCCCCTCCCCTTTCAAAAAAGCAATCTTTGCATTATGTCTTGCAACAGAAAGATGACTGACTTTCTACCATAGGAATCTCATGCACTAAAAAGATAAAAAGAGGTACAAAATAATTAATCATCCAACAGTAGATGCTTACTCCAAAATTATATACTTACCTTCAAGACATCCCAGTATGCCACATTATTATTTGTGTCTTTGGTTAATATGTGTCTCTTGTCGTTAAGAATGTGACACTGAATAATACTAGCACCCCCTAGCAAACAAACAAGAATTAAGGTCACTACAGGGATTTTTTTTTTTTCTAATATTACATTAAATTAAACTGTATAACACAACATGTGTGATTGTTCTTTGCCTTCACTATTTTATGTAAGACTCAGATACCACCAAGGTTTAAACACTATTTTAACTGTAACTAACACTAGATAGATGATAACCACATTGTCTTTGTTTTAGTTGAAATCATAGTATCAGGTACCTAAAAACTTGAGCCAGTCTTAAAGATCTACCATTTCTGCTAATGATAACAGATTTTATAAGGTCCTCTGGAAAACAGCTGTTTACCTTTTATAACTTGGTCAGGTTGTGTACACAGGGGTGGTATAGGATTGGTACAATCATTATCATAATCTCCAGATGCTCTGAAGTTATGAATTCCCTTCAAAGTCTACAGAAAGAAACAAAATAATGACACATTCATAATAATCTATAAACTTTGCTTTTATCTGTGAGTAACAACTGCCAGTTCCTGCTGCTATTTAGATGTTAACTGCCCAGTTCCGAGTAAGAGAATTTGCTTCTAAAAGCAGCATAAACAGATAGCAAAGAAAGTAATTCAAAGCTTAGTGTCTTTTGATCAATTTCAATATTAGCATTTTATGATTTTTTTAAAGAAAGCTTACAGATCATAGTAAGTCACAGTCAAATTGCAAGCAATAGTCCAACAGCTCCCAAAACAAGACTGCAAATACCATGACTACTTAAATTTACACACTGTAAAATATATCACTTACCCATTTATTCACAGAGGATTTAGTTGTTGCAACCCAAAGTGCTGGAGGAGGATCAGCTGATCTATCAAGTTCCATCTAAATAATGAAACCACAGATACTTTCAGGCATGCTTAACTTAATTTTCCTTTGTTTAATTAATATTTGCTCTGTGTAGACCTGCTCCTGTACTTGGATGTATCTCAGAAACAGCATTACTTTCAGTTTACTAACGAAATACAAAGTTTATATGAAAAATAACTAAGCTGCAATTTTTGAAACTCCAGAGAAATTGTTTCAAATATTCAATAAATGAATTCTGAACACAGACAAGAGTAGATGTAAAGTGTCTAAACACCCAGTATTTAAAGTTGCTTCTAGCGTGATGCAATCTTATCTAATGGACAGTTTGCTAAGTACAATATTTTCTAATTACTTTGCATTCAGATAGTTCACATGATTAGAAAGAGAACGTAAGAAGTTCTGTACTAATTAAAAAGCAGAACTTTATATGTTTGGCTCTGCTGTTACATTTCTTGGACAATAACGAATCACTGTAGCTAAGATATTAGAGAGCCCTTCTGATCTTTGTACAGCTGACCATAGCTTTAATTTTCCATTTTGAACTGAAATTTCTCAGATTCTGACTTTTTCAAAACTACATTAATATCTCCAGGTTTTTATCTGAACATACTAAGCCAGAGTTCACTCACAAGGAAAGCCAGATTGCTTACATACTGGTATGTTTCAATTGCACACTCCTTATACACCTACATGTTCCAAGGTCACATCATCTAGAGTTACAGATACCAATAAAAATCCAAAAAGCAGTCTCTTCAAAAGACTCAGACTTGTGCATGCAGTTTTCTCCAGTTAAGAAAACATCACATTTAGGTGTTCAAAAAACACGCAGTAAATTTTACTCCTGTTTGCCATAAGTACGCAACATATTCTAACACAGTCCTGTGCATATACATTGCTGCTAAGAAACATCCATTTTTGTCTAAAGCCGTGTCAATGCTGGCTTAGTTTTTTAAAACTGTACTAGAGTCCGGTAGAAACAACTTTTCATGTCTGAAGCATATTCAATTTCAGTAATATCTGAATTTGCATATTTCCAGGCATTTATCTTCTTCAGACAATGAAGTTTCAGATGTAATTTAGGAGACAAAGCCAATACACTGAAGATGTGGTGTAGTAAACACTTGTTACCTAATAAGCATTCTTCTATCAACTTACACCTCAAGCCACTATTTCATCAGACAACATGCAATACAGTTACACTTCTATACTGTGAGGGTGACTGAGCACTGGAACAGGTTGCCCAGAGAGGCTGCAATGGCTCCATCCTTGGAGATACTCAAACGCCACCTGGACATGGTCCTGGGCAATTGGTTCTAGGTGACTCTGCTTGAGCAGTGGGTGTGGACCAGATGACCTCCAGAGGTCACTTCCAACCTCAACCATTCTGTGATTCTCTGAATTAAACTCAATTACCTTAAGAACTGGTGCCTTTTCTTCACAGATAAGCACACGGATATCAGGATTTCGCAAATCTGTACAATAAATCTTCCTGTCTCTTCCTCCTGAATAAACATGAGTGAAGGCTTCATTGACCTGCAGAGCCCAAACACCTTCATCATGGACTCGATATGTGGCTATACATCTCTGCTGCCCAAGGGACCACAGGCGGATAGTCCCATCAGAGCTGCCTGAAAGACACTGAGCAACAACCATCATACTTAAATCAAGCACGTGTTTAAATCTTTTAAAATCATTTTTTCCATAAAAAGCTTTCATAATTCTTATGACTATATTTTTCCATTAAGATGGTGCTAAACAAAGACTGGCAGTTAACAACTCTAGTCACAATTTCCAGACATTTTATGTAAACCATCCCCTCCATACATAGATGGACTTGTAATAAAACAGTGCTTTTACCCACCAGCCTCCCTCCCTTAATCACTAAATTTCTGTAAAATACTTGTTGGGCTACCTTCTGTAATCTATGCCATAAAATAATTACATTGAAAAAGACTGACGACATTTCTACATTCCGTAAAATGCCTTTGTCTCAAATTAAAGCACATACCTGGGTGCCATCTCTGTTCAACAACAAAGCTTTTACATTGTCCGTGTGCCCTTTGAGTTTCATTAGTTTTGCACAAGTTCTCGGATCCCACACCCTTAGAACCTACATAAATAGACATTGGATAACTGGCATTAACATCATTCTTCCCACCAATGCATTTTCTCTATAGAAAATTAATCCTTTCCAAATAAACTGACCCTTATTCTGAACACGCAGACATCCATCACCAAAAACATGCTTCATTAGAACAAGATAGACATAACTAGATCTTATGCATCTCTATTAATCAGATGTGGTTTTCTTCGCTTGATTTTAATTTCATTTGTTCTGGCTTTTTCTGTCTTCAGAAATTAAAGAACGGAAGTGACTGGAAACAGGACAGTGGATAAAAAAAGATTCTGAGAATCCTCTCAGATGCTTCGCTGGTGTACCTTATTTTCATTTTTATATTGACTTGGAAATAAAATTCTCTCAAGGTTAGTTTAGGTAAAAAAAACAACTCGCAGGGGATTTCATTATTTCACCTTCCTTTACAACAAAAAGCATGGGCTACCTCTTGGAAACACTTGAACTTCATTAGCTCACTTAATTTCCCACCTCCTGCAGGGGTCTTACAAATTGCTGGCACCGCTTCTTTCTTACCTGTGGCAACTGCTTCAATTTTTATAATTATCTGTGTAATGTGCCCCCAAAATCAGAGCTCTTGTGGTGACATGTAATGATCTCTGATAGTGAGAGTGTTACACAAGATGATCCGATTGTCCCTTCTGTATATTAAAGCTATACATACATAAACATCATCAGACTGAGGCAGGTATTTGTATCCTACACTTACACTCCCGCTTAAAAAAAAAAAGCATCTACCCGCACTATTAAAAACACAAAAGCTGCGACAGACATGACATTGAAAATGAATAAAATTGTCTCTTTATACCAAACTTTGAACTGAAGTGGAATAAGCCTTACCGGATTTTTGCTTACCTTTTCAGTGGACCCTGATACGATAACTGTTCCCATTTGATTCATTGCGAGGCTGTAGATAGAGTCCTTGTTCCCACTCAGGGAAGAAGCTATTTCAAAATAAAATTTACATTTTCAATTTTAATGCTGTCATTTGAAAAACATACTTATTCACTCAAAAGTGGTATTCTAGGGTGATCCATGAAAATAGTGCCACTCTACCCCATAAGTAGAGTTGCTTTGAAAAAAAAATGAAAGACTACACACAGCATACCAGTAGGAAAACCCCATCCCAATTCTTAATCTACTGCTGCATAAAACAAAGTAACCCCGCAGACTTACGGTCATTACAATTGTGGTGCCCTTTTGGCACCACAGTTGAATGCCAGGACCATCAAGGTACTCTTGCTCTTCTCAACTACGTTATTAGAGAATTACACTTTTACGTGATCTTATAGCATTTGGATTTAAGCGCAGAGATTTTTTTCCAAGTCAACTAGCAGTAAAATTCTACACTATATATTGAAGGCTCTCCTCTTAATTCAGCAGAGATGCATTACTGAAGTTACACTGCAGTGCTGAAATGTGTTACTTGAGCATGGATGCTACCTCTGTGCTTGTGAAAACCATATGGCAACTCCTTAGCATCACAACTACCATCAAATTGAGGAATTCTGTCCCATCTAGCCTAATCTACTTTTGGACAGATTAAAGTACCAAGCCCTCAACCAAGAAAAGCACAGCCAGAGCAAATGAAAATCATCTATTCAGAGAGCACCATTAGGCATTTCATCAAGCCTCAAAAACATACGATCAGTATGCCAAAAAGGCTGAACACAGCAACAAACTGTATTGCCAGCAAAAATGTGAAACTTTATGTAATGATTTATGTATATATGGAAATAAGTTTCTAACACAGTATTTGTGACCCAGTATCATAAACATTTTGTCACAGTGAAAGAATTATGCAGCTTTACTTTAGGGTCCTCTTAACCACTAGCTATGGCCATCCAAATGTAAACTTTCAAATGAAATCTATTATTTGTAGCCAAAATAAAGTGATAGTCTTCCACTGTCTTCAGAGAATAGTTGAAGGCAAAAAGCAGAACTGAAAACTCTTGAAGGTTAGCACACTGTTCAACAACGATAATTTATTTAAGGATAATGTACAGAATTGTCACAAGCTGGACATCAGGAATGGAAGAGAGAATCTTAAGTGTACAGTAGCAAAATTTATGCCAGAACAAAAGCAAAGCTCGACTCCACCCTCTTCTGGAAGAGTCTACATCTCAAAAGTAAAATCTCTCCACTTAATTTAAATTATGGCTATGCTGGCTGAGAGACTCTTTAAAAACAGGCTTCCTTTTAATGCTGGCTTGTGTACATTGCTTCCCTGTAATCAGATAGGAAATTAATGCACAAGAACAATCTTCATTTGCACTCTGAAAAAAAAAAAAACAAACAATATTGTTTGAGAGGACTGAGGAAAACCAGCTTCTTTAAGGACATATACCATGTTCTTCCCAACAGAACCACTGTTGGGAGCACTAGAAAGAAAGAAAAACAACTCCCCCCGCTTCCCCTTCCTCCCCCCTTATGAAGCATTACTGTTCTAACTCCAGAAATGCAAATTTATTTCTGTCATCTTAGAGGTGATGTCTCTACCTCCATTTGATCTTAGGCTCAGAACAAGCATCAGCTCTTCAGTACTCCCTGTCTTCCATTTATGATTCACTTGAATCATTTAGTTCTGTATCACTGTTGCGGCGTTCAAGAAATCTTGTGGTTTTTTCCCCCCACAATCAAGTTTTCCTGTGAGCCAGCAAATGAATTCTTCCTTCAAAAACTCCCTGCTCAACCAGAAGATAGTATAACTTACAGTTATCAACAAAGTTTGGTGATAAAATAATCCTACTTCCAGTGAAAGAAAACTTCTGGGAAATATAAGGTAAATCTATTTAGTTATGTGCAGTCAGGTGGCATCCCAATACTATTCTGCAGTGCCACACAGCTCACTAGAAGCCACTTCTCTTCTGACGTCTACACAGACATGCCAGCATAAGGCTATATTTGAATTAAAATCCTATAGACAGAACAAACGCAAAACTGACAGTTCTGCCCACCAGGCACACCTTTGGTTTTAGAAGCAACCAAATCCATAAAATTAAACACACCTTTCAGAATAATACCTTTAATAAATTATTAAATAATAACATATTATTAAATAATAACACCTTTCACAATAATTCAAAAAACACACCAAAACAACTATACACCTGCCTCTTATTTACAGAATCACATATTCCTGAAATTTCATAAAAGTATGTTGTGGCAATTCCAAATTTTAGTTTTGCAGATTTTTCTTGAGTCACTCCTAACCTATGAATGAGGAAGCAAGTAGTCTTATTTAGAAAATTCAAGTGTGGCAGTGTAGCAAGATGGTATGTTCTTTCCCAATGCATATATCAGAGAATCTGCTACTGTTTAAACATGTATGAAACATTAAGTATAAAATGAAAGAGATCAGTCACTTGGAACACTATTTTTCCAGCCTACCTACAAGCAGCAAAACACACTGTGGTCAAACTAGACCTCTTTCTGAAGAGGTTTCTATTGTAAAATAGCCAATACAAACGAGGATGCTGATGACCCAGATTTACGTTATTCACTCGAGCAATCAAATCTAACTGAACTTGAAGATTGGTGTCATACTTCCCAGAAGAGAAACTTAACCAGCTCTATCCTGACTATTCTAAGAAAGCGGTGTTGGAATTGCTCTATGGGGAAAGATCTCGTAATTTACTGTAATGCCTTTATTGGGACAGAGAAGCAGGACAGATCACTTCCTAAAAGATGACGACGTTAAGGATTAATCCTGATAAGTAGAATCTATGGACAGTTTCCCCATGCCTTCTAATATCTAGTGATCTAGATCTCACTAGTATGCTATTCTTACATGTAATTAGTGCTTAGTATTACTTTGCATGTTTTTTAATCTAATTTATCTAGTAACTTTATTGTTCTGACAGATAGATTTGAAAAATGTATCAAGTCCTGCTTTAGGAGCTGTACTGCATTTTTTGCAGCACCTATATAAACAAAAAAACAAACCCAAATTATAATACACCAAAAACGCACTGACAAATAGCCTAAGGGAAAATTTCTATAACAGGTTAGTTGAGGAGCGAAAAGCTTCTCAAGCTAAAGCTCTATCAAGTTTCAGAGAACACCAGCACATTGAACATTTTCATCTGAAATGTAAAGAGACCTGTCCTCTATTCTGAACGCCATGAATGTTGGCTGCTCTAGATTTTCAGCTAGTACATAACGCAACAAATGGACTGATTACATACTAAAACCACCTTAAAATTTATTGCACATTTTTTATGTACACACAGAAACAGGTATCTATAGTTTCAAATTGATCTCACAGATTATGTTACTCAATAAAATGCATTGCATTTGCCTCCCCTCCCTAGGTACCTACTTGTTACGGTGTTATTTGAGGCAGTCAGTGCTGTTAGAGTATTTACATCCCAGAGGAATATCTGTCTGTCCAGCCCAGCAGATGCTACCAGTTCTTTATCTTTTGCATATGCTAAGGCTTTCACGTAATCCTACAATAAAATAAGTATAAGAACATGAATCAACAACATTATCCAAGATCGTCAGCGATAACATACAGTATTTACAGATAATGTTTTTCACCTTATGTGTCCTTAGTGTTGACATGCAAAATCCCTTATGTGCATTCCATACTTTAACAGTAGTATCTGAAGAAGCAGATATCACTAAATTGGAAAGAATAAAGAGTAAAGTTTAATGGGTTATGTATTACTTTAAAGCATATTTGTACTACTCTAATTTGCTTTTCAAAAAGATCAAAAGAATCATTTATATACACATTTAAATTTTCATTAAAACATCTGCTTACACTATTTATCAGATTTACAATACACATCACAAATTAATTGTACATGCTAAGAGAAGATGGAAAATAGTTAAAGCAGAAAATAATGTATTTTTATACACAATTTTTGAATACTGTAGTTTTCAAATATTTAAGTACTTACATGTTTTACCATTGCAGCAGAGCACAATATCATTTACCCAATCTGTGTGATGTTCCATAGACGCTATATAAGGGTCTTGCTGCAAATTAAGAAAAAAAGTTTATAGGATCTCATCACAAAAGGAAAAGATTGTGACTATCAGATCCTGTTGTGATATTTTCTTCAACCTTCAAATGGATGCCTAATGCAGAGTTGCTTGAAGTCACTATTCCAGAATCTTTTTGTGAAAGAACTATATAGCTATGTAAGCTATCACAGTATGAGCAATATCAAAATTATTTTCCTATCATAATAATTGGCAGCTGCTAAAAACCAGTATCAAATATACACCTGTAGGCAGCTTACTAGCATGGTAACTTGGAAAAAAGTAGGTTTTAACATAGGAATCCTCTCAGGCCTTACCTTGTGCTGATTGACACTCCATATCCTTATAATGGAGTCTCGGCCTGCTGTGAAGAGTCTATTTAATGCTGGATCCAGCTGAAGTGCATTTACCCCATTTCGGTTATACTTCTCCACTTCATCTCTAATCACATAGGAGACCTAAAATACATTTACACAAATCCAATTACGATATTAAGATACTGACTTGGCCATAAAATCCTAACATCTAATCTCATCTTTGTGAGGTTCTTGGGTAGAAAAATATGAAGAGTTTTACAAGCATTAAATAAGTCTGTCAGTTTGAGAGTTACCAACACAACCTCAGTCATTTCCCCCCAGCTGAAAATGGGGAAGAATCATTGACAAGGTATCAGCAGTGCTAGAACTGGAGCCCAAAGGATTATTTAATCAGTATAACTCAAGCTTAGACTCAGAGAATCCTTCGTTCAATTCCCTGCTCTACACAGATATTCTGGGTGATCTTAGACAACACACCGAGTTTGTGTCTCACTTCCTAAGAGGTTTCTTAGTTTCTATAGCTGGGATGACAGGATTTCCCACACTCACAAGGGAGACGATATGGTCACCAAGGATTACAAAGCATTGAAAGACTGCAGATACACATTCTAGCAATTTCAGGTGTCGCTATTATTTTGAAACCATTTTTTTAAAAACTACCTACTTTCTAATATAATAAGAAGCACAAATATTTACTGCTCTTTCAGAGAAATTATTCCTTTAGCTTCTTTCCTTCTGTATTTGACAGTACTATGTGTATAGGTTATTTCATTGTTTTGTTCAGAAACACTAAAAGGAGATTTAAGGAGACAAGCAAAGGCTACAGCACTGTTCAGTAAACGCAATTAAAACGCACTGCAGTGTCTTCAGAGCTACCCCATTCACTGTGCTGCATCTCTCCTGATCACAGGGTTTACGCATTACTATGAGGAAAGCCCTCACACTTCGAGAAAAGGAGGGGAAGCTCCCAGCTATGCCTCTTCACAGATTCTGTAAAATATAATCAGAAGACGGTAAAATTTTAGGCTTGGTATAATCCAATCTGGCCACAGCAGGACTCATTTGGATACATAAGTATGAGTGTTTTGAAAACGCTTTCAAGGAGTAGCCATGGGCTAGAGATCTGAAAGCAATTTTTCACTCTAATAACTGTGTTACAGCAGTATAAAGAAAATGTTTTCCAGATCAGATCTCAGTTACACAAAATAAAACCAACAAATTAAACAAAATGTTCAGTGGTCCTTATCATTGAAGAAATATTTTACAGCATCTCAGTTTCTATACCACAAGAACTGACAGGTCCATTTGGTGAATGTGGGCAACACCTCAACTGAATTATCCCATCCCAGTGCAGCACAGTCAGAGATCTGATGCTTCTAGAAAGCACGCATCCAGTCATATTCTCCATTTTAGAAACGGCTGCAACAGCTCTATAGACCAACACTGGAGGATCAAAATTAAGAGCCTCCTGAATCCTTCTGCCTTAATATTCTCCATTACCATTCCACAAGTCCTTTACTACATTTATTATGTTATGTCCCAATGCTCTTAAAGCATTTCTTGCTCATACTCTTTTTTAGCCACTCACAGCCCTTGTAGAGTCACAGCTCTTCCTGCCAGTTTCAGACTGCGTCCTAATTTCCAACACTCTCAGCTTCTCTCACCCATTCCAGACTCATCCATAATATTCTTGCTATCCATGCTCAAGTCTCTGCCTACACACAGCTTCAGAGACGTTACTGAGAGAAGACACCATCAATGACACATAACAGTGTTATGTTAAAACACTTCAAATACTTGAAGTATTTTTGAGTTTTGTGATGCAGAGAGCAAGATGTATGTGCAACTCCTCACCTGGACTTGATCATATCATGTCTACATTGCTAGAAGACCCGCACAGACTACTTGAGTAAAAGAATGTTACAAACAAAGTCAAGGTTTAACACAATACAAAACACAAGGCAAAGGGATGGCCACCAAATTCACATTGCTTTCAAACTCTTTGAATAAAGCCAATGAAAATATTCAGTTAAAAATACTAAGTGTGAGCAGATAAGAGACAAATTAAAGGAATTCAAAAGCTAAAGGTCAGTAGATTATGTTAGTTACTAGGGAGAACTATCTCTTCCTGAAATATAGTGTCAGACTCAGGATCAGCAGGGGCCCTTCAGCTCTTGCTTCTCCAAACTACTAGCAGGATATTTTTTGATAAATCCCCAATTTTTTGATTTGTTCCTCTTCCGTCAGTCACCTCCCATATTTGTTATATTTTCAGGTATAATGTAGAGCTTTTTATTCCACTCTTATATAAATAAGACTGTCAAACTATGTTAGTCACCCAAGCATTTTAAGGAGCTTTTTGCTCATAATAATGTTACATTTTTAATTTACAGGAATTCAAGAACAGCAATAGCTAACTACTTTAAAAACGCAAAAAAGCAAATGGTGGCTTACTCTACTAAATAAGATACTTTTCATATATGATTGATACTTTCACGGGACTGTGGAAATTTAGAGTCATATTTCTACATTAATCTTGACAGAATTAAAGTCCTTTTGTAATTTCTTAAAATGCAATGGATAAAACATTTTCTTGCTAAAATAAAGAATTAAATATTGTCCTTAACACAGAAACTAGCAGTGAAAAAAGTTCATAGAGCTAGATGTAGTAAAATAATTTTCACTTCTTTCTATAATGGAATTTGCATAACTATTAAATTGCCATCTAGAAGACCTTGAAACTGTGGCTGTCAGCTCAACTGGGTGGTTTTTCCATTGTTCAAAGACATGACCGGGGAAGACTGACAAAATTTTCTCACTATGACTAGTACTGAAATATTCAAATGAAGGTCAAATTTAATTTGCCCTTTATTCCTTTTAATAACATCCACACATGAATTTAGTCAAACATCTCTTGGCAAGTATTGTTTATATTTTAAGAGAAGTGAGACAAAGACAGGAATTACATTGTTTCAGGGTTAATGAGTCTGTGGTAGATCTAAGAGCGAATGCTAGATCTCAGTACCAGTTCAGCATTAAATACAACATCATTCTTTCTTCCTGTGAGAAACTTGACAAACTAAGTCAGCTCTAACAACTGAACTAAAAAAGGTTAAAATCTTATTTCTTACTGTTCCATTTTTTTTGGTGTAAATACATGACAGCTTTGATGGAACAAAAAAAAGATAGCAAAACAAGAAAAAATGCTTGACACTTACAAAATTACCCAGCAGTGACTGCCACTGTTCATAGAACTCAACCAGTTACTTTTGTCTCTCCTCAGACTTGCAATTCTACAAAGTTTTATCTTCCATCCACAGAAGGAATAATATACCTTTCCTGATAAAGTGTCTTAAAAATTTAAGATACAAGAGTAAGAAGCAAAAGAAATCCTTACTGTATAAAGAATAGGTAATGATCATTTTCTGCACATCATGGGAAAAAACTGTGACAGCCATTTTTCCATGATAAAGGTGATCGTAACCCAAATTAAGCATGCACTCCTTAAAATTCTTGTGTTTTATTTCTAATACTAAAAGCACAAGCGAAGAAAATTAAAATGAAAGAAAATTATTTTGTGGTCAGCAAGTTTATTGGATCGCACACCAACATTTCAAATGAATACTGCTATCTGAGCAGTTAGGTAAAGACAAGACAAACCACTTTTCATGAAAAGAATATGAATTGAAAAAGATGACTATGGCACAAAAACGGACTCTGCAACTCTTATTGGAGGCCTAATGACATCCTAGTAACTGTCAGTTATTTACACTGGAAATACTTAATAAATTTCTTTTCTCACCCAAACCAAAAAATGTTAAATGGGCCTCTTTTGCAAACCAGTCATTGAGACTGAAATAAACATCTTCTATATTAAAAGTCTAGAATAAGACACACAGAATATGTGGAAATGTCACAAGACATTTGCTGTACACGACATGGAACCTTTTAGAAAGAGACGTATAACACTAGAAGCACCCAGGCTTGTATTCAAATATATTAATTATATATTAACACAGAGGGACAAATTAAGGGTTCCACAAAATCTGTTGAAAGGGTGTTGAAATGCCTCTCAACATAGGTAACTTAAAATGGATCAGTAAAAGCAACAGCAACTTGATTTAAAAGACCTGGCACCTGTGTAAGGGTGGTGGACAGCAGGCAAGTTCACTATACCAAAAAGTTCACTAAAATGAACAGAGGAAGATTGCTGATAATGCACATGTGATTCTCCATTGCATTCTTATTTTGGGGAAAAAAGGTTAGAAAGTGGGGTTTTTTGGTTTCGTTTTTTTTTTTTTTTTAATTTGAGTGTCACTGAGTATAGAAATATAAGAACTATTAGTAAATTTGGTCACTATATAAACAAATAAAGTGTATATTCAAGTATGTGTGTACACACACATATCTAAACAATGTAAAAGCAACAGGCTTTTGGCTGAGAAGAAACTGCTGTGATAAAATTCAACTCTGACCCACAGCATACACACCTTTATCGCTCCAGATAAGGTACTGTATTCTGCCTGGAGAGGACCGTGAAGGTCACCAGGAGTTGCGACTCGAAGCACCAACTGGCATTCACTTCGAACTGGGCAGACTGAGAGCACATTTCTGCTTTGTTCACTGCGTTGATTCACAAAGTCAGTTGCAAACCACAAAGATAATAATGACTATGATAGAGATCATAGTTATTTTATTGCCATGATGGTCTGGGAGGGGCAAGAATTGTGGGATATGAAATATTTTAATAATGACCAAGGCCTTTTACATTTATACTGCTGTAGCTTTTATAAACTCCCATAACAAATAAGAATCTTTTCACTGCAGCAGTGCACAAACATTACAAGGTGATGGACCCTCATTATGAAGAATTTATGGGATTCAGCATCCTAAATGCATCAGGACTAATCATTTTAATGACTAAGAGCTCCAGAGATAAAGCTACTGTCAACAGATACGTTTCAGCACACAAAGCCAAGTGAATTTCTTACAGGATCTACGATGTGTCTCCTTCATGGATGAGTGTATCAGCTGGTCTGAAATCTTGTTACATTACATGTCTTATAACAGACTATGTCTTAATAGGTGGGTAGAATCTGCTTTTAAAAATACCACCACACCATCATGGTGGAGGAAACAGTGAACAGCCGAGCTCTGACGGCACTCATTCCTTGTTTGTAGGTAAAGAAAAATTTCAAAGACACAAATGTTAGCATGAGCAATTAAAAAACTGGTATTTCTCAAAACCACTGGAAGGATTCCATGAGATCTGACATGAACTGCATAAAAAAATGAAAGAAGCAGCAGTCAACCACCAAGGAAAAAGAAAAAAAAAAATCTACTGCCTTAGCATCTTGGTAGGTCAGATGTATCCCTTAAAATAAGTTTTAAAGTTAAGAACATACTGATATTTGAATTTTTATCAGGTGCTCCAGGCCCTAGAAAAAAAATTAAATGGAAGGCATTAAGAAGTTAATTTTATCCTTTTACAAAGGAATCAACTTACTGGCTATTCGTTTGCTTAAGTATTATATATAAAATAAAACTATATCTTATAAATATAATTTCTATATTTATTATATATAAAATATAAAAAAATATAAAAAATCTAGTAAGATACAGCATCTAGTAAAATCTAGTGCGCTTTTAATAAATGGTACTATTAAAAAAATCAGTAATCAAAATATTTTCTCAATGTAAAGGCTTTTTGTTTCACTACTGTCTACTTGCTGTCATAATGCAGCATTAGTGCTTAAATATGACAAAGTCAGTGCAAAAAGATCTTCTTATTCTGTGCAAGACTTAAAGACAAAAAGGACTTAAAATTAATTCAATAATTTTATAATAAAGATGCTGATCCAGATCAGGTATGGCAAAATTCCTACATTCTTTCCATAGGTTTTGAGTGTGAGGGTGAATTTATTCTGGCCAGGCAGCAAGTTTGGGACAGCAGTTACAATGCAGCCCCTCAAGGGCAGCTACATTAAGCCACCTGCTGAAAAGTGACTTCATCTTGACTTAATTCCCAGTGACATATCTGAAAGTTACAGCATATGGCTGACTGTTTTGCATCACACAGCAGTGTCTGACACACCTCTGCGTCCCCATTCCCTTCCCAAATCAGACAACCTTACTACTTCAGCCTTCAGACATGCATAGCTAAGCTTCAGAAACATCAACAGCCTGCCACTGGACATTTCAAATGCCTGACTTACATTTCAGTAATTAAACTTCTTACCATTTTTTATGCATGGAATTTATTTTGAGACCTAAAACATCTATTCTGATTAAACCCTTATAAACATACAATTCTATGCAGAAGCACTCTAAACTGACTATTTTGGATGGTTCTGCTTACCAGTAAAACAGGTGCATCCAAGATAACAATAGTTCCAATTTCCATAAACTTCAACCAGCTCTCCTGCCATGTAAGGAATCAAGTTCCTCCATGCCTGAGGCACTTTTTTTTAAAAAACTTCTTCTTCCCCTAGCCTCATATGTTTGGGAGAAATTTCTCCTTCTCTCTCACTCTAAAAAGCTTGATGTAGCAGCATCCTAAAGGCTCAGCCATTGGGAAGCAAAATAAATCATTAGTGGTTTTAACTTTCCATCAGTGGCAGGATACAACAGCCCCTTAGAATTCCATTACAAGAACAAAATCCTATCTCTAACCAAGTAGGCAAAATAATAAGAGTGCAAGAAAATACCTAAGCTTCTACTCAAGTTTTTATATATGCTTATAATGTAACCAAAGTTATTCTCTGCAGATCTAGACTTACAGTGTACTGGCTGAGACACAGATCAGCGTAACAGTACATGAAGTGAAAAAAAAAAAATCATGTAACAATTAAAGCGGAAAAGAAGATACCATAAACCATCACAAAACCACCTGTAAATACAAGCTTTTGAGTTAAGTAATGCTTGGAAAAGGAATGTAGTAGAAAAAAAGGAAACAATGTACTCTTTGATGCATGTTGCTTTGCTGTCAGGGAAATAATACTTCATAAATAGGACTACATCAAAGAAATACCTAGTTATCATAAAATCCCCCTCATTAGGAGAGCAACCTGCAAGAACTTGTTTATGGCACAGGGAATGAAGTCAATAAAGGGATGTTATATTTTGGATTTTTTGTATTTTAAAGAATGTCAGAGGGGTTTTTTTGGAAGGGCAAGGGAATTCTTTATACAGTATTGATTGAGTGCTTAGCTTAACCATGAAAAACACTAAAGGCTATAAAGAAGCGCACATTTCCTCTGTGTGATAAAATGCAAAAGAAATATTCAAAACCTTAACCAATTTCTGTTTGGAAGGATCCTAATGCTATTTCAAGGCTTAATCAATATTTCATAGAATCATAGAATGGTTTGGGTCAGAAGGGACCTTGAAAGGTCATCTAGTGCAATCCCCCTGCAATAAGCAGGGGCATCTTCAACTAGATCAGGTTGCTCAGAGCCCCGTCCAACCTGACCTTGAATGTTTCCAGGGATGGGGCATCTACCACCTCTCTGGGCAACCTGTGCCAGTGTTTCACCACCCTCAGCGCAAAAAATTTCTTCCTTATAGCTAGTCTAAATCTACCCTCTTTTAGTTTAAAACCATTATCCCTTGTCCTATTGCAACAGGCCCTTGCAAAAAGTCCCTCTCCAGCTTTCTTGTAGGGCCCTTCAGGTACTGGAAGGCTGCTATAAGGTCTCCCCTGAGCCTTCTCTTCTCCAGGCTGAACCACCCCTACTCTCTCAGCCTTTCTTCATAGGAGAGGTGTTCCATCCCTCTGACCATTTCTTTAGATCACAGTGGATAGATACAGCTGAAACTTGCACTTGCCACTACAGGTAGGCAGCTTTACACATTGATAAAGCATTAAATCTTTTCCACAGTGAAAGCTGCAAAAATGTTTAAAGTGCTGCTAGCATCACAAACAAGAACAAGAAAGTTGAGGACCATAACAAAACCATTTTCATGACTTTTGCTGTTAAAGACTCTTGACTTTTTACCCACGTTTCAGTAATTCTAGTCTCCACCAAGGCTACAACAGTGTAGTCATAGCTACATATGAGCCCACACCACGAGGTCTGATCGTCTCTCAGGTGAGCTGAGAAAGTTTACACCCACCAGACTGACTAGGGCACGGTCTTCCTTTAAGAAACGCTGACCGGAGCTGGAAAGGG
The DNA here is from genome assembly GCF_030936135.1 of Gavia stellata. Classification (NCBI taxonomy): domain Eukaryota; kingdom Metazoa; phylum Chordata; class Aves; order Gaviiformes; family Gaviidae; genus Gavia; species Gavia stellata. The sequence continues at coordinate 6,477,565 of NC_082599.1, forward strand.
CGGACGGGCGGGCTGGTTCAGCTCTGCCTCCTCCGGGCTGGGGAACCTGACCCCGTTCGGCAGCGAGCAGCACCTCTTCCCCCTCGGCCGGCCAGGCCGCGGTGCCGAGGGCAGCCACTCGCTCCCTCCACGGACGTTAATGGAGGTGGGGGAGCGCCATTCGGGGGTGTGCGGGGTGTCTCTCCTTCTCCTCAGTGTTGTTGGGAAAGGGAAGAACGCGACTGCGTTGCCATAGAAACGCCCAATCCCTGCCCCCCCCCCAGGTGATAGCAGTCGCTGCCACAGCCCCTCAGGACCAGGCGGCAGCATCCCCGAGGGGGGCCCTCCCTGGCCCGGCGTCCTCCCGCCGCTCCCCGCCACCTGCCTGCCACCCCCGCCCGCTGACACCACCCCCACCCCCGCCCCCGCCCCTCTCCCGGGCCGCGCTCCGCCTCGTCGCTGCGAGCTGTTCTCCTCCTGCCGGGCCGGGCCGGGCCAGGCCGTGCAAGATCCCCGCCGCGCCGCGCCCCCCTGCAGCCCGCACCGGGCCCTGCCTCGCCCTCACCTGCACTTTCCGCCGCCCCGCCGTGTTCTGCCGATGATGCGCCGCCATCTTGCATGTTGACACTCTGATGTCATTTCCGAGGAGGGCGAGCCGGCCCGGAAGTCCCTCCCCTTCTCCGCTCCGAGCCCGCGCGGCGAGGTGGGGTGGGGGCTGTCACGGCCCGAGGCGTTGCTAGGGGAACGGCCGGAGGGGGTGGGGCCGGGGAGGAGGCGGGGCTAGCGTTGCCGCCCTGCCGAGGCCTCCGCCATGTTCTCCTCAGAGTACTTTCCCCAAGGGCGTTCCCTGGAAAGGGTTGGGGCTGTCTCCTGGCCTGTACTGCCACTCAGGGGGTGTCTTTGTCCTTCCTTGCGGTGCCGCAAGGAGTGTGTTTTCCCCCGGGAGGCCAGGCCAGGCCTGCGGGGTGAGGTCTCTGGTCCCCTCTGTGAAGGGCTGCGCTCAGGGCTGAGGCGTTCAGCCCGGGCTGGTGCTGGGTGCCAGCCCTGAGACGCTCCAGGTCAAAGCCTGAGGCAGGGTGTAGCAGGCAGTGCTTCTGAGATGCTGGAGGCTTTACACCCACCCTTTTACTGCCCATGTCCACCCTCTTCTTTTTAAGGGTCTGTGGTGGAGGACAGATGCTTAAAAGTGAGATCCTGCCTTGGCCCTTGTTTGAGGCTGCCCCACTGAGCAAATAGCAAAGACTCAACTACCTTCCTCAGAGAGCCAGGGGAGATAGTAGCATTTTGTCTAATGAAAAAGGATTCCTGAAAATGATTGTATGATGGTATGAAATTTGATACTGTTTCCCATAGATGCTGCTCCACCCCCAACTCCCAAATATATCTTTGACACTTTAACTATTAACGCAAAAAGTGTTAAGCTGCAGCAGTGACTGTGTTCCGGGTGAGGAACTGTATGAACTTGTGTACAGGACTGTCTTCCTGGTACACCTTTTTGTTATAATCGTTACTTCATTCTGGCAGAACAGTAAAGACGCTAATAGTTAATTAGTGAAAAAAAATTACTGAGAGAAAAAAATGTGTAAAGGGGTAAGGAAAAAAGATACATTCAGGTATTCACATTCTTGTTTAATGCTGGTTGCAACCATAAGGACAAGAGGAAATGGCCGCAAGTTGCACCAGGGGAGGTTTAGATTGGATATTGGGAAAAACTTCGCTGAAAGGGTTGTCAGACACTGGAAGGGGCTGCCCAGGGAGGAGGTTGAGTCACCATCCCTGGAGGTATTTAAAAGACATGTGGATGAGGCACTTAGGGACATGGTTTAGTGGTGCACTCAGCAGGATTAAATTTACGGTTGGACTTGGTGATCTTATAGGACTTTTCCAACCTAAACAATTCTATGATCCTATAAGTAGAAGATGTAATGGCTGTTTACTACTGCTAATTTAAACTTTTCTTATTTTTATACAGATCACGTGTTCTAGCATTGCCAAGTGCAGTGTGTCCTCATCACAACTGCAAGTGGAGGGTATGATTCTTAAATGAGCTCTGCCTTGACCAAAGTCCTTTCTTAAATGCAGTATTTCTACTATTTTATCTTGTTACAGCAGTGGGAAGCATATGATGTAAGGCATCTCCTAAGACAAATGCGAAATGTGTTTATTGTTTAATAAATTTCTTTTTTTTTCAAAGATAAAATTAAGGCTTTTTTTTTCAGAGTTTACTTGTGTACTGGCTTCAGGCTAATGGTAATTGTCAAAGTGTTCCAGATGCTGTCATGCATAAAGTATGCAATTTTATTGGATTCTGGACTGTAGAAGAATGGGGCAGCGTGAAGTTTTCTCTGTAAGTAAATACTAAGCAAAGTGCCTTACTTTCAGTATGCATTAGTCCATTAAGAAGTTGACGACTTCTTTTCGTAAAACAATAATTTTCATGCATACTTTAAAGTAATTTCTTGTTTACTTTTAAAGATACTGAAATTCTGCTATTATTTGTGTGTTATTTTTTGATAAAATGAAATAATAATTTCATTCATAACCCTAGTCATCATTTCATTATCCATAATCACCAATAGATTATTCATTTAGTAAAGTTAATGTTGTGTCTTTAAGGGCAGTCATCATCTTTTGTACATTTCATTTAAAATGGAATTTTTTTATGGACAGAGAACCTTTGTTTTTTACATTATTATGCAATTTAAAAATTGCTTTTCTTCTTCTTTTGTGCATCAAAGAACTCTTTGTAGGTAGTCACTGCTATTAATATATATAATACAGTGTTTCTTCAACCTCTCAGATCAACAATTCATTACTTGAAGGAGAAAAAAAGTACAGCGATCCCTTTGTATCACAGAATCATTGCGGTTGGAAGGGATCTCTGGAGATCATCTAGTGCAACAAAGATCATATTTACTGAGGGCTGCTAAAAATAGGAGTATTATAATAGTGATAATTTTCTGTTTTCTGTGTGTATGTTTATCAAGCCTGAACTAAAGACAATATTACGCAAAAAAATATTGTAGGTAAGATTTTCTTTGTTATGCAGTGAATCTTTCAGCCTTTCATCATGTCTGTATCGTTTTAGGAAAGTGGTAAGATGATCTAGTTTATAATGTTAGTTGTTTGCTTTTGGTTTTGGAAGAGAAGGAACATGATGTATATATGAGTCCAGGGATTATTTTTCAATTTCCATGAAAATCTGATCATCTTTGGCTAAATTGTGAATTTCTGAGAACACCAGAGTGAGCAAACAGCTGTTGAGCCAAAAAGGAAGTGGTGGAGAACCGAACAGGTCTCGGGAGTGAAGCCAGGATGTTGAGATAAGGGGAGAAGTAAGGATGGAAATGCCCGAAAGGTTAGTCTTTGTTGGGTGAATAATCATTGTAATAAGTATGAGTAATAAAGATGATATTTCCTTAATAATAGTAGCTTCAAGAATGCTATAGAATTTCCCAGCTTCTGTCTGCTGCCCCATTCCCTCTTTGTGAGATTTGACAGTCACAACATTCAAAGAAAATGTTAAAAAGGATTTAGAAATATGCTGTAAGAATGATTTGGCGCCTGAGAAGTATGAATTACGATGTAAAGTTCAGATGGATTTTGTCTACGGAAGAGAAGATGAAAGGAAACATGATAGCAGTTTTCAAATAATTAAGAAGAAATGTGGAATAAATTCATCTTCAGGTCCGTGATGAGTGAAACAAGAAGTAACAGGCTGAGATTGCAGTTCAGGAAATTCAGATGAAGCACAAGAAAAACCTCTTTTGGCAGTGAGAATAGTGAAGCACTAGAATATGTTGCATATGAAGGTTTTGGAATCACCATCTGTTGTAATAAGACTAAACAAATATCTCCAGGAATTACTTCAGTAGAGTTGATGCTGTTTTGGATTAAAGTGTGAACTAGTTGGCTTTAGGACATCACTTCCAACCCCATTTTTTAAAATATAATTATACAACTACAAGTAGAAAATATTTTTCATAAACAAAGGCCTCTTTAAGCCTCCAGGAAAAGCTGTAATAGGTTCTGTAGTTGGGGTAAGAGTACATAAATTCAGGATATGAAGAAGACATGCATTTTAAGACCAGCTAATCACTGGGAAAAAATCCCCAAAGATCATGGTAGATTCTACATAGCTTGAAACCAGAAGTATTGTAGCCTGTATATAATTTATGGGCATGACTCAGATGTAACTGTTTGAAATTACTGTATTTAGTCTGTATTTTATGGGATTTGAGACTTGGTGATCTTAAATCCTATTTAATTTTATTGCGTGACTAAATTTTCCTGGGATACCATATTCTACATGTCTGCATAAGCAAGACATTCAAGTAATACAACCCACTGTTTTAGACTCCTTCTGCTGTAAAAGCCACAAAAATACATTCACAGAACAAGGGACAATGAGCACAGTCTTTGCTGTGGTTCTCTGGAGGTGGTGTGTCTCTAACTGCCTCGTGCGGCTGGATTAAGCCCCGAAAAGTTGCAGAATATAATCTGGAATAAAGTTGTGATTTTGGATGTCAGTCAGGCAGATCTCCAGACTTTCTGTATTATTTTTCTTGCATTGTTTACAATGAGGGAATATTTGTAGAAATCTAATGAAAAATACTGCAAATGAGTTTACAATCACTCTATTTTGACTGCTGAATGAGGCGTTAGTTTCTCCACTGGCCCAGAGAAGTGAGGGAGGGTTCCTTGAGTCACTAAGGCAGTTGGAATGTCTGAGCGTCTGTCACAACTGGGCCACGTATGAGCAAGGGGCTCTGCGGATATGGTAGCAAAACAGTGACTGCATATACATTTTTAATGACTGCCATTTAATGTAATTAGGAGACATGGAACCAGGGTGATGGCAACTGGAAGCAAAGAAAGAAACTAAATTTTCAAGCCATTTTGATAAATCGGATACCCCAGCTAGCTATAGAGGAGGAACAGACAGCTGAAATCCAGGAGGCTTTGGAGAAAATAGATGAATTATTATTTCAGTGTTAACTTTGTTTCAAATTTGCTTTCTCACATAAATCTAACTACTGAATACCATATTCTAGTTCACTAGCATATATGGTTGGTTTGTTTGTTTTTAATTTGTAAAGCTGTTTGGTATTACATAATTTTTACGAGTTGCATTCTTAACATGTCGAAGTTTAGACTTTAATCTTACAGGGAGCTACAGTAAGAAATAGGTTTGAAACCGAATGGCTCAGTCTTTGCGAGTGCTCTTGCATTTGTCATTTCATGGTTGTGTTTGGAGCCATACAATAAAAAGTGAGACTTCAGGAATAAACCATGTTAGCAAGATTGCATCAGAAATGCTGGAAATCTTTCAGATATTGTAGTAGCAATATTTTGCATGCTCTTAGCATCTTACTTTCGAGAAATGTAAAATGCTTCAAAAATATTAATACTGTTTTTCAGAACACTAAGAAGAAACAGATGGAATAACTTGAACTTCAGGCACTGAGCTAATTTTCAGACTTACTCAGTGTACATTAGGTCATTAGGCAGAAAGCTACTTTGTGTAACAATGCGTTAAATGTGTACTTACCATAAAAGCTATTTCCTGTTATTCTTTAAAGCCAATTAGCTATTTACCAAATACCAAATTTCGTGTCTGTGTGATTTCTTATTTCATTGTGCAGCATGAAAAAAAGGAAATGGCAATCATATAAATTATTATCTTGATAAATACATCCTATACTTTACACTATTAGATTCTTTTCTAAGAGGGATTGGGGCACACCTTTAGTTTATCTCAAAGATACGTATTAGCCAGAGCCCCTAAATTTTTCTCAGTGACAGACTCATGCCTTTAGATATTTTGTATAATATGTAATATAATAGTTACTCTGTGTGTGTTGATTTTGATTTTATTGTGTGCATAATATTTAGTTACTCTGCATTCCAAGTATAACAAAGAAGATGTATTTCACCACTACTTATCTTTTTGCCTGCTGTCCCATATTGCTCTTGTTCCGGGGATATCATATTTTATAAGAGACATTCCTGGAATCTCATCTAGTTCTTGAAATTAAGGAGAAGCCTGAAGCTTTTGGCCAGCAGGTGAATTAATTCAGCCCATGATGGATGCATTTGAGTTTGCATTGTAATAAATGTGTGTGCATTGTTTAGAGATAGTTTGTAATGTGATACGTCAGAGGTTATAGTATTTCCCAAATTGTGGGCATGCCTCTCCCTGTCTGCCAGTTTAGGTTAAAGACAGGAAAGAGGATCACAAATTCTCTGAAGTTGCAGCTTTAGTAAACAGAAATCTCTGCAAGTGATTTTCATTGCAAGTGTATCTGATGCAAATGCTGGAATTAACCAAGGAGTAGGAGATTTTATTGCTGAGCAATGAACTGCCTCCTTTGCAAAAACTTGTAAGAAATATCATTTATGAGCTGTAAGCATCAGGGTTAATAACTGTTGCACTGCTCCAAATACGTATTATAAAGAAATATGGTCCTATGAAAATCTGCTATCAATTCTCAAACTGTGTACGTATGTATATAGAGCTAGGTGGGGATTAGAAAACTAAGGTCTAATCTAATCAAACGCTAATGATTTTGAATATTTGAGAAGGCCACAAGTGCTCACAAGTTGTTTCGGTACTTAATTGTCCATCCTGTTAAATATGCGTGCCCTTTTTCTGGTCCCCATTTGACTAGTTTCAGCTTTCAGCTTTTGTTTGTTGGATTGAAGAGCCATCCACTATTAAAGCTCTCATTCATCTGTAAGTCCTTACAATGTGATTAAGTCAGGTCTCTGACTTCTTATTTGAATGATTGAGTACTATGGAAACTGTCGCTGAATTTGCTGACTGTTTTGTCCTGTACCACATTTTTCAAAGATACTTGCCTGAAAGACTTAACCAAGATGATGTTGATTAGCTCGTCTTCCTTTTAAACGCAAAACCTTGTTTCCCCAAAAGGCTCTAAAGATCTCTACACAGAATGGGAAATGTACTTATTTTTTTGTTCTATTTGGCATCAGTGCCTTGACAAACACAGTCATCAGGGAGACCGTATTTGTGCAATTATATCTGTGTTGCATGTTGCTGTCGTGTGGCTGTCCTGCAAAAGGTCGGCTGAAGAGCCATTGCACCAGAAGAACAACTTTCCCAGGCACTGATCAGTGATCATTCTGTTCCGAGCAGAGACAAGGAAACCATGTAGTTCATACTCTGAAAATTTTTATATAGTGCTGTTGCTTCAGGGCAGGGTGCAGATTTGAGGGCTTAAGAGAAAATCAGATTCTTAATGTGGAAAAACTAGGATTTCCTACTGAAAAATTCTGTCTGTCATGGTATCACTTATGCAGGTTTAGCAAATTTCAGAAAGTTGCGTTAATGAGGAGGAACTGTTTATTTTTAACCCTAAAGTTACTTGGAAAACTTTTTTCATTGCATGTGCTAGGGAGGCAAAAATAATGGCTGATTTCTGTTAATATCATCTTTTTACTATGATTATGATTTGTGTTTATTTTTATTAAGCCCAAAAGAGACATCCTCTATTCCTGTGGTGTTGATGTCTTTAAAGAAATTAAAAATATACCAAAGCTGTGCTCCATCTGACATGATTTTTATTCCCTGCTCTCCAGAGATTGAGATTTTTGCCTTCAGGAGAGTATTTTGATGTCTGTGTTCATACTTATTTGCTCTTATGTGCACAGTTGAATTTTCTGTGTTTTGTGGAGTTTTCTGTGTGAAACAGTGGTTTGCGTTTTCTAATGGAGGATCATAGGGATCACCGTATTTGTCTCAGACTCACTTGTGGCTGGTGTCAGCTAATGTGCAGTGAACCATAGGTTCAATATTGCAACCAAGGTGCAATAAGCTCCATAATTAGCATTCGTGATTTGTTTCCGTGAGAATCTTAACCTAAATTAAAACAGTCAAAGAACACTTTATATCAAATTCAATAGAATCTTCATCAGTGGATGACACGATCTCGTTATGTGTTTTATGACTTTGTTTCGCAGGATCCGTTTCTTGAAAATGCGAAATGTCTTTCTCGGGCTCAAGTAATTTTCCTTCCAACTATTATGGTTGACGTTACTAGTTGTTTTTAGTGTGTATGTTGATTTTTCAGTTGAATTTTTGATAAATGCATTTGTTTTCTTTCTGTAAAACACTTTTTTACTCAAACTTGCTGTGCATGAGTGTTGCGTGAATAATACGTGGAGAGGCTATTGAATAGGCCAGTATACAAATTTCAGAATTAGATTTACGGATACATCATTTGATGATAGTGATTTATTTGTTTGAAATTTAAGTTCCCTCTTGTATCTGTCTGGTATCTTGTGTCCATCTTGTAATTTTAGCCAATTGTAGACATAGTATCTTAAAGATACAGATGTACCTTAAAGGGTGATGTCGTGAGAAGGATTAGGTTTTCAATGATCTGAATTTCAGACTTCTCACGTATAGTAGGGAGTCCCGGGTCAGTGAGCTATTGAGGGAAGGTCCCAATCAGATAGGAGGAGGAGGGAAATCATGCTGAATTTGTTCGGAACTTAAGTAGCGGTCTTATTGCTATAAATGGGAAAAATAGGAAGGAAACCTTGTATGAACCCTTCTTCCTCTAAGACAGAGGCACACATTGCCTGTCTATTATCCCAGTGAATATAGGAGACACAAATTTCTAGGATTATACCGCAGAGTATTTCTCAGTAGATAGAAGCTAGCAGATGAGGCAGATGCATAGAATTTGAAGATGCATGTGCAGTGTGCATGAACTGTCAAATGCCTTGATATCTCTAATGACTGTATTTATCTGATCAGTATTTTAAAGCAGCATCTAGTGTTTAGAGTTTCGGCACAGTCACAAGATACATTTAATTGTGCAAAAATCTTTTTTTTCAGCTCTTGACATCTGCACACTCTTAGTCATTAGACTAATGGTGATGTGCTAATGCTACCAAGAAAAAATATTTTTCTTGTGCTCTGGCAATAAAAAGGAAAAAGAAGAGTGTTATACTTTGCAGTTAATGGAAGAGACAGAACCATGTCAAGAACATGGGGACTAAATTAACAGAATTAGTCATTTCTATAATGAACATTATCTTCTTGTTGTTAAACTTCAGCTTTTGTGTTCTCTTTTTTCATTATACTGAGGACTAATGAATGAAACTGGGAAGAAAACAGTGTTCTTACTATGAAGCTAGTTTTCTGTCCCTTCCCCCCCTTTAAGAAACTGCCTTCCTAATAGGAGAAAGTAAATTTCACAAAGTGACAAGAAAAGTTAACTTGTCTAAATGTTTTGCTCTTAGCTGCAAGTCCTAAGGCTTTCTTTTAACAGCTACAGATAAAGATCTTGTTTTCCATGCCTTCCTCTTTTCCGATTGTAGATATTACAGTGTGCAAAAAGGGCAGGAGGAGTGCCCTTTTCGCTCCTTTGAGTTCTCTCTTTACTCCTTGTGCCCCATTTTTCACAGGGACAGATTGATGAAGAAGATAGAGCAGAAAAAATAAGTCCAGGTAAGAGTCTTCTTTTGTATTTAGTGATACTAGCTGGTGCAGCATTATAAATGTTGCTGCTTTTGACCGTAGCAGATATAGTGCCATTATAGAATGATGCTTTACTGATCTTTAAAATTCTGCTCTCTTAATTAAACTTGTCTCAAGAACATACTATTGCTTTCTGGAAAAATAACTTATGCTGGAACTTAAAATGGCTTATTGTTGTTTGCATCACAGAACACTTAGCGTCTTTATTTCATTAAAACCATCTTTAGTTGTTTCCTTTGCTGATGATACCTATGAAGCAAAGTGTTCGATCACAATTGTTTTTCTGTTTGCATGCATTAGGGCTGCCTGGCTTTTAAGGATGGTGTAGTTCCTTCAGTAGAATTCTTCCAGCAAAACCCATAGTAACTCTCTTATCGTCAGGAAAGCCAATAGGAAAGATTTAGAATCTACCCAATAAAGAGTAAAATAATTTTTGGACAGTAATAGGTTCTGTTGATGTAACGGTAAGAAAAATAACTGTACTTAGCAATAGGGCTTAGCATTAAGCTATACCTGTTACTATCCAATACCTGTTGCTAGGAGGCTTTATACATAACTTTTATTTAAATAAATATAAGCAATTTCAGATATGAAGATAAATGTTGTGGTTTTTATTTTGCTCAAACGAGATTTGTATGTTTTAACAGAAGTTATGGCACAATGTGATATTGAATGTTTTTTGGGCTCTGATCTTGTATATATGAGGTAGTATATTCGACTTTGAGATTTTGTCTTTATAAGGTACAATGAACATACATCATAACCTGGGAATAATAAAAAATAGAAATTAAGGAACGAAAACCAGTAATATGTAACTCAAATTTCTAACCAAAAGCTTTTAATGAAGGGCAAAATTTGTGCCAATATTTAATGTATGCTGGAAAGTTCATCTGGTTAAAACCTCGGAGTGAAATGTGAAGCAGGACAGCTTTTGCTTTCATAGGTTTTTACATATATATTTCTGACTGAACAACAAAACCTCTTTGCTTTTAATAAATGTAACTATGATTTCAGCAGAAAGAAAATGATTGATTAATATTTAGGTGATTATTCTTCAAAAGTATCACCCATACACTTTTTCCTTTTTTACAGTGTTCCCAGTGAGATCACAAAGTTTCATTTATTGCTGTCAGAAGAGCAACCAAGCTCCTCCCTCCATCCCTCCCCCAGGCATCCCAATACAAAAGAAAACTTTCTGCATGGGAGCTAGCTAGGTAGGTAGGATGTTCTTTTGAACGGAATGGTGAAAGTGAGAAAAAGACGACTTTCTTTCTCTTTGAAGGTACAAGCTAGATGAAATTAGCTGAAGAAACCTGTGTGAAGGTTTTTTATTTTGAAAAGGATGTTGTAAGTATTTTGGTTTTGCTAAATATTTGTATAATGAGAATTTTCAATTGCTAATTTTCTTAATTTAAATCTATGTATGTTTGATCAAAATATTCAGGGATATATGTATCCATGTGTGTAGATATATATTTAAAAAATACGTGCACACAGGCTTTTAAGTCTTAGATGTGGTTTTATTTTATATACAGGCTACATTATGTGCCTTTAATGTAGAACTACTATATTGCTGTAAACATGCAGCTCTTTCTTTAGTATAACATTTTACTAAACATTAATATATTTCTCATCTTAATTACTAACTACTTTTTGTCTTGTTGTTTTGTTGTATCGGCTTATGCACAGTAGTCCCCAGATTGGCTTTAGTACTATCTAATCTGAGTTATACTTATCTTGAGATAGTGGAATTTCTTTACCTACACAAATCTGGAATGTTTTTCTCACAAAAATGCTGGTGAGTGATTTTTTTTCAGGATGTTTAAGTGATGCACAGTCTAGTCTGTTGCGTACATTTTGGAAGTAATGAGTGAATAGGTTTTATTATATTGATACTGTAAATAACTTTTTATATTACATCTGTTAAAAAAAAAAAACGAAAAACTCCAAAAGACCCCCACTGGTAGATATTTATCCAAACACAGTTTTTGTTGCGGTGGGGTGGGGAGTGGGAAGCAGAGAGTGGGGGACGAAGTGCTAGGTGGAAGAAATGGAATGATTCAATGCCAGATGAATACCTATATTTAGATGTCTAAATGCAGCTGTCTGTCTGTGATCTAGGTGTTTAATCTCCCATTACAGTCAGTGGAGATTTAGTTAATGTTGTCACGGGAGTTTTAGATGATTTTGAAGTAGCTGTCTCCCTTTGATCATTTGAATATCTGTACAGCCTTGGTTGACTATACATACCACTGGATAGCTACTGACTGGAATGGGAGTTAACGTGCCTTTTTCACATGCGGGACCTCAACGAAGATGTCTTTATCTACAGACTGTATCCAACCATAACACCTTTATGTTTCTGTATATCTGGCCTATGTGTTATTTGTATATTTGTATATTTTTAAGGTACTAAAAAAGTACTGATTTTGTTGATATAGCTGAAAAGGCCATCTTGTTCTGTGAACCAAAATTGTATGTGAGGTATGCACTGCAGTGTGGTTAAGTACTCCTTCCTGAACTACTTGAAAATATCTGGTTCTGGATGTTTTGTTATTATCATTGTCTGAACTGTGTATAAAATTTATTAAAATTTGATTTTGCATATGCCCACTTAAAATGAGTTTTGACAAATACACGGATTGGTCAGAACAAGATTTTTCAGAATACTGTGGATAAGTACTGAAAAAGAAACAGGTCTCTGACTAGAGCATAGATTTTAATAATTCCTGTCTTATGGTCGTGAATCTCATAATAAGTATTGGTATGTGTTTTATTCTTTTAATTTATTTATTAATTTTAAGATACTTCTTAACCTATGTTAAGCATATAGTTACTTGATTTTGTGCTTTTAAACAAAATCCTACAGGGACACATTTTTATTCTTTATTCCCATGTGAAAGAATCTACTAAATACATACTGAAAACAAACTACACAGATAGTTTACCCTTTATTTTTTCAGATCCAGGTGCTCACAGGAAATATTCAGTGGGTGGCTATTGACAAGGGAGCGAATAGAAATAATTTGAGACTCAGAATTGGTTATAATACATGCTAGAACTAAATTGAAACACAAATAAGGAAATTTTTCTATTTATGTTCCTACTAGTTTTCCTGCTTGGGAAACTCCTCCTCAAAAAACACCCCTTACTGACTTTGGTAGTGTTTTACTGAGCAGTTCTGTTAGTTTAAATTCCTCTCTTGTGGACCGTTGAGTATCTTATGGTCAATACTTTGATTGTTGTTACCTTGCTGCATATAAAAGGAACTCTACATGCTTTTAGGGAGCTGAAAGAAGTTCTGAAATGCATGTAAATGGAACCAAATTAAGGATTTGCATATAGGGTTTGAATTTGTATTTTGTTTTTCACTCTAAAAGTTTAAATTTGTTAGTTATCATCTCTAGTGATTAGTCATTACCCCAGTGAGCATTTTGTAATTTGTGTCTATGAAACATTGTATTAATAGACTCATTTTTGTCTGTACTTTGCTATTCTAGAGAAAATTGTCCTAAAGGACAGCTTTTATCTTAAGACGTTTTTATAGATAATTGTACTTTAGCAGTGCCCATGTCTCTGTTTCATTTAATGACTTGTTGTTTATCTCTTTCTAATACTTTGCAGATCATTTGTTCAGTAAATTTCATCAGTATATCTGGAATTCATTGGGTTTTGACATAAAAAGCTTCTGTGTCATTTTCACAGTACCCAAAGTCAGCCCTAAGCCAGTTAGACTAACCTAAAACCATGGCGAGCTATATATACTGAATTCAGTTCATCTCAAGATGAGAAAAATAAGTAATTTCCATTTTAATTTTTTTTTTAAAAGGTGAATTTGAAGACATATTTTTGTATCCTTGATCCTGTAGAGAATGGTCCTTTAGTAACTGAAGGTCCCACCAGTGCATTTGTATCTGTAACTGATGGACTGCTCTCTACTATAGGACCAGAGATACCAAAACAGATCTGGACTCTAGCATTGTATTTGCCTTCAGCAGCATGCTTTAAGTAGTGTACTGTTAGGATTTCTCCACACTAACTTGTATTTACATACCCAAGTTTGTTCTCCCAGGTTCTAGAAGAAATCCCATTCAGTAGTACTTTAGCTTACTTCTGAGAACACTTGTTCTGTAGCTTCCCTCCCAGAATCATTAATAGGGAGACTTTTCTATCCAATCAAAAGACTGAAATTATTTCTAAGGGTAACACTTTACCTCAGTGTCTTGACTTAAAATTCAGCTGGTTCAGCAGCATATGATGAGGTGGCTGAGGTTAGCTGAGCTTCAGGAATTTTGAGTAGTCACTCTGTCTTTTCAGAATTTTTTAGTTATCTGTATCACAAGGATTTTTTCAGTCACATCTTCTTAGCTTCCTTTTTCCTAACCTAAGTCACAATCTATAAATGCTTGGCAGTTGATGAAAGGCCAAAAAGTCTGTTGTTCCTTGTGAGCACAAGTACAATGCTGGTACAGGTCTTCCGAAGAAATCCTCTCACATTGTCCAAATACGTTTGTTCAATTATGACTTCTAGTCACTGCTGCTGAAGGGAATGCATAGGGTTTTGTTGCTCTTGATCACTGCTTTTGACAGATTCAGCCTTCATTTTTTGAAAATTCAGCTCCCAAATCCTTAATACTAAAACAAGGTTTGTATTTACTAAACCCATTTTCTTTGCTTCATTTATTACAATCAATGTAGTTGCCTAAAAGCTCAGTCTCTCTGTTGTCCTTAAAACTGCTTTGAAGATTAATTTTATCTCCTTAGAATTATTAAAAATTGGAGAAAAAAAAAGAGCATGTTGATTTTCACTTTATCTTTTGAGCTTTCAATTGGAAATGGGTCTGTGTGGTTTTGCAAAGTAACAGTTCTTTGATGATATCCTTTCAATTTGTTACCGTGGTAAATTTTGATCTCTGAGTTGTGGTCCCTGATCAGATCTGAACTTGCTTGTAAAGTCCCAGCGGAGGAAAAAAACAAAACCCAAATCCCCTAAACCAAAATAAAATCATTGCACAATCATTCTGGCTGCAGGCAATTGCATATTCTTTTTAAAGAAATATATCTATGCATTTAAAGAAGAGAGCTGTAATTACAAGAGAGTATTGATTCTCTGTCATGGTCCACATGTGAGCTCACAAAACTGAAGTAGCACAGCTGGACCTTGGGCAATCAAAAATGCAGAGTGTTTTAAGACTCGTTGGTGACCAAAAGTGTTTATTAGATGGGAGCAATTGGTTTTGACATGAGTCACAAAGGACAAGTCATCCTGTAACGGGTCAAAATTTTCTTCATCTTTTGTAGATGAGATCTGCAGTCAAGTAAATTGCTGTGATCTACAAGTAATGTGGTAAATTCGTGCCAGAAGTCATTAGTAACTGAATACTTACAGTGATTTGCCTTAAGTCACTTTAGTGCTTCTCATTACCTTGCCACCCTTCCCCTTTGTCAGTAGTTTAAACTTGAGAAGAATAATTGAAAATAAACCCTTGAAGGTAGTCTGCTAATCCCCAGAAGAATTTGTGAATATGTGAGAAGGTGAATTTGCTTCCTCATATTTACCTTTTCCGAGGCTGGTATGGGAGGCAGAATTGACCCATACCTGTCAGCATGAATAAGCAAGTCAATGACTTGGATCAAAATCTGAGTACTTAATAGTAATTATATTTGTTTCCTCTGATGTGTGGGAAACAGTAGTTATTAAATAAATAGACATAACCAAGATCTCCAGAAACAGCAGACACTCTAGTGCAGACCCACAAAGCATTAAGGCACCTGCAAAATTCTGCAAGAGGCTAATCTTCCTATTGACATGCACTTGTGAGGAAGGCAATACCAGATTTATGTGATTATTTGGTTTGTAGTAGTGCTTTATGGTGTCTTTAGATTGTTTAAATTCTGCATAACAGTCAGTGAGTATGGAGCTTCATGAGGGTTGATCAGTGGTCAAATCACCTCCTAGTAAAGTTTATTTTGCGGGAGTGCAGGTCCCTGGCTTTTCTAAGCACATGGAACAGGGGTGGTCACAAGCAGAATTAAGCCTAGCTGCTATCCCAGTTCTGTCACTGGTGTTACTGTAATTTTTTGAGAACTGTGTACTAAATCATTCTTTATTACCAAGTCTTGGTGTGAAAGTATGCAGGACTCATTGTCAGCAATGTTAGTGAAATAATATCAAGCAGCACTCTATGCTTTGTAGTGTGATGCGTCATACCTTTTGTACACTTGTGGTAAGTCATGTCAAGGTGAATTAATTTCAACAGCTGTCTTATAAAAACTCCAGAAAATCTGGAGTTCTATTTGAAACTCAGATGTTTCCCAGACACTGCATCTTGGTTTATAAAAGTTTATAATACAGTTTGTTATTTAGTGTCAAAGCAAATATTCTTTCATCAAACCACATACGGTAAAGCCTTAGTTGTGGCCGCATTCTCAGTTTGCTACTCAACAAAATTAGAAAAAAGCCTTATGAGCAGAGCTTTTCAGCCTAAACGGCACAAGGGAAAGAGTTAAGAATCTGAAGAACAGGAAGAGCAAAGCACAAGCATGACTAACAAATCAGGAGAATCAGGAGAGCAAAGCTCGAGACCGGTAAGGTAAAACCTGCCATTTCTTGTGTTGTTTTTACTACAAGGCATAAATATCTCCTCGCATGCACTCAGAGCTCAACTGGACAAAGCCTTGAGCCAAATTCAATGTTGGCCATGCTTTGAGGAGGGGATGGATCTGATGAGCCTCAGGGTCCTTCCCTATTAGACCATTTTGGGATCCTATGTAAGCTGCAGGGGTGGTAGTCATGGAACTAACTTCTGTTTGCAAGAAGTAGAGGTACAGTAACTGAGGTGCAAGGCTGCTGATACTATAAGCTGCTACAGAGAGAAATGATGAGACGATTGTTCAAGTTCTGGTAGAGATGTGATTTTGTCACTTCCTAGCTGGAAAGGCAAAGGAAAAAAGTATGCAACCTGAATTATACAGAGTGAATCCAGAATCAATTGTTGATCTTTGTCGGTTTTCATTTACATTACCCTTTCTTCTAAATCAATGTGCTTCTAGTTGGTTTTGCTTTATATCCTGGGGTGCGTCAAACACAGTATAACCAACCAGTCAAAAGAGGGGATTATCCTGCTGTGTTCAGTGTTGGTGTGGCCTCACCTTGAGTGCTGTGTGCAGTTCTGGGCCCCACAGTTTAAGAAGGATGTTCAGGTCCTTGAATGCATCCAGAGGAGGGCAACAAAGCTGGTGAAAGGGCTGGAAGGAATGTCCTGTGAGGAGCGGCTGAGGACTTTGGGCTTGTCTCATTTGGAGGAGAGGAGGCCAAGGGGTGACCTCATTGGTCTCCACAGCTTGCTGAGGAGGGGAAGTGGAGAGGGAGCTGCTGAGCTCTTCTCCCTGCGATCCAGTGATAGGACATATAGGAATGGTTCAAAGCTGTGCCAGGGAGGTTCAGACTGGACATTAGGAAGCATTTCTTCACTGAGAGGGTGGTCAAACACTGGAACAGGCTTCCTAGAGAGGTGTTCAATGCCCCGAGCCTGTCAGTGTTTAAGAGGCATTTGAACAGTGCCCTTAATAACATGCTTTAACTTGGTCAGGCAGTTGGACCAGATGATCGTTGTAGGTCCCTTCCAACTGAAATAGTCCTGTCCTGTTCCATTCCATTCCATTCCATTCCATTCCATTCCATTCCATTCCATTCCATTCCATTTCATACTTTCTTCCATTCTTTCACAGAAGGAAGAAATAAAAATAAGAAATGGGTATTAGTTTTAAGTTGTGCATTATTTCTGTTATTTTCTAATTGTCAACAGCTTTCTCTTTTAAGTTACTTCTAGCACGGGAAACAACCACATAGAAGGAAAAATGGATTCCTTGTTTTGGCCATCAGAAAGTAACAGCTTTCGACGTTTCACCCCTGAGTCTTTGGCAACAATCGAGGAAAGAATTGCTAAGAAAAAAAAGCAGCAAGCCAAAGTTAACCAGAAGAATAAGGACCAAGGAGTTGAAGAAGATAAACTTACTCCTCAGCTTGATCTGAAAACTTGCAAAAAACTGCCATCTCTGTATGGGGATCTTCCTGTGGAGCTCATTGGGGAACCCCTGGAAGATTTTGATCCATACTACAGTGATCACAAGGTTAAAACTTTCAAAAGCTTTTTTTTATTTAATTTTGTCTGCTGAACTCTTAAGAGATAGTAAAAGCTCTATTCACGAGATGCTGGTTTTGATTGTTCTGTAGATCTTTGAATATTACTAGCATTTTTTGGGGCAGGAGTGCTAAGGTATGCTCCACATTATGCAATGAAAAGGTATTTTAAGTTCCAGTCACCAATCTGAATTAATTATGAAAACATGATACACTTAATAGATACACTTTGATAGGAAACATGTTCTGGGATAACTGATGCTTTCTTTTGCAGAGCAGTTTTGTTGTCTGTGGGGCTGAACTCACTGTTATATAAACAGTGCCTGTCAAACAGTAGATCACGCTGGAGTTGCTGATTTACTGCAGATGTTTTTGCTGAATTACAAATATTATACAAATTAGGGGAGACATGTTTGAGATACTTCCAGTACTCTGTGTAGCACAAACATATATTTTCATTATAGTAAATTAATTTTCTGTTATTTTATGTCTCATCACCTTTGTTTATTGTACCATATTTATATTGCATATACTCCTTGCTATTGCAAAGTGGTTTGTATTGTTGCCTATAGGAGCGTGTAAAGTAGATGCTCTAGGAATCCCTTCTAAATGAAATGTCTATTGTATGATTGCTTACTATTGAGGGGGACTTGACCTGAAGAGCAAAAGATTCCATCCAGTCCTATGTTGCTGTCTTTTATGTATACCAGCAAATCACTGCAATATAATAATTTAATTAGAGAACATGCAGAAAGCTTTGTTCTTCCAGAGATTTTTTTTCTCAAAGTAATCAAAGTGTTATTCTTGACGAAGAGAAACTAAGGCTGACTCAGTTGAAGAAATTTATATAAAAGTTAGTGAACTGTGTTTTTGATTTAAGAGATTTCATTTTTACTTCATGTAGCAAAAGTACTGAGCTGCATGGACCATAGGGTAGCTTAGAAGGAATTTACAGTGTTACTTGATAATTTAGAGATATTTAAAAATTAAAATTTTTGCTTTGACTGGACTGGATTCTGGCAATCCTACACAATATGTATTTTGTAAATAATCTTTTGTAGCCTATAAAACTATCCAGGAGTAAGGTACTTTTGAGTATTATTAACACCATTGTTGCAGTCCCAGAATAGTATCTCTTAATTACTTTGACTAAGTGAATGCGATCACTTGCTCTTCAAATTCATTCCCATTACTATTTCTTTTTCACAGGCAATAATGAACTGCTATATAGCTGCTGTCTTTCTTTCGAAATGTAGTATCATCAGTTCACAGCTCCAAGTAAGAATATAGGAAAGCTTTACTCATAATTACAGTTAGATATAGTTCTAGATGCAGATTTGAAAACCTAAATATTTAATTTTTGGGGAAAATTTTGATTCATTAAAACATTTCATATACTATGAATCTTTTTTTTTCTAGACTTTTATGGTGATAAATAAAAGGAGGACTATTTTCCGGTTTACTGCCACGCCTGCCTTGTGTATATTTGGTCCTTTCAATCCAGTCAGAAAAGCAGCAATTAAAATACTGATCCATTCATATCCTTTTATTGAATTCCTTATTTCAGTTTTAAAATATACTGTATCATTTTCTGTCGTTCTGTTCCTCTGTTCATATTAATGTAAATGTAAGCTCATGTGGCTGTGATAGAGATTTTTAAAAAGTTATACTGAATCTTGTTTTACAACAGCTAAGATATTTACATGGTGTTGGTACAAGTAAAAATGTCAAAAAGGTCATATTTAAAGTCAGATTTGCAAATATTGTTATGAAACAACATTTAGAGGCTACTGTATGATATTTTAGCCCTTTTCCAGAACTTTTTCTACATCTCTCTTGTGGTGACAAGCTAAATCTAAAAAAAAACCCAGGACAGTGACTCCCTAGTTATTGAAACGTGAAGGATGTGATTTACAGCAATGCTTTGCTTGAAAGAGTCTGATGTTATCCTAAGAAACGTATTTCACACTCAAGTTTAGAAAGTTCTGAAGAACGCCCATTTTTTATATTTTTGCAAAAACATAAACGTAGTTTGAAGAATGTAAAAATGTCAAGGATCGCAGGTGCAAAACCATAGGCTGTGTAGTTTCTGCTCTTTCTGCCAAACATCTGTTTTCATTTGGAATTATTAATCTGTAGAAATAGGTCCTTTTATGGGAACTTATGGCTGACTTTGAATGCGTACTCATGCTATTGGAAATTACTAAATTTGCTGTTCAGTTTCAAATAAACCCTAAATTTAAGGCCAATGTTTGTTTTAAAAAAAACGCACACTTTTATTAGGTGACAAGTGAACTTTCATGAAAGGATGTTTTTTCTTATGTATGTTTTCATTGCCTGCTACATAAAATGAGAAAGTTTTCTGAACTCATTGCAGAGCATAGGTGTCTCTTGTAAGAATGTATATGTGGACTCCTAGTTTCAAAGAACACTGGTTATTGATAATTAAGCTTTTTCATCTGTTTTTCCTAGGCTTAAAAACCCTAGTTATTATGGGGTTGTGGTCATGTTGTCTCTTTATTCCATGCTCCTGCTGGGAAGAAATGGAGGTTTCTGAAGTTCAAATGACAGTGGACAGCAGAGGACTTGGATTTTTTTTCATTTATTTATGTTCCTCATCTGTTCTGTCAAACATATTATGTCCCACTAATGTTGTAACATCTAAAACTATCTCCACATGCAGATAATTCATTGTTATTTTTAAATCATGAAGTTTACCCAGCTGAGCAGAAGTTTGATCTGACATCACTTTGTTTGGAAAACACATGAAAATTCCTGAGTGTATTCAAAACCAAAGTAATTATTTGAATATCTGTATGGTTTTTGGGTGTAAATCAGCAACTTTCCTGAACTTCATTGTTTTATAATATAGCACTTTTTCCTTAACTTATTATTCACATTATTTGTTGGCTTTATTACATGTACTGTGGTACTCAATTGTGCTTCCATGGCTGTAACTAAACTTCCAGAAGCACTCGGCTGGACTGAGTAAGTATCTCAGTTGTCATTCGTTCACTCTTTTTCTAAGGATACTTACATGCTGGACTGAAAAATTAAATAATGTGATGATCTAATTCTGGGGCTTGAAAAGCCTCAGGCAGACCTCTGAGGAGGATTTAGGATTATCATATCACACAGTCTTCTGTGGAGCTTCAGTGCCTTTTCTTGGAGGCTTACACCATATGTCCTTTTCTCTACTTTGACTGATTTTGCCATCTGGTGAAACATAGAAGGTTGCCCCATTTTTTCTTTTAAGGATTAAGTCTTTTAGAGAGACTGTGCAGCAGGATTCTAACTTAATATCTCTCGTTCTAAGGCAATAACCTGAATGTCTGTTATGGCTGGCTCATGCAAAAAGTGTAAAGGGATAAAGATTCATTCCATTCTTTCTTGCTGTTTCCTGGGGACGCCCTTGGTTCAGTTGTTCACATTAGGAAGATATCTATTTAGAATGTCTTGTTACCTTTTGTGCACTGTATCCAGTGTAACTTGAGTTAATGTTCTGGTATTAAATCTTGAAAATGTGCCTGGGGCCTCTGAGGTTCTATAATTTTAATTCCTCTTATTTTGGGGTAGGCATGGCGATAATGGTAGCTTAATTTTATGTAGGATTTCTTTCAGTTATAGGGTATTTGTCAGAATAAATGTATAAAATGTGCAAACTTTACAGGCTAAAATAAGTCTTTGCTGTTATCGTTCTGCCAAAATGTTAAGGCTTTGAAATTTTCCAGCCTGCTTTAGAACATAAACACAGTCTTAAGAATTTTTCATAAGGAAGTGTGAGCTGTCCTTCATCCAGAAATAGTATGGTATGCTTATATATGTGAACATTTTTGATTATATTACATGGATATCTTACTAAAATTCAGGAAGGCATCTTGATGTTTCTGCAAGTAGTATAACCTGCCCTATTTTACTTCACATTTTCTACCTTCATCTCCATCTAGTAACTAAATAATAGAAAAGGTAGAAATGTGCCTGAATGTGTCTCAATCTCATTAATATTTTTATTTCTATAACTTTAATATACACTTTCCTTCTCAGACATCTTTTTACTGGCATATATACTGGTGAAATATTGATAAAAATATTAGCAAGAGGATTTGTTTGGAATGAATTTACCTTTCTTCGAGATCCATGGAACTGCTTGGATCTTGTCGTTATTGTCGTAACGTAAGTAAAACTCACTTGTTCTTTTACACTCAAGGGACAAACATGCAGAAGAAGTGCTATTTGGTATTGCTGGAGTTCTTTACATCCTACCTGCTTAAGAGTTACTGTGTTTGAATCACCCTTTGCATATCTGCAAAGAGAAAAATAGTCATAGATCATAAAGCAAGACCTAAATGCAAAGCTCATCTTAGAACTGTTTGATTGTTCTCAATTTAGCATATATTTAAATTTTGTTAAGAAGCGATTGCACAGACAGCCAAAACCAAGCATGCCTCTTTATATTGTCTTAGTTGTACTCTGGTTCAGATGAAACTCATTTGAGAAGGATCCAAAGTGGGTCAGAAGGTGTTGAATGACGTGGTGATAAATAGCAGTTGAAATCCCAGGATTGTAAAGTGATGCTGAAGGAAAAACAGACCTAGCTTTACACATACAGTTATGGGCTCTGAAATAGCTTTCACTTGTTGGGAAGACAATGTTGGAGTTAAAATATACAATCTTGTGGAAACACCACTCCAGTGTGCAATCATGGTCAGAGGATGAAGTAGAAAATAAGGATATTATGGGTAAGAAATAAAGTAAGAAGCAGAACACATAGTTATTTCACTGTGTGGCCTGTATTTTTCTTCAGGACTATATGTAGTTTTGCTCCTGACATCTCAAAAGATGACAGAATTAAAAAAAGATGCAGAGAAGGTGTATATCTTGTATTCCACATAATGAGAAACTAGATAGAGTAGATCTCTCATGAAAAAATACAGAGCGGGAACATGGTTAAAGATTGACACAGAGCCAAAAGAGAATAATTAATTTATTTTTTTCTCCTACAACAAGAGCTAAAGGCACCAAATGAAGTTGTCAGATGGCAGAATAAAAAAGAAGGGAGTAGTTTTTGACACTACGTGTAGGCATATTCCCATAGGATGTTGTGGACGCAAAAAACTTAGTTGCATTCAGAAGGCTTCTGGACAAAATCCTGGATGAAAACACATTAAGGGTTATATTTAACACAAAGATACTATGTCGTGGTCAGGAAGTCCCTGAGCTATAGATTTGCTGGAAGAATTAAATCTCAGAAGCATCACTACCTGGATTCTAAACTCCCCTGTGAGCATCTGTTGTGGGTCATTCTTGAAGACAAGGTGGTAGGCCAGATGGATCACTGCTGTGGTCAATTTAAAATTCATATCAAAATGAACTAGCTAGATGGACAAGAAGTGAGGAAGAAACCAAGTCAGAATTTGCATCTCAAATACAGAATGTTAATCTCCAAAGCAAAATAGTCTTACTTGCAGCAGTGAACAGATTCACTCATGCCCAGTCTCAGAGCTTTCAAAGCAAATCTCTGTCGTTTAGCATTTCTGAATAGTTTTCAGTTGTCTTGTTCTAATTTATTGGAGGTGTAGACTAATTTAGATTTAGAGTAATTGGATTGGATTTAGATCACGTGGTCCACCTCCATGCTAAAAGCAGGACTAATTTAGATTAGGTTGCTCAGGACCTTATCCAGTCAATTTCTGAGTTTCTCTAAGGATGGAGAATCAACAATCTCCCTAGGCAACCCATTCCAACCACATTGTGGTTTTTTTCTCCCAAATATCTAATTGGAATGTCTCGTGTAGCAACTTATATCTGCTGCCTCTCATCTTCCGTGGTGAGCTTCCAAGAACAGCCTGGCTCCATCTTCTCTAAGCCCTTACATTGCGCAGCTGAAGACAGCAATAAGATTCCTGCTCTGTCACCCCATTAGCCTGCTCTTCTTCAAACTCAGCAAATCCAATCCAGCCTAACAATTTAACCATCTAATTGTCTTACTGCCCTGCTTAGAGCCCTGATTGGACCTGCTCCAGGACATAAAATGTCTTTCTTGCTCTGGAGAGCCCAAAGCTAGACATAGTACTCCAGATTCAGTCTCAGAAATCACTTCCTTCAATGTATGAGCTAGACTCCTCAACATATGAGCTAGACTGATGCTAATCTAGCCCAATATGTGATAGGCGTTCCTTGTCACAAGGGTGCTCTGCTCATTCATGTTCAATTTGTCTGCCCTGACCCCAAGTCCTTTTCTGCAAAGCTGCTCATTATCCAGTCTGCCCTCAACTCCTACTTGTGGTCATGCTGACTCAGGTGCAGGACTTTGCCTTTCCTTCTGCTGACTTCATGGGGTTTCTACAGCTCATAACTCCAGTCTGTCAAACTCACTCTGCAGAGCAGCCTTGCTCCCAGTGTATTGACTGCTCCCCCCATTCCCAGTTTAGTATTTGTGAACTTGCTGAAGGCAAACTCTATTCCGTTCTTCAGGATGTTAATGAAATTGTTAAACAATATTGGCCCCGAGACTGACCCGTGAGGGATGCCACTAGTAACCAGCTGCCAGCTGAATTTTGTCCCTTTGATCACAGCACATAGATGAATGATTAATATTTTAACTTCCATGGGTTTTGACACCAGACCCAGGGGCCTGGGAGGCCTGAGAGCAGTCCTCACTGGTAAAAAACAAATCAAGGCAGCACTGAGTAGTTTCAGCTTTTGCATGTCCTTTGTCACTAGGTTCTCTGCCTGCTTGAACAACAGGCCCACAGTTTCCTTAGTCATCTTTTCTCTGCTGATGGACTTAGAGTAGCCCTTCTTGTTGCCCTTCACATCCCTTGCTAGCTTCAGCTTCAGCTTAACTTTGTCTTTCCTTGCTTCATCCCTGCATGCTTGGCAATGTCCTAGCATCCCTTCCCAGAGCTCTCTCTGCTTCAACCTTCTGCACACTTTCTTTTTGAATATGAGATTAGTCAGGTGCTCCCTGTTCAGAAAAGCTGCTTTTCTGCCACATCTGCTTGACTTTCTACAGAGCAGAGTGCATCGTTCCTGTGCTTTGAAGAAAATACCCTTGAAGATTAACCTGCTGTTCTGGGGGCCACTTTTCCCTTTGGGGCAGTTTCAGATCCCTGAACATGCTGAAATCTGCTGTCCTAAAAGTCCAAGATTTTCATTCTGCTGTTCATCTTCCTTACTTTTCTCGGGGTCTCAAACTCCACCATCTCATGCGCTCTGTAGCAAAGGCTGCCATCAACTGTCATATCCCTGACTATCCCATATTTGTAAATCATAGGTTATGTACTCAGATGTCATCACACACATATATATGTATATGAACAAAGTATTCTTATAGGTAATCTATAAACCACTAAGGAGTTTACACATTGTTAATCATCAGTAATTATCAAGTAGTCCAACAGCTGTATGAACAATTTCATTTTGTGGTCCTACTTCCCTACCCATACTCCTAACTCGTTTGTGTTCAAGCAGATAGAAGCACTTTGCAATATAGTATCTCCTTCTGTTTTTTTGGGTCCTATCATGCAATAAATCAAAGAACCACAGCATCACAGAATCACTAGGGTTGGAAAAGACCTGTAAGATCATCAAGTCCAACCATTACACACACACACAAAAAAAACCCCAAACCAAACAAAAAAAAAAAAAAAAAAAAACCAAAAAAAAAAAAAAACCCAAAAAACCACACCACAAAAAAAATAAAAGTATTTGGAAATTAACTCAACAGTTAACTCAAGTGCAGTTATTCCTTAAGGTACTTGAGAATTATTTAATCTTACAGGCTAGGCAAAGCCATAGTGTTCTGATATATTGCTGACAAAAGTCATGCTTTGAGTGGGAGGTTGCCTAGATCACCTCCAGAGGTCCTTTCCAACCAATGTTTCTCAGATTCTGTAATTGAGAATTTTTATTTTAAGGAATTCTGTTACCAGTTACGACCTTGTCATAAGATGAGTCACCATTCATGTCCATTCTGACATGAAAGAAGTCTTATAAAATGTGGGGTAACCTGTTAAAGTGCTGTATAGAACAGGCAACTCTTAATATCCTCAATTTCTGAAATTTTGAAATTGTTGAAACAATTAAGTTCAAACTAGTTTCAATACTCAAGTTCTTAGCTGACTGTTAAATGAAAGTTAGGAAGACAGCCTTGTGGTACAAAATTAACATACTGTAAACCTAGCTTTGCTCAACTCCCTTCTCCTAAGTATATATTGTGTAGTTTTGAGATAGCTGCAACATATACTTACATGTGGTCTAAATCAGATTAGCCTTGGTATGAGAGGGTTTTGTATTTATTTGACATTTTGATGAATAAACACTTCAAAAGTTAAGCATCCAAATCCACACTAAGTAAAAACTTGCTGTGATTCTTTTCAGAGGCACTAATCAAAAGCCTCATTATTTTATATCAATACCTAGAAATGGACTTAGATTCCTAACTTTAGACATCTACCTTAGGACATATTTGACCTATTTAGTTTCTGTAACTTATTCGTTACCGTGCGCTCAATATACATATGCTCTCAAAAGCCAGATCTTTGTCATTCAGTTATATGGTCATTTAATTTTATAGGTATGTTACTATGTGCAAAAGTACAGGCAAGGTTTCAGCTCTTCGCACTTTCAGAGTACTGAGGACTTTGAAAGCTATTTCAGTAATACCAGGTAAGGAACAACACGTCTTACTAATTTTCTCTCCGCTTCAGCAGTATGCTATTTCTAATTCCTCTCCTGTTCTTGTCTTCAGTTTTCTGGTCACTTTTTGTGACGGTTAACAGGATCCCAAGGTGTGACTGTTTTGCAGCCTGTAGTAACTCTCAGCAGCATCCTAACAGAATATTTTTTATCATCTTTCCTCAAAATGATTTTGATGGAAGCAAATTTTTTTATTTTCTGCTTTTTCTATCCTATCACTAATGTTTAATTTTACTTAGCCCAGTGTCTTTGTCTTTTTCCTGTTGTCTTTCCTGAGCAGCACACCCTATTCAATACGTTGCCTTAACATAATGATGGCTATACCACAGTATTTCTGGTTTCACATTATACTTCATTAGCTTAATATTCTATGGTTTATTTCCCAGAATGCTGACTTCACAATATTTCAGAGTTCCGTTTGTTTGTTTACTGACCACAGCCACTATCTGGATTAAGCATAATACTTTCATCAACAGTATTTTGCATATGCTGTCCAGATATTTGATATTTTTTAAGTCATGCCACTAATTAGGATACCAAAGTATGGATTTCAGAATCTAACTCCAAAAACTTATTTGAAAATCTATAAATGACTATATTGTCATAATATATGTTAACTTTATCATTTCTATGTAATTACAAATATATTTCTGATTTTGCTGGGGAATTGTAATTAAATGTAGCTTTAATATTTTCTTATGAAAGACCTTATGAAAAATCCTGGATATCACTCTCTGCCTATGTCATGTTTCAAATTCAGTTATTCTGGCAGAATATTGGTCTTCAGTTTATATATAACCCATTTTCACAGAATCACAGAATGGTTGAGGTTGGAAGGGACCTCTGGAGGTCACCTGGTCCAGCCCCTGTTTAAGAAGGGCTACCTAGAGCTGGTTGCCCAGGATCATCTCCAGACAGCTTTTGAGTATCTCCAAGGATGGAGGCTGCACAACCTCCCTGGGCAACTTGTGCCAGTGCTCGGTCACCCTCACAGTAGAAAAGTGTTTCCTGATGTTCAGAGGGAACCTCCATTGTTTCAATTTGTGCCCATGGCCTCTGGTCCTGTCACTGGGTACCACTGAAAAGGGCCTGACTCTTTTTCACACCCTCCCTTCTGATATTTATATACATTGATGAGATCCCCCCTGAGCCTTCTCTGCTCCAGGGTGAACAGTCCCAGCTCTCTCAGCTTTTCCTCATGGGAGAGGTGCTCCAGTCCCTTCATCATCTCTGTGGTCCTTTGCTGGACTCTCTCCAGTATGTCCATGTCTCTCTTGTACTGGGGAGCCCAGAACTGGACCCAGTATTCCAGGTGTGTCCCCACCAGTGCTGAGCGGAGGGGAAGGATCACCTCCCCTGACCTGCTGGTAATATTTTGCCTTATGCAGCCCAGGGTACAATTTGCCTTCTTTGCAGCAAGGGCACATTGCTAGCTCACGTTCAACTTCTTGTCCACCAGAATCCACCAGAATCCCCAGGTCCTTTTCTGCCAAGCTGCTTTCCAGGTGTGTGGTCCCCAACATATATTTGTTCCCTTCACAGTGTCATAAATGTTCTTTTGCTTTTAAACTGGTGACATCTGTAAGGCATTATCTTCTAGAACAGAATTCCCTGATGTCAGCAGAAGCTATCCTTTATTGTAATGTGTATTTGGCACAATGTGAAGTACTTGGTTAATGTTAATCAAGCACAGAAATCTGTCCATATTCATTAAAGCTCCTAAGACTTTGCTTAGATGCCATCTTAATTTAGAATTTTCAACTTAGCAAAATTAGTGTTAGAAAGAAGTAAAAGCCAAATAAGTTACGATTAGGAAGTTTAAGTAAAAATACTTTACTCATTCCTATGCTTTATTTTACCTCATTTAATACTCTGAAGTTACAAAACAATTTACACTGATTGTTTTTAACATACTTGCAACTGTTGTATATTGTCATATGGGAATGCATTCCTCTTCTCATTTTGCATATTATTGAATCTTATTTTTCTAGGTCTGAAAGTCATCGTAAATTCACTTATTGAATCTGTTAAGAAACTTAGTGATGTGTTGATTTTGACTGTTTTTTGCTTGAGTATATTTGCCCTAATAGGCCTCCAGCTTTTTATGGGCAATTTAACATCCAAATGTGTCCTCACTAATACTACATACAATGACACATTATGTAAGGATGCCAAGATATATGTACCAAATGATGAAGGTAAATTTTATTCGTTTCTCCCTTTACATAATCTGTGTGTCTTCCTATGTATGTTGTGTTTTTTCACAGAGATGTTAAAATATAGTTGCATGTATTTCTCACAAGAAGGTATGTCCTTCCATTTGCACAAGTAGTAATAGGAAGTGTCTGGGACAACTGAATGTGAGATTAATGAATGTGGGGTTTGGAGAAAGATTAGCGGTCTGTGGGATAGAAGGGACTAAGTTTCCTATAAGCATTTGCTTCTTTACCTATGCATACGCTATGGGGATCCTAATTTTAGGGGTACTGCACAGAGAATTATTTTTTCCATCACTTAAGCTGTATTGTTAGGGATTTTGCCTACTTCTCACAGAGATTCTTATTTTTACCAGAAATTAAATAAAATCTTAGATTGTGAGTTGTGCAGTTAATAATTTTTTTTTTTAAAAAATGCCATAGCGACAGATCTGCTGAGAAACAGCCCAATATAAACCCTTTGTTGTGAAAGGAGTCTTTCACAGGGATTTGGTCCATCAGGCTGTTTTTTAAAGTGCAGTAATGTATGATTTACTGTCAGAGTGCTGTAGGAACTGACAACTTCTGATTTTATGATTCCTTGATTTTTTTTTTTTATTAGATATCTGCTACAGAATGAATAAATCTTCTGAAATACTGCTCTGTGGGTTCAGTTCAGAGCCTAAGTAAGTGAAGAAAACAGTTTTAGTACTTTCTTATTTTTTCCTGCAGATGTACTGTAGTTTTATTTTTGGCCTAAAGGAATGGTGATGATTTTTCAGGAGGGTGGAATGTGTGTGTGGGGGTTATTAAATTAAAACCCAGATATTTCACATCAGAAAAAGAATGAAGTAAAGTACTAGGATGCAGGCAATTATATATGTGCTTTGTTGCTACACACTGATAATATAATGGTAGTGTAGAATGATATAAAGGAGGGGAACAGATCAGTAAAGAGTTGTGATATATTAATAAAATCTCCTCTCCTCATCTTGGTGAATTATTTAAAGGTAAACGTATTTCCATTTTTTCCCCTCTCTATGTATTTGTTTGCATGTATCCTACATGAGTAGAGAGTTTCTGTCTAGTTTCTTTGACTAGACAAATGGCTTTCTAGGATTGTCTGATATAAATCGTCCCTTCTGGCAGAATTATGTTGGGGAATAATGAAACAGACTTTCACATAAGCGGAACAAGTCTATATCTGATGTTGTGTACTGGATGCTTTCAGGTACAACCTAATACTGCAAGTAAGTATTGTTTAATGTTTCTTTTCTGGTTAGCAAAGAGTGCCCAGAAAACTATAGCTGCCAGAAGACTGGGAAGAATCCTGACTTTGGTTATACAAGTTTTGATCATTTTGGCTGGGCCTTCCTTTCTTTATTCCGTCTGATGACACAGGATTACTGGGAACGTCTCTACAGACAAGTAGGTGCTTTTATTACCTGCTAGAATGATTTTAGACATGCAGTTTAGAGCTTTATGTCCACTAGACAAATCTGCGCCTGTTTTAACATTACTGATACCAAATTTCTTTTAAAATCAACGTAAATATTAAGGAAGTAGCTTCAAGTGACTAAGTTGTAACACGTTCTGCAAGTGACATTGGATGGGAGCAATCCTGCTGTGAACGCTCATAGCTTTGTTGGAGAAGACACTTAGGTCAGTGATTAATGGTTAAATGTTAATACGTAACTACCAAAGGATTGGGGCGTATAGTAGATCCAGCTAGAGAGCTCACTGCTGCTGTGGGGGATATGAGGACTTGTTACATACTCTGTTTCTCTTCCTTTTAAGTCCTGATTCCTCACCAAACCTTTTGGCGCAACATATAAACTTTCATTTCAGATATTTTTTGAGAACTGGTACTAAAAAAATTGGAGCCTTTGTGTTTTGATTCAGAAAGTTGCATGTAACTTTTAAATTCTGTTTTTTGACAAAAATGATACAAAAATTGCCCTTAGAGAACTCTCTGGATCTCTTACATCTATGCAGTTCCTTTGCTAGAAGGGTATTATCATCTGCGTTGTTGTATAGCTTTCATATGGTCCACTTTAACTTTTTTCCAGCAACCTTTATTAACTGAGATTTTTTTTAAATGGAAACGTCTTTTTGCCATTTGGAGGTCATGTGGTTTTTAGTTTTTAATGTCCCAGAGCTTCATTTTGAGCCATCTCCTCTGCTGCCATTTAAAAAAATGTAAGAATAAGCAATCAGTCTAAATATTGTGATTCACTAATTATAGCATCTATCATCATTGTTTAGATAATCCTAGCTTTCATCCTTACTGCTGAGTTTTATTCATTTCTTCTGTAGTCACCTCTATATATCTTTACAGCTGAAGTTGTCTTCTCATAACTTAAACGCTGATGATCATTTGCCCAATTTGCTGGGAGATATTTAATTTAATTTTAAGAATGGATTTTGTTGATTCTTCTCTGCAGTACATGGCATCATTATGAATGTTTGGTGGTGTGTTACATAAGGAGAAAACATTGTATGATCACAGAGAAGTTTTTAAGAGCTAAAATTTATTTTCTTGAAGGCCAGAGGAACTCCTGACTAGATGTATTTCTAGACCTTCTGTATAACTTAGACCAGAGGTAGATCCTACTATTGTTTAAAGAAAACAGTGCCATATGTTCACCTTTTGTATTGTAGAGGAAAATAAATTGCTTAAAATTAGTTTGAAATTCTATTTTAAATGTTAGTTTGTTAAGAATTTATTACAACCTTTACCTTTTCCTCACAGACTATCCGTACATCTGGCAAGAACTACATTTTATTTTTTCTGGGGGTCATCTTTCTATGCTCATTTTATCTCTTCAATCTGATCTTGGCTGTGGTAACGATGGCATATGAAGAGCAAAATAGAGCTACTCTTGCTGAAACAGAGGCAAAGGAAAAATTACTTCAGGATGCCAAACAAATTCTGGAGAAAGAACAGGTTTGTAAATTATTATATATAATATATACCATGTGGTTCCTTTTGTTTTCTTCTGTTTGTGAATTAGAGAAATAAGGTTTTTAATTAAACATGTGCTTCTTACAATACTTTCTCACACTTCATTTCTCTTTCTCTTTGTCTCTTTATAAATACATGTGTATGTATAAATATATTTAAATATATATAAACATTTATGTGATACAAACAAACAGCATGAGTCCAAGTTAAATCTTAAGTTTTAGGATTTGCAGACCTGACATTGTATAGGAATGGCTTGCTGGCAAGTATATAGTTTTTATGGTATTGAGTAGGTGCCTGCGCTCTGAGGGTTGCCCCATTCTTGTACACTACCGTTATTGCTGTGTACAAAAATTCCTTTCTCTGGGTATTCCTTCTTGCTATTACTGTGTAGTCTGATGAAGTATGAATGGATAAATTTGCATCCATAAGGAAAGTTGTCATTTCTACAGTTCCCTGAGAGTGGAAGTTCTGATGCTGATAAATTTCAGGATTGATTAAAAATGCAAGCTTTCGGAGAGCCACTGTGCTCAGCTATTTAAGGGGTGTCATGCCTCTTTTTGCATGATTGCATGCAGAAGGTCTACCAGTTGACAAGAGCAGGAACAGTCTTTGGCCAGGCTAATGCTGTTAGTTCCATAGTAATGTAGAAGGACATCCAGAGACTGTGTTAGTTTCTTTTCTGTTGATTTGAAGAGCTAATAGACACACATCAGATTTCTACAGTGTTTCCTCTTGGCACAGTATTGCCTAGATTCATTCATTCCTTGGCCTGTACGAGACCAGGGATCACATTGTTTTTATGTTATTCTTGAAAAGTGAAGCTCTGAGCTGAAGCAACAAGATAGATTGAAAATTATTGGTAAGACATATTTTATCTTCTAACTTTTTATAAAAGATACGTCTAATTTACTGCTAACAATCAGAAAAGTCAGACTTGTAAGAGGACATACAAATATTGTCTAGCAACTATCCAATCTCATCATTAAGGTGAAAGGCATTACCAGTTTACCAAATTCCTCCTCTACAGCTGTCGACAGGCCTGTAATGTTTCTCTGTCTGAAATTCCAGCTTGCCAAGCTTTACTTAGGCTTTTCTTCCTTCTATTTTTCTTTCAACAGGGTTAGTAGTTAAGAAAGGTTTAACATTTTAGGATTTAGTTTGAGCTCTTAGTCTTCTGTTGTCTTTGAGCCCAAGGTCCTTTCCAAAGCAAGAAAAGGAGAGTAAAAGGATACACCATAATATTCTGTAACTCATATACAAAATGCAATATCTAAAGTGGCAAGGACAAACTTTAATTACAGTAGCTGTTAAGTAACCTTGCTTTATCTTTCAGTATTGTGAATAGCATTTTGTACTCCTATCTTTTTATAGGGGTTTAATATTTGAAAGGTAGGAATTGTTAGTGCAAAGCATTCAGATAGCATAATAATTAAACTGTATATGATCCTAGTCCATGCATTGGCATTTGCCTTGTATTAATAGACAGATCTTTTGCTGTTTCTTTTACAGATGTTGGCTGTGGGAGAAGGTAATAAGGCCTTACATGTCAGATCTGAAATGTCAGTTGCTGACTTGAAAAATTCAAGAGAAACAGAGATGGAGAAAGAAAAACATATTTTAAGACAAAGCTTAATTTTAGGTGACCATGGCAAAGAGGAGCATATATTTAATTCACAGCCTGGTCACTGCCACAAGAAGCTTGTAAGTATTCAAAATAGAACATACATTCATTAGACTTGCATGTGATATGACAATTTGATGAGCAGAAAAGCTTTCTTCATTTGCAATATTTTTCTCTGGGTTTTTTTTTTTTTTCCTTCTTGCATGCATTGGATTAACTTGTTTTTTAAAGCAATTTGAAAGTTAGATTTTGGGACCAGAGGGCGACAACACTATATGGACTTGAAAGGAAAGTTTGAAGTGGCCATCAATAGCATAACTGTGATACATTATAGTCCTCTGCACTTACAACTGTGGTAAGATCTGTTGGCATCTCTGTTGTGCTGCATAACCAAACATATAAAATCCTGTAATTTTTAGAATTTCCCTAATGACCTCTTTTTTTGCACACACAGCCAATTCTCTGGCCTAAATATTTAGGGTTGGATTTAGTTCAGTATGAAGACTTCTAATGTTAGGGGTGTGATTCACTTGTCTATCTATAAGCATCTAGTGCCATTTTAGATGTTCTTGGACAGGTTGGATATCCTGAATATCTTTGGCATCTGTGGCACATCTTCCAGCACTGTGTTGTTATCTTAAATACATTATGGCATCTCAAATGTTACTAAATTCCTAGACTTAGGCAACTGGATTGTGCTCCAAGTCTTTGTTTGCAGATGTCTACATGTGATTTAGGTTCTAAACTCCCAGAGTCGAATGGAGATTTAATTTTTTGGGTCAAAAATTGATACCTAGTGACTTCAGAGGGTTTCTAGAGTGTCTTACTTGGCCTCCACCTACTCTTCAGAAGGGTACAGATATGATGTGTCATGTCTGCTTAGTCTGAGACTGTTGAATGTCTCAGATACCAAATGTCTCAATAGACCATCTCAAATGGCTAAAGACACTTATGTTTAGGTGAATCAAACTTATAAAAAAAAATATGCATCAATTATAATGGGATTTTAGATGCATTGTGCACGTGGACAAATTAAATGCGGATATCTGAATATTAGACTGAATCCCACATGTGCTATTTCACATCGTGATTACAGCAGTGACTTCTGGCTTTGGAAAAGATCCCTCTGCTCATCACTCCCTTCTAAATCCATTAAGAAACTGCTATTAAAACTTGTAATTCTCACTTTGCATAATCTTGGGGGTTTTTCGCAGTACCTTTGACACTGGCAAAATACTGTATATCTCACGGACAGTCCTTACCATCATGTTACCTATGGTCCAGCATCCATATAGAGTATAGATTTGTAACCTTTTCAATGCTTAGTCCATGTGTGTATCTTCACTTGGCATGACCAGTGCCTGTGTGACTGCATCTGGGGTATTGTATCGAGTTTTGAACTCTCCAGTAGAAGGATTTCATTGAGAGATGATTCAAAGCCAGTGGAGGCTGCCAAGATGATTAAGGGGCTGTAGCACATGATGTGTGAGGAGGGGTGGAGAGGTTGGGTTTGTTCAGCCTGAAGGAGAAAAGGGAAAGGGAAGAATCTGATTATTGCTGTCTACTAGTATTTAATGGGAGTGTATAAAGAGGAAGGAGACAAGATCTTACAGGTGCACAATGGAAAGTCAAAGGGAACAATTTGCAACAAGGGAAAATCTGATTAGTTATTAAGGGGAAAACAAAAAATCACTGTGACAGAGGATAAAGATTAGAACAGGTCATTGTCGTGGTTTAACCCTAGCCAGCAGCTATGCACCACACAGCCAGTCTCTCACTCCCCCGCAGTGGGACGTGGGGTAGAGTCGGAAAAAAGGTAAAACTCGTGGGCTGAGATAAAACCAATTTAATAGGACAGAAAAGGAAGAAAATAATAATGATAAAACAATATACAGAACAAGTGATGCACAATGCAGTTGCTCACCACCCGCTGACCAATGTCCAGCCAGTTCCCAAGCAGCGGCGCGCCCCCCCAGCTAACTCCCCCCACTATTTTTTTGTTCAGCATGATGACATATGGTCGTATATCCCCTTGGCCAGTTGAGGTCAGCTGTCCTGGCTGTGTGCCTTCCCAGCTTCTTGTGCATCTCCAGCCTCCTCACTGGCAGGGCAGTATAAGAAGCTGAAAATTCCTCGACTTAGTGTAAGCACTGCTCAGCAACAACTAAAACATCAGTGTGTTGTCAACATTATTCTCCTCCTAGATCCAAAACACCGTACTATACCAACTACTAGGAAGAAAATTAACTCTATCCCAGCCAAAACGAGGACAGTCATCCAGAGAAATTTTTGGATCTTTGTTTTTGGAGATATTCAGAACGTAGCTGGAAAAGGCCCTACAGTTGAAGTTTGCCCTGCTTTGAGCAGTGGAGTGGGAGGACTCCAGAGGACCTTCCCAACTTTAGCTTTTCTCTGGCTGTATGTAGACATCCACATTTAGATACCTATATTTAGGTATTTTAGTCTTGAGCTGAATCTTCCAAAATAATTCTCAGGCAATTATCCATATTACTGAGTTATTTTCAACAACATCTAAAAAGAAAGCTTTCAATGCCCTTATACTGGTTCAGCAACAGCCATTCTCCAGTACAGGCTTGTGACTTAGACCAAACAGGGTCCACTGGAAAAACAGATGGTGCAAAGTAGATGTTTGTGTCCAAATAACAGCGTGACTGAAACCCAGGTTCTCAGCCACACCTTTGATAATGCAGGCTGGAATTTCAAACCAGTCTTCATTCAACTTCTCAGATGTGTTTCTTCCTTCCATTTCTTTGGTGATCATTTACCATGACTGAGCAGGGTCTCTAGATGTGGAGAGCTGGAAATCATCACCAAAACACACAGTTCATTTTGATACTATCCCTCACCCCTCTGTCTCCCAACATATTTTCTATGACCCCCCCATGATAGTCTGTTCCATCTCGTGCCAGATTCTCTCTTGCTCTGAGAGAACATCAGAATTGTTCCCACTCGTCCCACAGAAAATGGAAACTTTCCAGAAGCAGAACTAAAGGAGTAATGGCCCAACTTCCTTCCTTTTCAAGTGTCCTGGTAGGGGAGTTTTTATCAGACGTGTCACCCTAGCTAAAATGGATTAGATTTTCATTCTGGCAGTCAGCATGGTCAGAATTTCTTCTAAATTCTGTGATCCTAGCTATATTAAATTATGTGTCTGAGCTGAAGGAGTCAAAATCATCCACTTGGCAGCAACTGCCATCTGTCATCTCCTTTAGTATAGTATTTGCTTCTTATAGAGTGTCACTAACGTTTCCCCTGCTGTGTTAAGAATATTGTGACATTTTGTGACCTAGTTGGTTCTGCCGTACTTAAAGGGAAAACTCTGTCACGGTCCATGGTAGTGTACTATTATACCTATTGAGGAAAAAAAAAGTCTTTCTATAGCAGGTGTCATATCTTCTGTAAGTATGTAAATTACCTCTTATGGCTGATTATCCCTATTTAATTTTTTTCTTCTAAGTCTGTGACTGTGTTGCAGGAGATGACTAAGCCAGGAGATGAATTTGGTTTAGTTCCTAGACCTTCCTTCTCCAAGGCTGCAAAATCTGCACAGGTTGGATGCCAAAAGCAATCGGTATTTTTACATTTCAGAAATAACATTTTCAGGCCTTCCCAAGGTCCCTTCCCCTCTCTATGTGCAGAGAATGGTGAAGTTATGGATATCTCTGTGTAGGAACTTTTGGAAACAGATAATAGATTGTGTTAGAACGTGGTATGAGAAATGTTAAATGGAACCCACTTTTTGGGAGTATATTCTGCAGAGTTTGAACTACATTGCTGTGCTTGCTAACAGATGCCTCTGCATTGCTGTGCTTGCTAACAGATGCCTCTACACTATCTGCATGAAGAATTCCAAGACCCAGCTCTAAGTAATTCTGACTGTGTGGGATTCTGGTTGTAGTCTTATGCTGTCTTACACACACTTACAGATGATCATTTGACAGGAGAAGCAGCTATTTATCCATCGTGAGGGTTCTTTAAGATGCATAGTCCACCTGTACACTCACTTCCTCTCACTCCCCTACATCACAGTTCTCACTTTGTCCTATAAATGTTGGTATTTCATATTTAAAGGAAAAAAAAAAAAAAGAAAACAAGGAAGGCCTAGAGCATGCTCCAAGCAGTGTGAGCTGCTCCAATGTAGAGCTCTACCTTAGTCAAATAAATATAATCTGCCACAAACGTGGCAGTTTGTTTCATGTTATGGCAATTACTGGTAGTACTAGCTCTGCTGTACCTGAGGACTCTTCAAAAAATGTACTCTCTACTTTAATCTCAAAAAGAGCCTAAAGATGCTAAGTCAAAGAGAAAAAAACATATGAGTGAGTTAGTTAGAAACTTTTTGGTAGGACATAATCAGTTCTATAAAAACTTACCTAGTGCATATTCCTATTTTAAATCCCCATTTGTCAGAGGACTTCTCATCACCAGTTATTTGCTTCAGCTAAAGGTAGACAAGCAGCAGTAACCAGTTCAGTGTTGATGTATGCTTTTAACCTTTGTAAAAACACTGAGTGATCCTGAACAGATGTGAATTTCAACAGGAAGACTGAGGACTTTAATCAGGCTGATGCACAAATTTTTCTAGGTTTCTCTCCTCTGAGACACCAAACATTACAGAAAGGAATGAAAGGACAAGTTGCACTGGTAACTGGGGTGTGATTAGAATAGTCTGAGTCTTTTAGATTCTGAAAAAATACAGATAGAAAAATGAACATTTTAGCACTGTATTATAAATTAATTTTATCTGTCTATTCTATGACAGTTCTATCAGCTAAGTATTGCTTAGCTTTTCAAGTCATTAAAATAGACTTGAATCTTGAATAAAAAGAGAGACAAAAAGAAATAATTATTATTAAAACCCTGAGGCCAAGGATATCAGTTTTATTCCCTGAAAAACAGTTTTATAGAATATGTTCATAAAAATCGTGTTATCGTAAAAGTTTGAAGTAATGATATGGCATATCTTTACTTCTATACCCTCCCCACAAAAAGAAAATGAAACAAATCAAGTTTTGCCTGAAAGGGGATACTAAGGTACTGTGCATTTTTACGTGGTCAGTCACTAGCTCCCTGCCAGCTGGTAGTTCTAATTATGTCCTCCCCGATACTGGAATCTTCGTTCTTTCCACTTTTCTCTACCTCAGAGTCTCACCTGTTCTTTGCAGCCCAGGTTTTACGATTGTCTACTTAGTCTTTAAAAAGTGTGTGTGTGTATTAATGTGTCATGAACTGAATCTTTGATACTAATTCAGTGTATCCCACAAGATACAGGTGTGTTGGCCTGTCTGTTCTTCAGTGCACATCAGTCACACTGAGTTTAGCATTCTGTAACTTCTAATGAAAACAAAAGTAGTCCCATTCCTAGTTTTAGGCAGTTCAATATCAGTATGGATCTTGATAGGCTTAATAGGGCTGGGAAAACCGATAATTTTTATTCACTAAATAACTATTCTTAATAAATATTTATTGTTTATTAATGATCAATAATTCATAGTTAAATAGCCAATAATTTATTCAAACTGATCATCAGTGTTCTTTTTGTACATTCTTTTTATCAGTCACTGGAAAGATGGAAAGATTTTTTTCCTTTGATTCCCTCTTAATGATTCTATACGTCTTATATAACGGCATTATTATTCACAGAATCATAGAATCATCAAGGTTGGAAAAGACCTGTAAGATCAAGTCCAACCGTTAACCAAACACCACCATGCCCACTAAACCATGTCCCGAAGTGCCACGTCTACACATTTTTTGAACACCTCCAGTGATGGTGACTCCATCACCTCCCTGGGCAGCCTGGTCCAATGTTTGACCACTAAAAAAAGAAAAGGCAAAACAGAGCCCTTTGTTATTGTTGTCAAATATTTTCAGAAGGAAACAATTTATTGAAAAATATTACTGGTTTGATGAAATGTCCTTTGCTTTCGAAGGCAAACACATGATATTGTTGTATTGTTTTATTTTACATTCTTTCTGCAAGGTAAGGCTTCATTACAATGTGTATATAAAAGGCATATTTATCTTACGCTGGACATAATTTTTATATTGCCATTTCTTCATATTCCCTTGCTACTTTATCTTCTGTTTTCTTTCTAACCAAAGAGGCAGATACTGCTGTCCTATGAATTGTCAGTGGACTCTATTAATGATCCTTTTCGAAGACAGAGGTTAATGAGTGCAGCCACTGTTATTACAGATAATTTACGTAAGTCATTCTTCAGTGCTTTTCCTATGGTGATTGTGTAACTTGACCTAAGAGATCAAAATGTCACAAACAGTCAGCATTATTTTAAAAGTCACTAGGGGAAATTATGCTGCAATCAAATGTAAATTTCAGTAAAATAAATATTCTCGTATCTCACGTAACTGCAACTCTAACTTGCAATTAGCAAGGGTAAATCATGCCTGACCAACTTGATTGCCCTGTACAATAAAATGACTGGGGTTTGTGGATGAGGGGAGAGCAATGTTTTCATTTACCTTGACTTTAGCAAGGTTTTCAACACTGCCTCCCACAGTATTTTTTCATCCAAGGTAGGGTGTTAGGGTCTGCATGGGTGGACACCAGCTGGACAAAAAAACGGTTGGATGTTTGGGCTTCAAAGTGTCTGGTGAACAGGTCGTGCTCTACCTGGAGGCAGGTAACATGTGGAGTACCACAGGGTGTATCCTAGGACACATCTTGTCCTAAGTGACCTGGAGGAGGCAACAGAGGGATTGCTCTTAAATTTTGCAGATGACACCAAATTGGGGGGGAACCACTTGATAGACTGGAGGTAAGGGCTGCCGTCTAGAGGGACGTAGGCTAGAGGAATGGGCCAACAGGAGCCTTATGAAAATTCAACCAGAACAAATGTTAACTTCTGCATATCTGCAAGAACCTCTTGCAACAATACAGTCTGGGAGCTGGCTGGCTGGGAAGCAGCTCTGCAGGGGAGGCCTGGTGGGTCCTTGTGGGCAGTGAGCTGAGCATGAGCCAGCAACATGCCCTTGCAGCAGCAATGGCTAACAGTATCCTGAATGATATTAAAAGAAGTATAGCCAGGAGAAAAGTGATTATCACCCTTTATTAAGCACTGCCAGACCACATACTATGCCCAGTTTGCCCCCCAACCCCCTCAGTACAAGAAATACATTGAGATCAGTAGAGGACCACCAAGCCAGGGGCTGGAGCACCTGCCCAGGGCTGGGCTGGTTCAGCCTGGAGAGAAGGTTTTGAGGGGAAGTTAATATCAGCCTTCCAGTGTGTAGGAAGACATTATCAAGAAGATGGAGCCCGGCTGTTCACAGTGGTGCACAGTGGGAAGGTGACACAACAGACATAAGTTGAAAGAAGAGAGCTTCAAACTGTGTGTAAGGAGAAGCTTTCACCATGAGGACAGTCAGACAGTGGGACAGGTTATGCAGTCTCTGACCTCATGGCTGACCCTGCTTTGAGAAGGGGCTTGCACTAGAGATCTCCTGAGGTCCCTTCCAACTTGACTTATAACCCTATCCTCAACTATGGACACCAAGATACGGGGGATGCCCTTCTTCATTTTATCCTGGACTTTTTTCATCCCATGCTGCGTCTGTGACTGTGCAGATGCAACTTACAGAAAACAAGTTGTCAGTTTTCCCAGAGACAGTTAAGTTATTTCTCCTTAATGCAGATCCTTTATCATCCTTTAGTAGTGTAATAAACATGTGAAGAGGTGGGTAATATGTGTTTCTGTAATTATGAGATTTATCAATGGTGACCTTTAAATAGCTTGTGATTAGTTTGTGTAGGATGAGTGAAACAATTTTTTTCAATTATGCCATTCTGCTCACATGAGATTGATTTTTCTTTTCAATCTTTTCTATGACTGATTGTCTTTTTCTTCATACTAGGAAATTCCACATAAGATTATTTGTATGTCACTTTCCCTCTTTGTCATTTAGAACTGCAAGAGTCAAAACTGAAATGCCCTTCACTATGGAAACGTTTTGCTCAAAAGTATCTAATTTGGAATTGTTGTCCATTCTGGAGAGCAGTGAAAGAGAAGGTGAAATTGGTAATTTTGGATCCATTTGTTGATCTCTTAATCATGGTTTGCATTATTGTGAATACGTTATTCATGGCTCTGGAGTACCCCGACATGCCACGCAATTACCAACAAATGATTTTTATAAGTGACAAGGTAAGTTAGGTCTATGTTAGAGTGAATATGGAATTATAAAACCATATTTATACTGGGACAGTCCCATAAGGAGACATATGTTTTCAGTGACTTTTTGCTGATTTTCTTTTTCCTCTTTCCAGGTCTTCACCCTGATTTTTGCTGCAGAAATGATCTTGAAAATCATTGCTTTAGATCCTTACAACTATTTTCAGCAAAAATGGAATATTTTTGATAGCATAGTTGTTATGGTTGGCCTAATAAGCTTTAAAGAAAATCTGTCATCTTTCAGGCTGGTAATTATCTCTTTATTCTTTTCTGAAAGTACATGTGTTGTATAGATTTGTAAAAGATTACAGTGAAATACTCTCAAATTATTTTAATGATGAATCTGTTAAATCAGTTCTCTTTGTTAGTAGATAGTAAGCCAACATGAATGTTTAATTGGAGTGAATATTAAATGAATATTCAAGAATACATTCAATATGTTTATTATACTGTGTATATTGGATACTGCAAATCCTCTGGCACAGTGCGCCCCTTGGAGATTTGACCTAGCAGAGAGTTTGGTGGTTCCCTCTTCGGTCTGTACAGTGGCACTGCTCAACTACATTTCAGATCTTCAGCTGGGAAAAGATATTACCTGAGTGTTTTCATGAGCTTAAGGATAGCAAAGGTTCCTTCACAACTTTTCCTTTTGAGTTGAGATTTGTAAAATAACAGCTTTCCTCAAGGCTTAGACATGGCCTTGAGATCTCCTCAAGGCTTTCCTCCATCTTAGGGAAAAGGAGGAGTAGCTCTGAGATGTCTATGTATAATGTTACTTTTTTGCTTACATCTTTACTGTGTATTTAGAATGCTAAATTTACTAATTAATTCTAAAATATTTCGTAGCTTTTCAGAGTCATCGCACCTAGGAATTCAGTTGGATTCTGTTTCATCTTGTGTATCATGACAGAAAGATTTTATCAGCCCTGAATGCTAATTTGACTAAAAATATCCTTTTTACTCATGAGGGTACATAGACTAGATCCCATCTGGCTTTTCAGATCCTATTTTAAGTCTGTTGGGTGAGAGGTAGAAAAAATCCTTTTTTCAATTTTTGTCTGATTACATTTGATTTAGTCTAAAATGCAGTCATTTCATAAGCCTTGTCCAAGTACCTATAAGCCACTTGATTAGTATTACTATTATTATTATTGCTGTTAATACTAACAGACTTACACATCCTCCTATCTAACTTAGCACAAACCATTTGAAAGCTTCCTTTGGCAGTTCTCTGTTCTCAGTAACATTAACCACCTGAGCTGAAGCACAGCGCTTTTGGATTGGAACAATTAAAAACCTTTCTTTGGGGGAAAAATTATGATGATGTTACTGAAGTAAGGACAGCGTGATAAATGCAGGGTCTGGTTTTCATGTGTGCTGTACTATCTATGCAGTGTTCACCACTCACATTGTTCTCTTGTGTTTTATTTTACAGCTCAGGATCTTCAAATTGGCAAAGTCCTGGCCAGCCTTAAATACGCTTATGAAAATAATTCTAAACTCAGTTGGTGCTTTGGGTAACCTCACTCTGGTTTTGGTTATCACTGTATTTATTTTTGCTGTAGTAGGAAAGCAGGTTTTGGGCACTTATTATAAGAATAATTACTGTAAAATAAACACCGATCAGCATTTACGCTGGCATATGAAGGATTTTTGTCATTCATTCCTGATTATATTCCGAATATTATGTGGAGAATGGATTGAAACCATGTGGGAATGTATGGAAGTGGCTGGAAAAGGGCTATGTCTTCCCATTTTCTTGCTGGTCCTGGTGATAGGAAACCTGGTGGTGAGTTTCAAGCTATTTTTCAGTCCCTACTGAATGCATCCAGTTATGCTGACATCTTTTTTTCCAAGGCAAACTTTATCCTTTGAAGACTATTCATGCTATTCTCTTTTCTGGATGTTACTTAATATATGTTTTCTTCTGTCTTTTTTTCCTTTCCCCTGTCTTTCTCTTTCTCATACAAGAGGTATCGGCTAAGCAAAATACACAAAATTATTCCTCCTACCCAGGGTATAGAAATGCAGTGCTTTTGATAACTTGGTGTCTGATTTCTTCATCTTTTGTGTTGCTAGGATCAAATAACCAAACTGTTCACTGCTTTTAATGCTTACCAGTTTATCCTTATATTATCAAAAGTTTACAGTACCTAGATTTTCTGGTTTCTGTGACATATACTAGATCTAATGTATGTATACCGGAAGATGAAATCTTTCATCTGCTTGGTTTGTTGGTCTGTACCAGATCCTTTTTGAGGGTGTTGATATTAAAATTTATCTTTGCCTGCTGTTTTTCGACATATCTACCTCCTCGTACATTATGAACATCAGAGCATTTTAAAATATATTTGATATACCCAAACCCTTCCTTCCAGGAGCCATATCATACTATATTAATATTCCAGTAGAATAGTAAATAATTGCACTGCAGTGGTTGATGAAAGCGAGATTGAGATTTTTTTATCTAATAAGGGTTTTCTGAAATGTCT
Source organism: Gavia stellata (assembly GCF_030936135.1). Taxonomy (NCBI): domain Eukaryota; kingdom Metazoa; phylum Chordata; class Aves; order Gaviiformes; family Gaviidae; genus Gavia; species Gavia stellata. The sequence continues at coordinate 6,521,387 of NC_082599.1, forward strand.
TTTCTGTTAGCAGTAGTGTCTCCAACTTACTTTAACTATTTTAAGGTGCTCAACCTATTCATTGCCTTGCTGCTGAGTTCGTTCAGTACTGACTCCTCAATGGGACAAGAGGAAACTGGACAAGAGACTAAATGTCAGATTGCCATTGCACGGATTCACAAGGGCCTGCAATCTGTGAAAGGCAGAATTTTGGATTGTTGTGGCAAAAGAATGAAACGAAGCCTGAAAACAACAGCCAAAAAGAAGGCTTTGGTGAAAATTTCTGCCAAAGACGTAGAGGAAAATAACTATGCCATGACAGATGTTGGAAAGTATATAGACAACAATTGCTTTGACATTGGGTATTACAATACTGAAGAGAGTTCCTCAATAACAGGGAAGTATGAAGACTTTTTAATCAGTCGTGGTACCTGTGTTCCCATTGCAGTAGCAGAGACTTACACCAATGAAGGTGGTGATAAACACAATGTATGCACAGAAATAGAATACAGAAAACAGGTAAGGAATATTAATATTTGAAAATTTATTGTAACTTGCATCTGTAAATGTAATCTCGAAGACTCAACAGTAAATGTTATCCCTTCTGTCATTTCTACCGGTTTACTTCTTCTGTTCTTCTAGTAGCTTCAAAATGCAAGAGCTACCAAATAGTCTTAGTTATTCAATAAGATGTTGAATATCCACTTTTTCATCATTCTCCTCATTGATAGCCATAATTCTGCTTCTCTCTGTTTTGTTTCCATTTATTGCTGTCAATTGCTAAATGAAGTTTGATTAAGACAGATATTCTTTCTTTTTGTCTCCTTTGCCTTACAGATGGCACCTGGAGTTTTTGGAAGGCAGGGCTCTTCTGTTGCTTATATGTTGCTTCTCAGTTGCATGGAATCCAAAGGGAATGCAAATAAAAGCTTAGCCTTAAAAAAATGATTTCTTAATGGTATTTTAATCCCCTATTTACCTGTATGATACTTTGAACTCCCCTTTATATGTCTTGATTTTGTTGTGTTGGGCAGGATTAAGCTCAAGTCTTTCTGCATGTGAGTGAGGCATTTATACTGCCGTGATGGTCAGTAACAGTGTGATTAATTTGCAATGGTCAATAACGGTGCAATTAATTTGCCTGTACATAGGCATTTAGGGTTATTTGAGATAGTTCAGGTGTCTGTCACATCCACGTGGGTCTGACAAGTAAGACACAGGAGCTATAGGAACTCTTTTTGGCATTGGAGGCCAGGGTTATGTAGAAACACCTCAGACGACGCTAGGTATCAGCCACAATTAGATTACTCTGTTTAGATATCTGAATCTCAAGATTCCACATACTACTCACCTCATAGATGTCAAGTGCTGGATTGTCTCATACGGCTTCTAAATGCGCCTCCAAAAAGGTGTCTGTCAGTTCCTGTAGATCCTGTGCAGTATTTAACTATGCCATGTGTATGTCTTAGGTACCCCTAGGTATCTTAAAAGACATTAAGCAATTTAGGGCAAGCAACTGAATTAAACCCTTTGTGTTCTCACTGCATTCAGTAGTGTCCCTTGCTGCATGTCCATATTACTTGTATGTTGCCCACTTTTGCACTTCATGTTTTCTCCCATTTTGCTTTCTTGATTTTTTTTTCCTTATTTTTGCTTTCTTTTCTTCTCTCTAATGATGTGTTATAGTTTTAATAAAATGGAATTTTACCCGATTGCTTTGAGGAGGGTGATGTGTCTTAATGAAATTCTGTTTGTGATGGCATCGTTACTTTTAAGAGTGAAGTGATTGCTTAGAAAGGATATGAATGCTGGTTTGAGTTCCATGATCTAGCTGCAGAAATGCATTTTAGTTCATAATCCTTGGGTCATCCTCTGAGATTCTTATTGCCATATAAATATTTTTGCCTATAGAAGATAAGGGTGATACCTTTTAGCCCATTGACAGTACTGCAGCTGTGGATGAAACAGCCAGCAGTACTTTCAGCTCAGCGCACGAGGACCTCAAGTTAATTTATTTTAGAAGTCTGCCTTATTCACAGGCACTAGTAATAAGAAGCAGCAGGCTCAAATATACCTTCCCTGCAATCTTTTGTCAGCAGGTGAACCAAAAAAATATTAACCATTCTCAGACCCATACAAAAAGAAGTACCAACAGAAGCTGGCTTGTACAACAGAAGAATGAGCTATTTTGCAGGTTCTTCACATGAAGTAAGATAGAAAGCCTCTTACAGAAAGTAGCTTATGATTTTCATTTAAGTCTTTTTACTAATTTCTGCTTATTTCTCCAGCTACCACATTCAAGTAGGCATGAGTTTTTCTAAGATGTTGCAATTGTGCTCTTTTTCTTCACAGGTAAAAGTGATGGTGTAAGTGTGTGGCAATATGGGGTTTAGCTCATCTGAAAAACACACCCAAATGTGTGAGCAGCAAGCTCAGGTGGAATATCAGGCTTTGATGACTATACTGTACCTAGATTAGCTTGCTAAAGGTTGTATTTTATGAGTGACAGTTGTGTTATGATTGTGATATCACCATATTTTAAATCTATCAGAACAGGTATTTGGGCTCAAAGTGTAGTTACCTAGTGTTATGCCATGACAGAAATGTCAAAAGCAGGTGCTATTTTTTGATGGATTATCATATGGTCAGTGTCTAGGTGGACTGGTAGGATCCATTTTCTATGGTTTTGGTCATAAGAGGACGCATCGTCAGTGGAATATCTTTGGACAAGTTCTCAAAGAAGCAGAAATTGCTGATCACCTTAGAATCATCTGTGGCTATTTGAAATCTGTTGTCCACAAGCATTTGACGACAGAAACTCTCCCTGCTGCTGTGGAATCTGGTATTGCTTGAAATTTGTATTGGCAAAAGGACTGAGAGATGATAGGGATCACTTAGCTCTTCTGCCTGTAACTAGAAACACAAGAGTATTGGGGTCCAGCTGCAAAGGTTGCTACTGAGCCAGTTCATCAAAACTTAGCGAATTGGATGCAGGAAACCTTCAGAGGGCTAAATGTGGATCTTGAGGAATGATACGTTTCCACAGTAGAACCACAGGACCATAGTATTTGAAGTCGAGGAAGAAACCATTCTTTTACATGCCTTTTAGGGATATAATTTAATTATCTGTAAGAAGACAAACATGCTAAATTTTGTGGATGCTTTAGATTCTGTTAAAGAATTTTGACTTTTAAGAATGACTGTCAGGAAGAAAAATGTGGAAAATAAACTGTTTTGCATTATTTCATGCAGGGAGACAGATTAAGACATAGAGAGCAGTGCCGGAGTTCAAGCGGCTTCAGTCAGATTTCTGGGACTTCTGAAACTATAAGTGGTTTTTCAGAAACACACCAAAAGAAAGAGCAAAAAGAGGTAATTATCACTTTTATCATCTTGTGGAATATGCTAGAGATGAAAATTGTCACAGCAGTTCTCTCATTCAGCAATGACAAGACAAGCTGGGATTTTCCCAAGAGTACAAGTATAATCCCTGTGAAGATGGTACATCTCTCCAGAGGTAATAATAGTTTAAAGCATGGAGGTTTGTCTCTCATAAACAGCTGTGGCTAACAGTGTAACTTAATATATTATTCTGTACAAAATAAGTAAACAGAAATTAATCAAGAAACACTTACTTTAAACATATCTGATACATACTATTCATTTTTATGGATAATTATGTTATCCTTGGATGCAAAAATTTGTTCTCTAGAAATGGTTCCCAAAACAACCATACATTTTCCGGTCTAGAAACTTATCTTATTCTAATACCATATAGTTCCACATCAAAAAAGGTGAAGAATCATGGCTTGCCTCCAATGACCAAGAAAATTAGATGAAAGTTCAGCAGCTTACTGGATTACTACCTTCAAAAGTCAAACCACTTTAGCATTTTCTGGTTTTAGATAAAGTTGCCAGAAGTTTTGTTTGTTATACATTATTTAATTTTATTAATATTAATATTAAAATATTAAAATGCCCATGAATTTAAATAATTGCTTTTTTGTCTATGTTGAAGATTCCCTAGGACTTAAGTTAGTCTAGAGCAGCATGGCTGTCAACAGAGGCAGTTGTCCCTTCTGGCTTCTCATTCTTATCCCTATACTCGTGCCTTCCCTTTCCATGTCATACAGGGCACTTATACTTCATAGCTGATAGATTGCTTTATTCCATTTTCTTTATACTTGTTTTCCTTATTGTCTTTAGTTTTTTAGGTGTGTAGGTTACCTACCAATAACTACAATTCTTTGGGATGTGTGGACCATATGTACATTTCTTTCCTGCTAGGCCTTCCCATCTTCAGGCCTTACCAGACATGGTTTGTATCCCTGAAAATGAGAAGAGAATTGGATTGGCATGAAGAAATCAGAGTTTTCTTAAAGAAAAGTAGTAGCATAATATAATCTGCTCTAAACATTTTCCTTCCTGCAAGTCCAATGTAGACGACTAGAAGAAACCAAGAAACTTATTAAATTAAAGCCATGGAAACAAAGAGTAGTGATTAGCCTTTTCTGTCATATTATTTGTGATTTTATTTTGGTAGTTCAGCAACATTAAGATAATTTATATGCTGCAGGTATTTTTTTGGGGGGGTGTGGTAAGTTTCATGTGTTTTAAATCTGGTAACCTTATCAATGAAAAGCAAATAAATTCTTTTCTTTGTCCTTCTCCTGTGCAGAAATGTGATGCTGGTAGCTATTCTGAAGCCAGCACTGTGGATCCAGTTATTCTTCTGGAGATGTTTCCCCAGCCTGAGAAGTCACACCTACCTAAGGACTGTTTTACAGAAAGTAAGAATCTTATATGTATTGCGGTGACACCAAATGAACCAGTATTCAAAGATACCTGTTTGGAAGATTTCGAAATTGGCAGAAACTATATGCCTGAGACACTTGTTTATAAACATAAAAACTCAAATAAATGTACGTGAAGCCAGCACAGAACTGGAGCAAGGTTGGGATGCCTGAACACAGGTGTTTAGTACTATATGAGATGCCTGACAGCACGCAAGACAACTGCATGAAGCTCGCAGAACCATCACGGAAGCTGTAGAATATCCGAAGAGGCCTAAAATGGTTCTAATCACCTGTGCTTAGGTAGCAAAATGCCATCTTTGGAGTGTTATTCAGTCTTATATTGAGGCATCGGACTGTAGGTATCTGTATATGAGCAAAGGCACTCAAAGCACTTCTGAAGGGGCAGCTGGAGGTCAGTTAGGGTATGTATGTCGGTACCTGGTATCTTAAATGGCACTTCAACTGAGTTTGTCTGAGCTCCCAGTACAGTGGATGAATATCTGGTCAATATAGTTAATGGAATTCAGAGAACTGTACAGCTCATCCCAGTGTGGACACCTACCTTTGATTGCCTGAACTGCTCCTTAGACTCCATCAACTCTCATGGTTCAATCCTACTGCCTTTGCAGATTAATGAAGAAGTGTGTTTCTGGTGCAAAACAGTGGACAGAGAAGCTAGTCGTAACGTCTCTACTGTGCAATCAAGTGAAATAATCAATAAAAATTTACTAAACTACTAGTAAGGCAGTATCTTTTTTCAAAACAAAAATAATAAATGCAGAAAATAAAATAAGCAAGTTTTTTAGATAGAAGTAATGGCTTTTTTGTGTCCACAGACCCTTCTGCAGAAGGGCTTGTGGGCACAAAAGCTTCTCTGCTTTTCCCATGTATGAGTTGCTCTATTAAGAGAGATTAATTTGGCCTACAAATTTTGTCTTTTCTTTAGCTTTAGATCATTTCAGCCACGGCGTCACCCCATAGGTAATACAGCACATTCTTTGTATAGTCTGTAGAAGCTCATTTTAAGATGTCTTACACTTTGTAGATTCCATGTCTCCACATTTTCCATGGAACCAATATGCTGTTCTTTCTCTTTTCAGGTTGTGTTGAATGTTTCCCGTTTTGTGTAGTGGATATCACTAAGTTTCCAGGCAGAACTTGGTGGAAATTTAGAAAAACCTGCTACAGAATTGTTAAACATAGCTGGTTTGAAAATTTTATAATTTTTATGATAATATTGAGCAGCGCAGCACTGGTAAATTTAATTTAATTTAATTTCTAAAATTTTGAATTGATGGTTGTCAGTAAAGGAAAAGAATCATGTTACTATATTTTATTGCTTCTACTCTCACATTCTTTTCCTCAGGGAGAGACAAAAGTATAATAAACATATCCCTTAGAAGTTATAAGGCTCTCCCCCACTTGGATAAGATACTTAAATATACGGAATCATAGTCTCCTTCATAGTTCTTAATGGAACATAGTTCTTCACTTACTTGTGTGCTTAATTGGGAGGCTAAACCAGGGTCTGAAATTCCTCAGCAAAGCTTAAAAAAATGAAAGTACTTCTAAATTTGTAAAGCAGACTAACTGCTCTGTAAAAATTTAGATTTAAAATCATCCAAACATTAAGATGATCAGAATCTAAAAGTGAAGATGGCTGTAAACTGGTGGGTGACTTAATGTTTCATTGCTACTCTGATAATATCCATTTCTACTAAAGAATAATGGAAGTTTTATTTGATTTGAAAACATATTCACTAAGTCCGCTGAAAGTAATTTGTTAAATAAAACATTATATAGTGCAGAAGAAACATAAACAATTAGTGTGAAAGTGATCTATATGGTAGATGTCAGAATTTTCCAAATAAAATCTGTTCTGTGTGCATTAAGGTTAGGTTGTCCACTGAACCATAGATTTGAACTATCTGCTTTACAATTTCTCTGGCAAAATCTCCAAGGGAACTCCCTGGGATTCCCATGAGGGCTGCTCCGTACTCATGTGGAACCAAACTGAAGTAAGGAAGGAAACTGAGTTATTATTTAATGTACTCTAGGATGTGGCTAAACTGACCACAAAACTAGTTGGTATCCAGATGCAAAATAACAAAACAATAAGGATTTCTTTTCATCAAAGATGTATTGTGGTGTTGAGAACTTTGATTTCTAAGATACTGTTGTCCTCTTGCAAAAAGGGACTGGCTCATTTTCTGTTTGTTTATAAAGTTGTTTGCTGATATGGAATTTCCTGAACCAGCTAGAATGAAGGGGTACCATACCATCAGGCATGTCCATGGCTTGAAAGTGAATTAAATGAGATGGTGGTCAGAGAAAGAATCCATAAAAAAGTATGCAAAGAGTGCTCAGTGCTCAGAGCAAAGGAAGACTAAGTAGTCAGAAATTTGAAAAAGCATCACTGCTAATGAATGGGTAATTTGACTAGTAGATGGAAATCAAGATAGCCAAGGTTAAACAGTAAAAAAGACGACGCTAATTCTCAAACTTGCTCAGAAAAAAAGTAGGAAATAGTAAATAGGTTTACGTGCATGAATGCCCGGAGTTCTCAATTACCCACAGTCAAATCACTCGTCCTGTGGACACAGTGACAGCTCTGCTCTGTAGACATTTCTCCTAACTGTAGCACAATTGAATGCCCACTGCTTCCAAGACCACTTAGCTCCAGAAGCAGTATTACTGTTTTCTTATGCTGCAGAGCAGGAGTGCCTAAGTTTTACGAGATTGTTGGTAACTATACATAGGAGCATCTCTGCCCCGTGTTTTTTCAGTAGGAATATAGAACGGAAACATAGCAATGATTTTACGTGACTTTATTGTTTCAGGTCTCACTTGATCTAAACACCTGGTTATGCTCCCTCTCCCCCTTATTGGTGGCCTTTTAGACTGGGTTTAGCATGTCATAAATACAGGGGAGCAAATCAGGTCTGCTGTAATACATACCTAAATAATCATCTTCTCCCAGAGCACTGGAGACACATTGCAGAGGCACTTGGGTGTTTCTGCAAGAAACATTTAATGGTTTAATGTGACTGGTGATAACTTGTAACTGTTAAGGCCGCTGTAGCTGAGCTAATCCTTGCAAAACCATTGAGGTGTCTTTGCTACCATGCAAAGGTCTGTGGACCATCTGGGTCAGTCTCCCATGTAACACAGCCTGCTATTTACTTAGAGGGTGTTGACTGTTAATGAACTTATTAAAAAATAATATCAGAACAAGAGATTTCAGAGTCAGGTAAGGAGCTGTTAAGTGAAGAGCTGATGTAGACTGAAACTGGATATGAGCTAAAGTTTTGACACCCTTTGTTTGGCTCCTGACCTTTGTCACAGACTACAGCCATGTGACTTTGGGCAAATGAGCTGATCTCTCTACGTTTCATTTGCTCTTCTATAAAATAAAGATGTTGTGTTCCGACATCCCAAGGATGTGAGATGGTGTATTCCTCTTGAGAGGACAGACTCTTAAACTTCTCATTCCAACTTTTTTACTCCTCTCATGGCAAGAAATAAGACAGAAAATTAGCAGCTGCGGAGGCAATGTCAGAGAAGGGGACACAGATCTAAATGAGGATAAGAGAAAAGGAACTTCTTAAATGCCCTGATGTGCTCTAGAGACATGTTGAGCTCTTGAGACGGAGTGTGAAAGAGAAGGAGCCAAGAGGAGATTGAGTAATTTATATCTAGGAATTGTAGGGTGTGGGAAAGGGTGTGGTACAGAGTAGCTTCTGATATATATACGTAAGTAAGAAAAATTTTAAGTAAAAGTAATGACAGACATGGATTTGTAAGGGGGAAATAGTAGTCGTGAAAATGGATGGATAGATCATTAGAAATGTTGGCCGCAAAAGAGAAATGGAGATGGAGCTATAAGGTATGGGAGAAATGGATGAAAGGAAGAATAAAGACATTGCCAGAGGCTTGGTGAGGAAATAATGCAAGGTGTTAAAAGAAATTGGGAATAGATTGGCCATATCAAAAACTTAAAATAAATTATCAAGGTAGCAAATATATTAAACACTAGCGAACAATGACATAACCTATAGCAATCAATAAAAGATTTTCCTCAACATTCCAAAATAATGTCAAGGTTTAGGTAAAAAAATGTGAAACTCCAGAACGAACAGTTCCAGATGAGGTGTTTTTCATGTTTTTTCATGTCTGTATCACAGCCCTGCAGGCTGACTAAAGATGACTCCATTGGAAGGTCTATGTCTGAAAGACAGTGGTTAATGTGTTTAATTCAAGCTTTATTATGAAGAATTTTAGACCAACACCTTCAAAATTATCCACTGACTTACGAAGCCAAGATTTTTGGTAGCCACAATTCACCCTCATCAGATATTTTTTGAAGAAGTGTTGAGCATAAACAACTGAAAATATGTGATATTTCAACCAACCCAAAAATGAGATTGCACTTATTTACAATTTAGATTTTTACTTCTAAGTCTAAAACTAAGAGATGTTGCCCATAATTTAATATGAAATGGTTGTAATAAGCCAAGCTGTGTATTCTTGTGAAATTTTAAAATAATTTTCCATAAAACTACTGAACTGTTTTAAAACTGAATTCTGAAATTCCAGGCATTTGAAGATATTCACCTGCAGGAGAGAAAAAAAGTGAAAATGCTCCTAGAGTATGCTGATAAAATATTTACCTACATCTTTTTTATGGAAATGCTTCTGAAATGGGTAGCTTATGGTTTGCACAGTTATTTCACAAATGCCTGGTGTTGGCTTGACTTCATCATTGTGTGTGTAAGTATTATATTCAGCTTGTCTTACATTTTGAATTTTGATATTTTCTATATAGACAGCTACAAGTAAAATCTGATTATGAATAACCGCAAGTATAAAAGACAGTTTCCAAAAGCTAAAACAAAATGCAATCAAAAGAGACTTTAGGACAAATTTAAATAAAATTGTAAGTAATTATCATAAGTTGTTTAAGGAAATTTTATTAGGTATCACTGTCACTGAGGACCATGTTGGTTATAAAAGCCTTTTCGAGTGTAGAGAGAGAGTGCTATTATCGGTCAGAAATAAAAGTAAAATAAATTAATTCAGATGATAGAAAAATGTGAAGCTGCTGGCAGCTCCGACATTTAGAAACAGAAAAAAGTAGAGTTGCTTCCTTAAAGGGGAAGAAATTTAGACGGTAAAGGGAGTTGAAAAGTATTGTTGGAAAAATCGTTTACCAGAGAGTTAAAAATGTAGAAAAGTATGTTTTGCTTTGCAACCAAAGAAATCCTAGCAATCCTTTATATAGCTATAAAGAGAAATGCTGAAACCATCAACAGTGAGATGGAGGAAGTGCAGTGTTCAATATATACATATTTATTCTGAATTCAGAGAAAGTTAAATAATATAATCTTGCCATATAAAAATGAAATATTCTTGCTTGTCAACAATACATTGGGAAGATGCTGAAGTTAAATATTTTAAAACAAGGACATCTAAACAGCTGACTTCCAGTAACATCAAAGTAGCTGTTTGATAGCCTCTGAATAGTTAGCATTGAAAGTTGTGAAGTACTAGGAAATTTCAAAAGAAAAATCTGATATTATGACGGTTTACAAAGACTATATGGCATGACTTTAGCAATTACAGTTCTGTAATATTAATAGCAGTGCTGTCCAAAACAGAGGAAAAACATGAATATATCCAATGGCTAGACAATGAGACAACAAATTCAAATAGGAAGGGAGAGGCAAATCATGAACAGTGAAAAAAAAATGTAATTATTGAAACAATTTTCTAATATTTTCAGTTTATTTTCTCTCTCATGAAAATTTAAAATGAAGACTGGATATCTTTTTTTTTTCCCACATCACCATCTTAAGTTATGATAAGGAATTACTGTATACACTTCTGAGAATAACTATGCAGAAAATTGGAATAATTTATTTAAATAATCCTTTCTGGTCTTGTAGTGTATAAAACTACTGTAGTTACCAATTTGGTTATTATACTAGCATTCAAAAAAATTATATGAACTGTTTTTGAAAAAAAAAAAAAGAAAAAAAGAAAAAAAAAGTGTTTCAAATTCGAATGAAAGAGTTCCATTATTTTTAAAATATTAGGAAAGAATGAAGTAAAATTATATTAGAGAACTTTGAATGTGTATTTTCTTGATTTGACTTACTGGTCAAAGATACCATAACATTCAGCCTATGGCTGTCTACTGACACAAATAAAATGAATTTTTGTATACCATTTAATAATCTCAGTTTCAATTCAATGAACACAGCTGTCATTTGTTTCCTGGGGACTAAGTACTGTTTCCAAAGACACATCACCTTGTTCCTCTGGGAGTGCGCTGAAATCTCTCAGGACTCTTAGAGCATTGAGGCCTCTACGAGCTTTGTCAAGATTTGAAGGGATAAAGGTAAGGATATTGGGGGGAGGTGTGCGTATTTTGTAATAGCTGCATTTGAAGTTTTTGTGAAAATTACAACTGGAATCTCTATTTTGGGACTTGATGGCATTAAGATGGTTCAGATTGCCTGCTTAAATCTTATGGTTATTATTTTGAAACAATACCTAATACTTTGACAGAAATTTATAAATACAAATTAAATAACAAAATTTAATTATAATGTGCTGCCACAAGGAATTATTACGTATAGTAATGTGAACGCTGGAACATTTTTCCATGTTTCCAGTTTCAGTGCAATTTGCAGAACAAACTAAACAAGAATTATTTTTAGGCTTGTACTTTTCTGAAACCCATTCTTTGGTTTATCTTAGACATGGAAAAATTTCATTCAGTGTATTTGGCAAATTGTTCTGACAAAATGAATATGCTTCAAAAAAATAGGAGCCATTTTTAATCACTTGTAAATAGAAAAGAAGCTATATATCTAGTTATTACAGAAAACAAACTGTAATGTGAGGAAGAAACCTGTACTGTGAAAGTTGTAGTTCATTAATCTTCATGGCATAAGAAATGTAGTGACTACAGTCCCTTCTTAATTTTTCCTCCTTGCCTGAGGCAAGAAATTGGGACCTGGAAAAATGGATTCATTAATTCATTGCTTCTGTGGAAACTATTCACTTTTTGTAACTCCTTTTCATAATTCCCCTTCTTTAGGCTGCTGTGCTTGTATCAGCTCATCTTGACAGTTATCTAGACAGGCTCATGTGCCGCATTTCAGACACTCCAGGGTGGATCTGAAAGATAACAATCCTTTCAAACTTAAATAGGGTGGGATTTTCTTAATAGGAGAGGGGATTCTTCTAACTCAAGTTTAAAAGCTGCTCTGAGTCAACTGTCTGGAATCTTTAAAATCAATGAGGAGAAATGAAAAATTGTATAATGCAAATCATCTGACCTGTGTTAGATCACAGAATGTGATGAGACGCTGACTTCAGGCCCTGGGATGGATACGGAGCAAATCCTCCTGGAAGCCGTGAAGGACAAGAAGGAATCTGTTAGAAACGACGAGCGTGCATTTAGAAAGGGCAATTTTTGCCTCTCAAACCTTATTGTCTTCTAGGATGAGATGGCTGAGGGAGGGAAGAGCCATCCGTGGTCTCAGATATTCGTCATATCTAGGCAGAAAATTGTCTGAACTGCCAGGTTCAATATGCAGAGATCATCAGGATGAAGTTCAACTGGCAGCTGATTACTAGTGGCTCAGAGGTCACCGATACTGCTTAACGACTAACACCTTGAAGAAGAATGTGGTAGAAATTGTCCTCAGCAAGTTCACAGATGATACCAAATTGGGGGTGAGCAGTTAATATACTGGGGACAAGGCTGCTCTGCAATGAGAGCTTGATAGACTGGAGATATAGGCTGCAGAAGCCTCAGGAAGTTCAGCAAAAGCAAATGCAAAGTCTTCCACCTGAACCAGAATAACCACACGTAACTGTAGCACACTGAGAAATGAGCAGCTTTGCGGAAAAGGACCTGGGGTGGACAGCATGTTAAACATGAGTCAGCAGAGCAACAAAGAAGATCTACCACATATTGGGCTGTTTTAGCACGAGTCTGGCCAGCTCATTGAAGCAATTCAGTCTTCTGGTTTTGGTAGCTGTGAGACTGAATCTGGAATATTGTGTCTAGTTCGGGGCTCCCCAGTGTAAGAAAGATACTAACATACCGGAGAGTGTCCGGCAAAGTGCCACCAAGATGGTCAGGGGACTAGAGAGGCTGAGAGAACGGAGCTTGTTCTTTCTGGAGAAGAGAAGGTTAAAGGGAGGATCTGATTGGGATCTAGTTAGATAAGAGATCTAATTGTTGTCTTTAACTACTTAATGGGAGGTTATGCAAGAGATGGAACTAATGTTTTCTGGTAGGCCCACAGTGAGAAAATGAGAGAGAATGAGTTGGCTGTGAGAGATATTCCAATTAGCTACCTTGGAAAGAAGATGACGGTGTGGGTGTATAGCATTGCAGTAGATTGTGCAGAGAGGTTGTTGAATCTCCACCCTTGGAAAAATTCAGAACTTGACTGGACAAGACGACAAGCAACTTGATCTATGTTGGAACAGCTGATCTTCAGAGGTCCCTTCCAACATGCTTCATTCTGTGTTTTTCTAGTATACGGATATTATCCAAGGCCAGGATAAAAAGCTCAGAATTTTCTCATAATGATGGCAATGAAACATTTCCAGAGAGATTTTCACTATACCCTATGACAGAGTGGTGAAAAATGGTGAAAAGAAATAGATAATAGTCCTCAAATTCCCACTGGCAACAAGCGTGGTCCTGCCTGCCAGCATCAAAGTGCTGGATTAGCGAATATGAGTTCTTATCACTGCTTGTGTCAGGTCCCTTGATGTCACCAGCACAGACACCAAAAGCTGGAATCCCATTTTCACTGGTACCATATCTGGAAGAGGCTTATTGCTCATCATGGGTTTGCATTCACCTTGTCCTCAAGCAAGCCTAAATGAAGGAAGAGTGCCGACCAAACCAACTCAGTCCTCTGGAAGCCAAACTTCTCTATGTACTGTGTGCAGTCAGGTGCCAGTGGTTTTTGGGTGAGGCTCATTTTGTTATGGAGAGCAAGCTGTTGTTCTCTTACAAAACCCCTCCAATATAAAAGAAGGGGTTATTTATGATATTGTAGTAAATGCAGATCATACAACCCCTTCCCCTACGCCTGATTTTTAGATCCCATAGCTACTACAGACTCATAATCTTATTTTATGTATTTCTTCTACCCAAGGATGATTCTGCTTGCCATCTATTTTACTTCCTTCCTCAAAAAGGCAAGATAGATACCACAGAATTATATATTAAGCCAAGCTTGAAGTTGGGCTGAAGGCTGGCTTTAAATTTGTCATCTACTAGTTTTTATATGGGTGAGAATCTGCAGTAGATACAGAAGAAAAAATAATCGGTTTTCTGGGAAGGTGTTCTGTTGAATGTGAATAATTCATTCTTTTCATTAATTTTATTTATTTCAGGTTGTTGTGAATGCACTCTTGGGAGCTATCCCCTCAATCTTGAATGTTTTGCTCGTCTGTATTGTCTTCTGGCTCCTATTTAACATTGCAGGAGTAAAATTACTTGGAAAAAAATTTTCGAAATGCGTACTCAAGAAAGGAAATATCAGTCTAATTGATAACAAATATAATTGTACTATGTATAATGGAACATGGATAAATAATGATGTAAACTTTGATAATGTTGGGATGGGATACTTGGCTCTTCTCCAAGTGGTAAGTTCTGTAAAAACATGTTCAGTTTTGTTTTCTTCAAGGAAATGTGTTGAGCACCCCAACCATGGGAAACCACTGCGCTTCTGTTTATCTCACTGAAATTGGGGATTTTTTTAACTTCCATAAGTATTTTTCTTATCTGTAAGCTGCGCAGTTCCTCCTAAAGAACACTTTAACATAAGCAGCCTTGTGTTAAATTCAAGCACCGTGTTTCATGACTTTTCAATTTTCTTTTAATTTTGATTAATACACTAAGCCTGAAATAGTCTGCATGTTACCAGATTTAAAGTTATTCTAATTTATTTTCTTTAGTAAAAGTTAGTTCAGAGTGGATGAGAAAGAAAAAGCATGATCCAGTTTATTTATATTTCTATATTTTCTTTTATTATATAAGTCATGAAGTATTGGGATGCTAATTTATTGATCTCCCTAATACCACAACAAAGGAGAGAAAGCCATTTTTAAAAGTAGCTGTTAACCCCGTATCTTTTCTAGATGAAGTACATTGCCCTGTGTACTCCAAAGTGGTCTGTGATTCTGCAGAGTTGCTAAAAATTGCAGGAAGGAATCTGCTGTTTTCTTAGAAATTGTTTTTGTCCTTTTAGGATATATTTGCTAGTTAAGCTGAAACTTTTACTGCTTTTTCAAAAAGCAGAGAATTTACAAAAATGTCAATTTAACAAGAGTCAACGTTAAAACACATTTCACAAGATTCATGGCAATTTTTTTTGTCTTTTCAGAAATAATATGTATTTTTTCTCTTTACTAAACTCCGGCAAATCATACTTCCCAGCAGATCTTTGGAAGCGATGCACATTTTTTATAGCACACTGCTCACTTTTCCACTACACTTAACACATTTATATTAGCTCTACCCAATTTTTTAATTTATGTTAGTGATAATAACCTTAATAATGCATTTTTTCAGGCAACTTTTAAAGGTTGGATGGATATTATGTATGCAGCAGTGGATTCACGTAAGGTACGTCACTAAAATGAAATTTTAGTTCTTTTCCCTTTCCTTCTTTCCTTTTCTATCCATACAATTCATTTTTCAGCTTTGTTTACAATATCAAGTCAGAAATACAAGCGGATGAATGCTTCAAACTACGCAGTGAAAAAGTAATCCTTGGAATACCAAATATTTGGAACTTAGACAAATAAAAACTGGTCAAAATAGAGTGACACCACCCAAAAACCTACTATATCAAGAATGCAGAGGGCAAGATGTTGCAAGTTTTGGACAAGTCTGTTTCAGGAACAGAGTTCAGAAGGCCTTGGAGGGAGTGTGCCTCTGAAGCAAATTTCATTCTTTTTTAAATGTGTACAGTAGCATTAAAACAACATGCATGTTTAGCAGTTATTTCCGGATGTTTTCTTCCCTATGTTTGACATCCTCACTATTTCTTCCCCATTTCCATGTGTTGTTTCTCACTCTCTCACTAGTACAGTGTGTTTTAACTTTTCTATGTTTAATTTAATTTGCATTTTCCTTGTTCATTCAAGTGCTGTACTCTTGAATGCAGTGAAGTGGCTGCTAATTAAAAAGATCATTCCTTGTAGGGCTGATCATAGTGAGCTGGCTTTTTAAAACTGCTCCTTGTCTGGGATAGCATTCAAGGGGATGGTGGTTCACTATTATGTTTAGTCTGAGCTGATTTTCTAATCTAGGCATTTACAGTATCACTTCTGATTGGAACTGTTTATCTATTACTTAAGAATTTGCTACAGCTGGATTTGGCTATATATCTTTGTAATTATCTTTACAATCAGTAACAAGACAGAACAAAACAGTTGTTCTACTTGTACATCTAAATAAAGGTTTAAATGTGTTGAAATAATTTATCCCTCCTGACAATGAAAAGATTTGTTACTATAAATTGGAAATGATAAAGCTTTTTACCAGTATTATTTTTCTGTTTTGATTTTTTTAACAGATAGATGACCAGCCAAAGTTTGAAGCGTTCTTAGCCATGTATATGTATTTTGTGATTTTCATTATTTTTGGATCTTTCTTCATGCTGAACCTTTTCATTGGAGTGGTTATCAGCAATTTTAACCAACAAAGGAAAAAGATAAGTACTACATGAGCTAATTCAGGATCTCTTGTAGTCCCAATTGATTAAGTGAATGCTAGTTTGACATCTAGATGTCTAACATTTTCAGATACCTATTCTACTGAAGAAATTTAAAACAATATTTAGATACCAAGTTTTGAAAATAGGAGTCCTCTTTGCCTCAAAGCTTTTAGTAATTTACCTGTAAATTCTATTTTCATGCCAAGTCCTTAATTTGTTCTAAGTAGGAGGACAAGGATGAGGGAGTAGGTAGTTTTAGAAGACAGAAGCCAAAAAAAGTTATATAGACTTTGCTACAGGAGAGTGGAATTATTTTCTTCTGCTTTGAAGATTTACTTTGGAGAACAAAATAACCCTTTTTGCTGAGAGTAAACACCTAACAAATGTGATAAGGATAATCGAGAAACACTGCTGCTCATAGGAGAAAGAAACTTGAAAACATGTTGTTAATTAGAACTTCTTCTAGAACTAGCTACTTCTAAAAAAATCCTGTAGTCAATAAAGTAACTCTACAGATTAATTTACTGGGGTTTTTAAAAATTTCTGCATCGAGATCCAAGCCGTGGCCCCAGGAAGAGGCCGTCTAGAAATTTAAAGACTTCTTAAAGCCCATGAAGCACTGACTGCTTCCACTTTTCTCTTGATGGTTGTTAGATTCCTTGTTCTTTTTATTCAGTTAGAAATGGAAGGCAAAATCTTAGAATGGAAAATGCAACAACCAAAGAAAAGCAACAGTCAACCTTCCCTGGTATACTTCAGCTTCTTTGTGCCAAGCTTGTCTGTCAATTAGTTCTCTCCCTGATTAATTTAGGGGCTTAAAGTATTCAGAATATCAAGGGAAATTGAGTCAATTAATCCACTTGGAAGTGGATTAAAACAAATAAGCATCTTGCTCATTAAAAAAATACCATAAAAGCAGACCCCAACAGGAGGTTTACAGTTTCAAGGTTCACATTTGGGAGACAGAATCTCTACAGGAGCCATTTATTATTTCCATGCTTTGGCTTATACACCAAGTATCAAAGAATTACTGCCCTTGGTAGAGATAGAAGGCAGTAATGCCCACAAGAAATTCTTCTGCTCTCTGCATTTGAGCAGAGAAAGAATATGTAGGGGTTGAGGAACAACAGTCCAACTATAATAATTTCCTTTTATAACAAGTCCCAGTTACAGTAATCCCAACAGACAGAAACAACGCTGGTTAAGTAGCTTAAGAGCCTGAACACTTACTAGAAGTTGATGTGGACATAACACTTTTCTCAGTAGATGCTGAAGGTGTGCATTTTTTTCTTTTTCATTTCTTTGCTTTTTCTTGGGGATTTTCATTGAGATTCCATATAGTGAAGTTAAATTGAATTTTCAGAGGTCTTGCCAAAGTGATTCAAAGTGCAGATGCCCTACTGAACATTGTTACATTTGTTTTACAAAATGCTAATCATCGAATGCTTTTATGATGAGTGGCTTCTCCTGAATACTCAGTTCAAAGTGATTGCTAAGTAATACAGGTGGCGTAGATGATAATAAGATAAGTAGCAGAAATTCATTATCAGGAACCCTCCGTAGAACTTGGTCCCAAAGTCCTTATTCATAATCCTCCATTTACTTGCTAGCCCAGCAATATACTTCTGTCCCTACCTTTTCCAGAAATATAAATGGAAAGTGTATTACTTGTTGATGAGTCTTATGTAATTTTTAAAATACGAAATAGATTTGCAAAACTTCAGAAAGGCTCTCACAGTTGAGGGACCTGACCAGGAACACTGCCTAGACTAGACTTTCACGATCAAACCCTCATCAGCTTTTTGCAGTACATCTTTTCAAAGAACAAGGGGAAAAGACACAGTTTGTCTCTGTGCTCTCTTAGATCCCACTCATGACAGCTGTAACTTACTTTTTTACATAAACTTGCTGGTGTTTATTTAGTTGACTGCTTAAACTTCAGCTGGACAACAGTATTCTTTCCATTTACTTAGGTGGAAAAGATCTATTTTTGACTGAGGAACAGAAAAAGTACTATAATGCCCTAAAAAAACTTGGATCCAAGAAACCTCAAAAACCCATCCCAAGACCATTGGTGAGATCATCTTAAGTAGAATATCATAGAAGGTGTAAAGACGGTGACCATATTTAAACTCAGTAGCCAGGCATCTGGAAATTAACTTCACATTAGAGCCCATCATCTTCCTCATTCAGTATAGTATTTACATTTCACTGTCTTTTTCTTAATTCCATCTAATGCAGTCTTTCTTTGTGGACATGAATTTAAGGAAATTTACAGCCAGTTTATCACCTGTTGAAATGTACAATCTATTTATAAAGGTTCATATTAAGTATTTGCTATTCATAACATGATCTTGATTACTTAAGTTGCATGATACTGCTTCTGCAGCTAGATTGGATTATTGCAGGTGAGAATGAATAGTGAGTAGTACATGCCCCATGGCTGTTATTTACTTTTAAATAATCTTATGCTTTATTTCTTACAGTTTCTTAAATTTCATTCCAGGCCTGGCTTCACATAGTAACTATTCAGAGTTTTTCTTACTTATGACATTTTAATTAGAATTGCTTATCCTAAAATGTCTGCTTCAATAAGTATTTCTATCAAAAGAGCAATCACAATGTACCCTGAATGTTTTCCTGCTGTATAATTTTTTTTCTAAGGAAATGTGGTTGCATGATACCTGAAAATACTTAGCCAAGTACTGAGTGTTTTCTTTGAAGGTCTAAAGAAATCACCTAAAAATGCTTCTAGTAGCTTATTGTTAAATTTATGTTCTCTTAAATTCTCTTTCTAAGCACTATTTACTGATTAATATTCAAATGTAGCCTGGATCTTAGAAGTAGCATTAAGCAGTTCTTCTCGTTCTCTCCACAGAATGTGTTCCAAGGATTACTGTTTGATATAGTATCACACAAAGCATTTGACATTACTGTTGTGACTTTCATCTGTCTAAATATGGTCATTATGATGGCAGAAAATAATAGCCAGAACGGCATCAAGGATGTTCTTAATAAAATCAACTTTTTTTTTGTGGCAGTATTTACTGGGGAATGTGTCATAAAAATACTAGCCCTAAGACATTACTTCTTCACCAGTGGCTGGAACATATTTGATTTAGCTGTTGTGGTCCTTTCACTAGTTAGTAAGTATCAATCATTATTGGATCGGGTAATGTGTCTTACCAATACTAAGCCAAATTTCAGTATGAAGTAACCACTTACGTATATCTGATAAACAAATTCCAGATCTGTTGTACTTTCTCAAACAATGTGCTAAGTGATTCCTTCTAAAAGGATATATTTTTGTTTTCCCTTATATTTTTGCAGAGTAGTAAAAGGTAAATGGATAATTTTCAGATTTTTTTGAAGTATGAATTTTATTGAGTAATTAACAGAATAGGAATTTAATGCAGTAACATCTTTTCTAAGTTATTGTACTTAAACCACTGTCTTAATGTTTTTATGCTTTTGATTTACATGTAAGCACATTAACTGTTGTTTTCATAGTAAAAGTAAATTCAGGTTAAAAATACATTGGTATGAAAAATGGGAAATATTTATTTCATTTTCCAGGACTTTCTTTTAAGAAGGCAGATTCTGAGGGATAATTTAGAAAGCTCAGGAACATTTAATTGCTCAGCACCATTCTAAATCGGGGCCACTATTTGTGACTGTGAAAAGCCTCATTAAAATTGGCTTGGTTTTGTTTTGCTTTTCAAATAGGATTAGATGCTTATCATTTCCTCTACAAAGGGTCACATATAGCTTTAGTTTCTTGTACAGAGTATTTGGTCTGTGCTTCCTACTCAGGCTCAGATTATATCATAGAATAAAGGACAGGAAAGAAAAACTGATCTGAGTTCTCTGCTTCGTCCCTAAGCACAGTTCCCCTTTGCTATCCCATGCAACCCAGGAAAATGCTATCTTAAGTCTTCTGTTTGTAATCATTTAAGTCACTACTGTATTGCTGAAGGTGCTCATTACTCTGGTAGCAGGATCACAGAATGAGGTGTGAGGGAGGACAAATACTGAAAGACAGTTTTCCTTTATTTTCTTCTTCCTCTTCTCTGATCTCATTCAAGTACCAAGCATTAATGAGTCTTACATTTAGCATGTGTCTTAGGCCTGTAGAAGAAGCAGCAATCAGACAGCAGTTAGGAGGCAAGCCCCACAGATTCCAGCACAGGAGCTGAATAGATTTAGGAGGACTTTTTAAGTACTTGAGCAATGCGGAATTTCATCCCCTGAATTAGAGAAATCTGGGAGAATGTTGTTTCCAAACTATACATAATCTTGATACCTCTTTAATACTAAAAGGTATTACAATTTGTATTTCTTGTCCTAAGCTCTTTTGTAAGCCATTGCAGTATTGATGATAATGTTTTGTTGAAAGTGATGTAATATGATCAATGTTACTTTCAACACCTGAATCATAGAATATAACCAAATTGACATAAATAGGGAATTGCACTGATATGGCTTGACAACATTTTGTTTTCTTTTTCATTTCAAAGGTATTGGACTTTCTGAAGGCTTTCGAACTTTGTTCTCTCCTACACTTTTGAGAATTTTTCGTTTGGCACGAATTGGCCGAATCCTGAGATTGATTAAAAAAGCTAAAGGAATTCGAACTCTTCTTTTTGCATTACTGATGTCTCTCCCTGCACTGTTCAACATTGGCCTTTTGCTTTTTCTGGTTATGTTCATTTATGCCATTGTGGGCATGACAAACTTTGCCTGTCTTGGCTGGGAAGGTGGGATTGATAACCTTTTCAACTTTCAAACCTTTGATAGTAGCATTCTCTGTCTCTTTCAAATTACAACATCAGCTGGCTGGGATAGTCTTTTGGTCCCTCTGTTAAAAGGGCCTAATTCATGTGCTCCCAACTTAAATTTAACAGATGAACAGAAAAGCAATTGCACAAATAAGGAGGTTGGTATTTTATTTTTTGTAAGCTATGTCATTATATCATTTCTCATTGTTGTAAATATGTACATAGCTGTCATTTTAGAGAACTTCAGTGTTGCCACTGAAGAAAGCACAGATCCTCTTTGTGAGGATGACTTTGATATGTTTTATGAGACCTGGGGAAATTTTGATCCTCAAGCAACACAGTTTATTGAATATTCTGCTCTTTCAGACTTTGCAGATGCTCTGGCAGAACCCTTACGCATTCCAAAGCCTAATAAAATTCAGCTCATATCCATGGACCTCCCTATAGTTAGTGGAGATAAGATCCACTGCTTGGATATCTTGCTTGCTTTCACTAAAAGGGTCTTGGGAGAATCTGGGGATTTGCATGGTCTTGATTTACACATAGAAGAAAAATTTATGGCTGCCAATCCATCTAAAGTTTCTTACAAGCCAATTACTACTACCCTTAAAAGAAAACAAGAGGAGGTATCGGCTCTTATTATTCAAAGAGCCTTCAGGAGGTATTTGAAGCAGCGTTCTTTTAAAAATAAATCTTTCTTATATCGTCATAAACATTATAACAGTGCTGTCTTTGAAAATGAAACACATGAGAAGGAAAGACTTATTGTATCAACACTTAATGAAAATAATGGTAGGAAGCTAGATAAATCACGGACTACATCTTCCATATCTCTCCCTTTATTTTATGATGGTATTGCTGAAACAGATAGCAATAACATGGACACATAAGGTTGCCCCAGGCTGCAGCATTTTTGATAAAACCGATACCAGTTATTTTCAGATGGAGAAAATATTTTGATCCCAGAGCATAATACTCTAAATTTAGAATAATGATGGCAGCCTTTAAGTATTATGATTGTTCAGTTTTGCAAATGCTTCATAAAACAATTAATATTTGAACAACTATGTCATAAATTTTAGAGCAAAATTAAACCACAGATTTTTTTTCCTCAGCTACCGGAGTAGGTGAGTTAATTTTTACACTTGTCATTTTTTGCGTTACTTCATATTTCTGTGTTGACAGAAGAAATCTGTAAAAGATCAATTGTAACTGTAACATGATTTGTATGCACACAAGGCTGTAGAACAGTCTATATCTTTTTAGAGTTAAAGCCTGGTTTAAAAAATTGGTTATTGTAGCAAAATTAAATAATTACTGCATTTTCTGTAAAAGAGCTCACTCAAGACACTTGAGTATAATCCACCACTACTTTGTGTGTTGTTTGGGACCATCTTCCTTCCAGTGCCTTTGGATGGATTTGTTTGTGCTTAAGAATTTTTGAGGTGTTTTTACACATGCACCTAAATGGATTTAACATATCACTCTCAGGTGTCTGTGCTTGAAAATTGTATATAATTTGTTCTTTGTATTACTCAGTGTATGAAAATTGTGATAATAATAGTTACCAAAATCAAAGAATGTTATGCAAGAGGTATTGTTTCCAGAAAATCTTAAGAATTATTGTACGTAAAATTTCATTATTATACTTCATCCAAATGTCATAGAAAGTATTACTTAGTAATCTGAAAAGGAGTTCATGGTATATCTTATGAGACAACATTTATTAAAGTTAGAGGAAGTATTTATTTCATTGGTTCTGAAAAAAACCCATGTATGAACAATGTGTGTTAATATTGCTTTTACTGGTTTTTTGCAGTTTAGGTTGGTCAGGTGACGTGTCATGGTGGCCTCAGAACTACTAATGAAATAGGACTATTTTAGATTCTTCAATAAAGAGTTCAGATGCTTAATGCTTTTTTGTCTGTTTTGTAAGAGGTATTTTCAGTTTCAGTCTATTACAAGACCACAGTAATACATTTTTACGGTACACAGTAATACAATTTTCCAGAAATAGCTACCTATTAGCACAAGAAAACTGAAAATGTTTTACTTTTTACAGGGAATCAGAAAAGATTTAGCATTTTCAGGCCAAGAATAGCAGGAACAATAAGGTAATTACTCAATTTTTGCTGTCATTTCCCTTGTTAAAAACTATTAAAATATAACAGATATAGACAAATCTGAACTATTTGTAGGACAAAGAAAGGCACATGAAAGCTGAGAGTTAAAAGAGTTCACATACAGTACGGTTTGAACTAGCTTTATTACTTCCAGAACCAGCTTCTGTTCAGAAAAAACTTGACACAGAAGGTTTGCAGACCCCTTAGGATAACTCAGAAATTTGCACTCAGTGTCAGCAGCGGGATGCAGAGGGACTGGTGGGTCTGCTTGAGACCTACTCCTGTCCAGCTTGGATTGCTTTTGTGCCTGCGGTGCGTAGTGATGTTTTTGAGGTGAAGCTATTTATTCTGTTGGGTGTGAGCTGGAATGAGCCGACAGCTTTTGTTCAACGATCAGATACCATTAGGTGGCAGCATTTACTATGTTTTAGAACATGGCCAGTCAAGTGAAACAGGTGTTCAACTTGTACACTTCAGCACGGAGGTTTAAATTAATTGTAAATAACCTAGAAAATAATGTCATAGCTCTCTTTTTTTCTGTCCTGGGCTCTCAAGCTAGCCACAGTTCTCAGTAGGTGCTTGTTCACTGACTGTTCTGTTTTTTACATATGACAGATTGACAGACCTTAATGACTGTGACAAAAAAAATGTTCTCCTGTGTGCTTGGATCTTCCAGAGGGGTAGTTTCAAGCATATCTGTATAGCACTGTAGCAGGAAATGTTTGTTAGGAAAGAAGTAAGAGTGCTTTGTTCTTGCATATTGGAAAAGAAGGAAGGACTGGAAAAACCATATGAGAGAATTTTAAACACTAATAATATATAACAAAATGCCAATTTTTTTGTTTTTAAATTAATCTGATCTTTACAATTTAAAATTACGTTGTTTAAGTGCAACAGCAGGTGCTGTGCCCTGCTCCCTAATTAGAAACACTTCAAAGGTGAACGTTTTATTTCCATTGTAGGGGCAGCAATTTTGGACAAAATTACACCTGGCATGAACATATTCCTAGTGATTATTTTACCTCAGAAACATACAAAAGCACCTGAATTCACCGCAGTGCAAATTTAAAAGTCTGACCAATTTTTTAGTATTGCTTAACCATTGAAATAGCCTTAGCACACTATTGCAGGCTTGCAAGGAGAATGGTGAGATCCAGCTGTTGCAGCTTCTTCATGCTAGAGTTGCCCAAAAGCCAATTCAGCTACTGAGGCCACATAGAGTTTCTTTAAGACTGTATATGGTGATGAGTTAATAGCAGTGAACAGGTGAGAGTTTTTGACAATTCTGGTATCTGGAACTGTGAATTCCTCCAGGTAAAACTGCCTGGACATATGTGAACTTCCTCAGAAGTAGTCAGGCATGCTTGGAACACGGTGGAAGAATATTCCTTTCTGTTTATGAAGTTTGATAGTTAATCAGAGAACAGCAGAAACAGAGGAATATTAGATCCCTCTGGTTAGGAAACACTGTGCATGAAAAGCTACTAGTGAATTCCTGAGGACCAGAAATATAATACATAGTAACATTTTGTCCTTGGTAGTGGTGCAGAACTGCATTATTACATTTCTGTGTAGAAATAGTTAGCAACTGACCACTGGTAATTAAGAGTTTTATCCTGCGTTTATGATAGCCCTGTATCCCTGAGAACAGGCTCCAAAAAGGTTTTGTGGAAACTGTCTTTTTACTTTCTGGAGCTCTTCAGTTACTGCTAACCTTGCAATCCATAGTGTTTCTTCAGGACTCAAAGAGGGCCTGTATCTAGTGGAGTTATTAAAAATGTACCAGAAAGAGCATCTCATCATGGCATCTTTTCCCTGAACCTAAGGTTATTGTGCTTGACAAGTGTGTCCTCTGCAATGTTACTTTCCAAAGCCATCAGTGAGGTAAGCGTTCCGTCTCAACTTGAGAAATCCCTGCAACTTACATTATGCAAGAAGATATGCCAAAATACACTTTTCTACTCATATTTAGAGTGAATGTACCTGTAAGAATAGTGCACCCAACAACTGTAGCAGCTTTAGACAGAGGTCAGGATTATTACCAGAAGTGATGGTGAAGAGGTCTGTCATATTATGCTGAAACTGAGCAGAACAAATTTTTCAATATTTATGAAAAAAGTTACAAAGATGGAGGAATTGTGTTTAAATACTATTGTTAACTACCACCAGCTAATAGCAAGTCTGACTTAGACTTGTTTCAGCAGACTTTACAGGCTTACTTTCTGAAGTCTCTCTGTCTCACCTGCCAAGGAAAGGTTCTGCCAATTGCTTCAGAGAGATGAACAATAAAATGGACCTGCCCCATGCAGACCTGCCCATCTCTTCTGCTCCTCAGAACAAGGACTGCCTTCAGTATGAACACCCTAGACCCTATCCCAGAGTATCCGCTGATCAGTAACATCCATTCCAGCTATCCTTCCCCTTTCACCTTGGAGATACCTTGGAGAACTGAGCAGATATACTGTAGTTACTGAGACCTAATTCGGTAAGCGTATTGCTGACCTGGCAGGTAGGATCACCGTGTTTTGGGCAGGTCTCACTCCAGCGAGTCTTCTCTGTGGTTTCCCAGCCTTCTTTCTTCTTACTGTTTAACATTAGCATAATGTACTGACTGCTAAGCCTGTGTGGTGGAAGCCCATGCAGATACTGCCTGTGCAAGCCAAAACTTATGTGCATGTTAACTAATTTGGCTCTTACATGTAGATAATGGTGTAGAAGGAAGAACTATTTGACTTTCTGCCATCCCTCCCTTCTCGGTTTTTTTCATATCTGAATGAATCGGATGGTTTCCTCAGTTATTCCCAGGTTTGGATAACTCTTTTCAGTTTTAGTAGCTTAACTGTTGCTGAACTCACAAATTCATAGTTATTAATATTTTTACTAGCATTATAAAAAAGTCATTGCCCAGCTTGCATTTCATCAACACCAAGAATGATACAGAAACATAACAGGAAATTAAGAATGGAGTGTCAGTAATCCCATTAGCCAGTTCACTTATCACAGTATCTCATGATAGATGCAAGATAAAGGTAGGAAAATGACACAGATTTTGATGACTAACCGAATAACAGCGTAATGATCCTTCCCCTTTGGTATCCCTAAGTGTCATCAATTTCCGTCAAGAGGAGGATAGCCTGAAATAAGAGATTAGAAGAACAAGAAATGGTACAACTAAAAGGTCAGATTGATTGTTTGGAAGCAGCTGGTACAAAATAAACCCTGAAAAGGAAATAGTAGTTCAGGAAAAGGGAATGGAAATGGATGGGGAAATGGCCTGCTAAATCTAGGAAGGTTGAAAAGAACATCCATTATGCTTTCCCTGCCCACATAACAAACAGAAGATTTTTAGTTCCAGAAGTGAAAACGATATCATAAAAAAAGACTCCACCGTTATCTTAGAGGTCTATATTCCTAAGAAATACATAAGCAGTTCCCAGTAAATTATTTGATTGATCTACATTGGAAGGCAAAATGTCCAATATTTCTGATACTTTGAACAGAAGAAACTTCCTACTTCATCCTCAATCTGGCAAATAGTCTAAGTTTTGATTTAAAAGGGCACATACTGTTCCAGTTCATCTCACATTTTACTAATTCAGCCACAGCTTTCCAGTGCTCTACTACCAAGCGGTAGTCATAAATGATTAAGAATCAAATTCCACATCTGTTGCAAACTGGAGTATTGTCCAGTTTTGCGTTCCTCGAAACAAGAGACATATTGGAGCAAGTCCAGTGGAGGGCCATCAAGATGTTGGAGCACATGACACATGAGGAAAAGCTGAAAAATTGGTTTGTTCAGTCTTAAGAAGACAAGGTGAAAGTGTGGATCTTACTTTTGACTTCGACTACCCAATGGGTGGTTGTAGAGAAGTGAGAGCCAAACTCAGATGTACACAGTGATACAGGTGGGAGTCAACAGGCACAAGTTCCAACAAGGGAAATTCTGATTAGTCATTAGGAAAAAAATCCGCAGCGAAGGTGGATAAACTTTGGAACAAATGGCCAAGAGATCTTGTGGCATCTCTGTCCTTGGAGAAATTCAGAACTGGACAAGACATTGACTGGCCTGATTGAGCTCCAAACTTGAATCTACCTTTGAAGGTGTATCTGCCTTGAGTTGGGTTAGTTGAACTTCAGAAGTTACATCCAATCTAAATTACTCCATGATTCCATAACGGTAGCCACATGCTTTTCAAACTTAAATATTACTGTTAAACATGACTTACCCACATTAATCAACAGCCATTTGTATTATCTGGGAGTCTGAGTCTATACTAATCAGTATCATTTTGGGTATGCGGTTCTCTGTACAATAGAATGACAAATTAGTGCAAATTAACAAGACATTTCTTATCTGTCCACCCCTGGGAACCAAATGATGAGTCCTCTGTAACTTCTACAACATCATGTCAGTTTTTTTGTTGAGAGTTTCTTCAGTACCCCCATCCATTATAAATATTTGGATAAAGATGTGGAGTGGTTTCAGAGCTGAATGTGGTGGCACAAGTTTAGGCTCTTTGCCCTGCCAATTGCAGAGAAAATATGTGAAGGCATCAACTTAGTAAGTGGTTTTATTGATCTACAGAGACTTTTGAAAGAGCAATAGAGATGTTTTGGCAAGCCCTCAGGAAAATATAGCTGTTTGGGCAAATCCATTGCAGTTATCTGCTTCATGGCTCCATGGACCTAAGGCAAGACATGCCAAGCTGATTTTGATTATAGTCATTACTTTAACGCAGTGCTGCTAGAGATCTGGGCAGATTGAGGGCAATGCAGTTTCTTCATCTCTCCAGGTTCCAGGGAAGATGGGCTTATGCAGGAGCATTCAAAGGTCAGAGATTGATAGGTTAGACTTAAAACAACAGCCACCCTACCTTGCTGCCCAAACTTGGGGTATAATTTGTCCCCAAAGACAAATGAAAGTAGTCACTAGAAAGATCAACTCTTATGTAAATTTTCTTTTATATATTGATACCCTTCCTGAAATGAAGAGAGTAGAACTGGAGATGGTATTTTAATAGTGGTCCTACTATGCTACCAGTCTTAGCATTCTCTGCAGAATTTATCAGCAAAGATTTCATACCACTACTTCAATTTACCTATATTTTTTGTGTGGCTATGGCTGGAGTAATAACACAGGCATAATGAGGAAAGTAAAAAGTCATCCTTTTGTTCTTTAATTGATATGTTGTTTGCTGCTGCTACTAGTGAAGCTTGTAACTGCTGTAGCCAGAAATCCATGTTTGTATAAGACAGATTCTTCAATATCTGTACACAGAAATTCACCAAAATACTTCCAGCTGCTGGTTCCCCCACCCTTCTGAACAGCCTCTGTAGAAAATTTCTCCCCCTTTTCAATGAAACAACAGTAAGTTTTAATCCAAATAGCAGCAACAAGACCCCACCACAGCACCTTTGGAGAATGGCACGTGGTTTCTCCCAACAAATATGTAGTGCCCATCACTCATTTCTCAGGTTCTCTGACGTCCCATTCAGTATGAAACTTGTGCTTATGTCCATTACATCCACCCTACTTATCTTCAGCTTCCTCCTAGAAATCGTTTTGTCTGCCAGCTGTGCAAAAGGCAGAATATCCAACGGCTGCAAGAACATCAAATATAACGGGTAACAGTTCAGGTCTCCTACTTTCCCCTGAGTAGGGGGCTCATCCATTAACAAACAGCCAATAATCCAGACAGCAAACACCCAAAAAATCCAGATAGGAAAGAGAGAGTATTAATGTACAAGCATGGATAAAGTCAGTGTAAGCCGCACTTTCTTATACACCTGGGAATCCACCAACAAAATACAAAGTCACAGGAAAAACTAGGGTTTTGTTAATTCTGCTGCTCATGTGACTAGTTGGTATTTATTTGAGAATGCTATACCTAAAAGTATGTTTGCACTGTATGTTCTGATCAGTTTACAGCCTGCAGTTTCAGCCTGAAACATGCTTAAACTGATAAATGCTTAAAATGCTTAAACTGATGCTCTACTTCAGCTGAATACCATACCAAATAAAACAGAAGTTGTTTTTTAAAATCAGAAATTTATCTCGGTGTTATTTTGTTTCATTATGTCGTATTGTTTCATTATGTGCATGGTGACATGCATGGATATACCTGGCTGCCAAAAAAGAATCTTGGTGCTTCTTAAAGTGATATCACCCAACTCAATTTTCTACGTTTACTCCATTTTCAGTCCAGAGGAAAGGATTTTTCTTCCTGTATGACTGCCCAATAAAACCCCAGAACAGAGGAGGGCTCAGAGGAGATGGGCAAGGGTGATGTGCCCAAGAAGCTCAGGGAATAACGTAGGGTGTGACTGACGACAAGCTGTTGCAAAGAAAGCCAACTTACCTCAACACAAAGGGGACTGGAGGGTGGCCTTTGTTTTAGACAAACAGCTATGAACAGTTGAGTGGATCAATGGGCTATATAAACAGTTGAGTGGATCAGCTGGTGGTGTAAATGTTTCTTCCTGAGTTCATTAAAAGGGAATGTCTCCTTGAGTTAGCGAGAACAGCATGGGGGAAGTGTATACATGGCTCAACCCAACAGAGTATAGAAACTGAACAACTGAAAAAGAATTTCAAAGAGAGCAATGAGCTTGAGCTGCTTCAACCCACGTACTTCTTCCCTGTGACTGGGGACGCCCAGCACCGTGATGGTGAACATATTATAGAGAGGGTAATGGAGATCACGTTGGTATTGTGGTTGAACTGTATATTGCAATTGCTATATTTTGCGAAGGGTAACCTTTTATTTGTATTGTGATTTCAGCATATTATGTATCACTCTGCTAAATCAAACATCCTATATAGCTTCAAATACCTTCAAATAAGTAAATTTGATATTGAACATCACACCCTCCACGCGTGGAATATCTAAAAGAATCTGGTCAGAGAGTATTGGACTCTGTCAGTCAGGCAGGACTGTTCTTCTTTCTGCAATTATCCAGAGTCAAGAATATACATGAGCAAACACTTAGAGAAAGGCTTTTCTATTTGTTAAAGATGCGGCAATGGTAAAAGAAAAATATTACGATTTTAGAACCTATTTGCTCATCTTAATGATTATAGAGACAGTGACAACAGCCATCTTCATTTAAGGTTATAAATTTTGTATGTTTATCTATGTACACAGAAACAGGTGTTTTAATTGCAGTGCAATTAAATTAACTTCATAATGTTTCATAGCATGCCATGAATAATATATCAGAATTAAAGTGAAATCAATCTCCGTATTTCCTGGTTTGATGATGCGGATTAGTGGATTTGAATACTACATCCAGCTGTAGTAAAGGAGAAAACAATGGCCTTGATTGGCAGAGGCTTTCATTTCCAAGTGCCACATCACTGCCCACTCATGTTATAACCGTGCACACTGTCCAACGAGCCATTTCTCACCCGAAAATGCAAAGGTTCAAACCTGGCTTTATGGCCACTGCTTAAACAGTGCCTGTATTTCATAGATTTAAGCAAAGAGGATCACTGCAAAGGTCTGTGTAGTAATAAGCCATTTCCTCACAAGACACTTTCTGGCTTTCTGAAGGTGATTTAGTAAACCTGCTTCTCTACATAACCAAATGTCATTCCATCCTTCTTGTAAGGCTTTAGTCTTATTCCATCTTTCTATGGTGTTGAAGAGCATAAAGGTATTTACTGGGTTTATAATGCTGCTGGCCTTTTGCTGGTGCCAGACCTACTAAATGCAAAGTTGTATTCCCAAGTCCTTTACTACAGTAGAGAGAAGAGTCTGTGGCTGGCCTCAGACACCAGGAAGAGGAGTAAATGCCCAGAAATCTTATAAGATGGTCTGCCCTTCCCAAACACTTAGCAGTTGGATGATATGCGGTATATGTACACCAATTAATAAAGACAGTCCTACAGTTGCCCAGTGTTGTAAGTGAAGAGTGGAAACATGCTTGCATGTTCCTATAAATCCCAATACTTTTAAGATTTTTGGATGTAGTCAAACCCAGCTATTAACACTATCCCTTTAGCTTTGGCTTAAATTTTAAGCCAAAGAGTGTTCATGGGCCAAACACCTCACAAATAAAATCTTTCAATGTACCAAAATAATGGTTGCGATAAAGCCTTTTTTTGTGTGTGTGAAAAATGTCAGATTCTGCTACCTTAAAAAGTAATCCCTACCCGATGCACCAGTTCTGGTATTATGAACTGATGATTCTGTTTGCAAAGGTAAAGATCTTTTATGTCAAAAGTCAAACTCCCTGACTGAAAAAAGAAAATTAATCCAGTTTCTGTAACTGAATAAGATGCTGTATGAAACTGGTAGATAAATACAAGCACTTCCTTCCTTTTCCCTCTCGCCTTTTCAACTTTAATTTCTTTGTAATTTATGTGTTGCAAGAAACTGCATGATAAATACATTATGTTTAGATATGAGAATTAAACCAGTCTCTAAAAAATCTTGTGCTGTATGTGTTTTATGTCTGGTACCTAGAAAAAATTTGTATTCTTGTAAGTAAATAAGAATGAAAGTGCTTATAAAATAACAAAAAAGTGCGGCCCCAGTTACAGGACATTTGATTTAGTTTGAAAAAAACCCCCAAATTTATGCATTTGCATCTGCAAATGCACTTGTGTGTTTACAGTATGTTACAACAAGTGCCAACTGCAGAAGGCAGATTGCTTGAATTTTCTCTTTTGGAGGATAGTGAAGCTCACATTTTGCAAGAAATATTTGGATGACTACACAGGTGAGACACCGATGTTATTGCAGATTATTACTTCCTCTGGCCTTTGTATTATTTTGACACAAAACCACTTGTGGCTGACAAAGCGCAGATGCTTGGAACATAACGCATTTCAATAGCAGGAGAAGATCCCTTTGACCTTCCAATTGCGTGTTCCTATTTCCACAAATTCAAAGCTCTAGTTTAAGCTTTAAAAGACGAGGGAGAGATGAGTGATGAAACAAATCCTAGATTTTTTTTCCATTCCGTTTGTTGAATTTGATAGACTTCTAAAGCATGTCTTCTGAGAGGCAATTTAGACACTTCTCTTAGCATCGTCCAATTATGCATTGGCTGCAGCTCACTGTATCTATCAAAGTGTCACAGATGCTTTCATGTAGGCAATATATCGCTTTTTCAGACCCAAGAGAGGGGAAAAATCAGGCACCCCAGGGTCTTCTCCTTAAGTAGGTGTTGAGCAAATTATCCCCATTACAATTCGGCACGCATTAGTCCATTAAAGAGCTGGAGGAAGATTCCTTTGTGTAAATGACCAAATGGTTTCACTGTATATTTGTGTTAGTCATTTCCTGTTGTTCTTTAAAGAAAGTTCTTGATATCTGGTATTTAAAAGGTCTGAAGTTCCACATGAGTATAACTTTAAAAAAATAATTTAATGAAAGAAAGCATTCCCATATATTTAAAAAGGTAATTAATTATTTTTAATATTACAAAATTAAATTACTTTTTGGCTCAAAGAACACAACAATTTCTCAATTTGCAAATACCCATGTAGTTATCCTGTGATTAATCTGGCTCCTTGTACCCAAAACTTCTCTTCCTTCCCCAAATCATTTCAGCTGCTGGTCCCAGATTTAATGGCAGACTATGCAAAAGAGTAGCTATTTGAGCCTTTAATGAGAGGACTTCGACATCTCACCCGGGATGAACATGCTTAATTCACATCAGCAGGATTAGGGCTTTTCAACGGTCTTGAGATACCAAGTTGAAAAGCCTTAGGGTAGTGAACTCGTGCCTTGGCTATGAAGTTTGCCTCTTCTCACACTCCTTCTGTTTCATAAGAAGTTTAAAAATCATCTGAAAATGTAGAAAAACTGGAAAAAAAAATACTGTATGCTCAATTCTTTCCTACCACAGATTACAAGAGCCAGCGAGGCTATCATCGGACAGGAAAATGCAAAGTAAGAGGCAGACATGCTGAAGAAAGACTTCACAGAAACATCTAATAGATGCAGAATTATGTTATCACGATTACAAAAGTGAAAATTCCTGCAGAAAACTGTTGAAGGTAGAAGGCAGTGACAACTCCTCTGTTCCAGATGAGCTGGAAAGAGTAAAGGAGGTAGGTCAGAGTGCAGAGCTGGCATAACGAGCTGCTGGGGATTGTTCAGCTTAGATCTTCTTTCAACTATTTGCACAAAGAAGAGAACCTCATTTTCTAAACACTATTTGACACTCATTTTTTTTTAAGCTATTGCAATCTGATGAATAATACAGTTTCTAAATCACCATCCTCTGCCAAACAGATGCTTTAGTCCATCATCTTATTATGTATTAAATAGCTTATCCACTTGTACTCTCTGTATAGGTCCTTAACATTGGCTGCTCCCGAAGGCTATAGTTTATTCTCACCAGCCTGGACCTTTATCCAGGGCATAATATCCTCAACTAACTGAAGTTGCCACTGATTTACATCGGATAGCCAGGTTTTTGTGTTTTGCTTTTTCATAAAAAATAGATATATAATGGATAAAAAAGGTTTATCAAAGAGTAAATATCCAATGTCTGATACAGCTTGGGAAATCTCTAGATACACTTAATGCCGCTTGATGAAATAGTATTAGGAATATTAATTTTCTAACTTGATTTACTTCACTACCCTAATTCTCTCAGTATTATTTTGATAGACCACTGAGGAGAGAGAAAAGGGCAATCCATATTTTTCCATTTCAGTAGATGATAAGCAAATTTTCCTGATTGAAATGTGCATCGGACCATTTAGAAAGCTGAAGATTACTGTATGTAACAGAATGATTTTAATACATACTTACAAAGAAAGCAATTTCCTGTTACTCTGTAATACCACTTATCCATTCAAAAGAGCCTGAATTTTACATCATCATGATTTTTTTTTTTATAATTTCATTCTCTGATAAAAGGAAATGAGATTCCTTTATACTAGGTCTTTATTTTGACAAAGATGCCAATTAACTACTTTATACCATTTAGACTTCACTATTATGTGGATCAGAAAATGGCTTCAGCTATTCTTTTAAAATAAAGCAGCAATGTAATATATTATGAAAGCTATTATAATCTCTGTGCAGTAAAAGGCCTTCATAAATCACTAAAAGCTCTCTGCAGCATCATTT
This sequence comes from Gavia stellata, assembly GCF_030936135.1. Taxonomy (NCBI): domain Eukaryota; kingdom Metazoa; phylum Chordata; class Aves; order Gaviiformes; family Gaviidae; genus Gavia; species Gavia stellata. The sequence continues at coordinate 6,555,921 of NC_082599.1, forward strand.
TGTCGGTGTCAGACTGGGCTACGAATCCCACATACGTTAATACTCCTCCCATAAACAGCAATTTATGAGGGTTTCCCCTCTTGACCAGAAGCTCTCAGTCTCCACTGTATTATAAAAGTGTTATTAAAAAAAAAAACACTGAAAAGGTTCCAGTTTTGTAAAGTCACAGGAACATTGTAGAGATAAATGTAGCTCCTGAGCTGACAAACAGTTATGCATTTTGGAGGTTAGTTTCCACACCATAATTTCATTGATGGAATAAAATCAACAACCCACCCCAGAAAAATGGAAATTTTATGATGTAAATCTCATCATGGTGATTTCTTTATAGGAAAGAGAAAGCATAAGATGGGTGATACGTCCTTAATTTATCTGTTTAAAACCGTATCAGTTAAGCAATTCTAAATTAACTGAAATTGTTATACTGAAATAGTACATACACAGAATTGCAAAATTAATTTTTTTCCAGACTCTGTTGGTTGGCATTAGAAATCACAATATTTGCAATCGAAGAGCTGTCATTTATTATTATAGTTATAGGAATGCTGCTCAGAGGATGCAAAGTTTCTTTTGATTAATGACTATATAATTCAGCATTGCAAGTCTGAAATCTGTCAAAGGATTTTAACATGAAATACTGTTAGCAACAGTGAAGAAAAGGTATCACAACACTGACATTTTTCCTTTCGCAGATGAAGAAATCAGGTCAGTTTTACACATTAGATATTAACACTTTCTATTTGGTTTTCATCTCCTTTCTCCTGCATTTTGCAGTTGAAATAGTTCTGACTGATGCATCTTTATGAAATGAAAAACCAGGATCGGTTACAAAATGAAAACCTACGCTGTATCCTTAAAAGAAGATGATAGTGAAATGCAAAAGGAATTTACAGTTAAGATTTCCAAATCGTATCTAACTTCTCAGCAAGGACCAGAAATTAATCTTTACTAAACCTGGTGATGTTGTGAGATTCCACAAATATATGCAAAAATGATTGCACAAATGATTGCACTTGTGCAACTCATCTGCTTTCTCCCAATTAAAGCTGCCATTGTATTTGCTATTGTGTCCCTGTTACTATAGCAATGAAATCCATGTAAAAACCTGGATAGATACTGATTGCTGCACCTGATATATATTTTTTCACAATCTACTTTCCATCCATTATTTCTTAAATTGCTATAAAAGGGCATCATTTATCAAAACAGGTAGGTATGTACATACATACCAATTACAGCATCGCCAGAAAACATACAGAAATAAGTTGGTAGTTATTTTTAAAAGATCTAAGAAATGAAATTATTCTCTACTATTTTTAAGTAACCATTCCCTACCCCGAAGTTATTGCTACGCTGTGGAGGGTAAAACTGAAGGGCAATTTAAAACTCACTTTAAGCTGACTGTTCAGCTTTACTGTAGATTAAAATACTTTACATTTAATGAATATTCTTCTTTTCTAATAGCAAACATTCATCACATGAATATATTACACTTGTCTTCAAGTATTAATTTTTCTTAAGTTCAAATACCCATTAACATCAAATATTTGCCCACTTGCGTTAAGTCATTTCTGTATCATTTGCAAATGCAGATATTGCTCAGCTTTTTAAAGACCTCTATACATTTCCCTCTAAACACCTACGTCTTTTATAGACTATTTCCATATGTTTTCTTTACAAATGGGGAATGCTTTTTGGCTCTTCTTCATTTAGCAAGGTTGAGATTTTGTCACAGCAGCATTTACATTTCTACTTTTTCAAATTTCTTTTAGCTTGAGGTTTATTTCCCTCCAGCTGCTCTTACCAACTGGAATTTGCTGAGGATGGACATTCTTCACTTTTCCTACTGACGGAGTAGAGGCGACTCAAACAGCCTTGCTGTGAGTACAATGGGCGGAATGAGGATTTAATTTTGGAGAGGGAAGGAAAAGTCACTGCCAAAGATGCCTCACCCTTCCCTCTCCAGCACGGAATGTCTATTTTCTCCCCATGCATTTAAAAGGTGGTGGGACACGTCTAAATTGCTGTTTATAGTCAGGGGTGAGTTCATCAGCATGGTCTACAGAGCCTAGAAAGCTGCTTCTCTCACCTTCAACTAAACGTGCATTTTGTTTGGCTACTGCAATTCAACATTTCTGCATTTTTCATGTCTTTGTTGCCCTTTGCAGGCTACACAGGGAGTTGTGACCCAAAGCCACTTTGGAGCACAGATGATGGGAGACACCAGCTTTCTCAAGCAATCCTTGGGGTAAAACAGGTTGACTGCTGGAACTGATTTAGTTCTCTCTTTGCCAGGAGTGGTCAACGGGCTTGGATAACTGTACACACAAGGAATACACCTTGAATGCAACCTGTAAAAGAAAGTGCCCTTTGAAAAGGCCCTGGGATATTTTTAATTACTGCGAGCTAAGCTTATCTCTGATGCAGTCTGGGCCAGAGCTGACAAGTAACTTGCCCATCTCAAGGTTAGCGCAAGGACCCGGGGAAGTCTGAGATAAACATAAGATGCCATTCCTGCTTTCTTCATCCATAGATGACAATAATTCCTTCTTGCCTCTAGAAACTGCAGGTTATCTTTCCCCCAAAGCAGAGGAGAATAGCTAATGGGCAGGAAGCCAAGACTAGCTGCTGTTTGAAGTCTGCTTTTCATCTATAACTTTGGGTGAAATGCAAGTAAATTAGCACTGGAGATGGATATGAAAGCTATGTATGTAACTGCCATCAGAGATACTTTATAGTGGCGTTCTTAGAAGTGCTTAGAAGCTTAAGTCATGTTGATTGCAATGTCATTCAGACACTGGAAATCCTACTGGGCATCCATATGTTTCTTTGAGGGGCACAAATATCTTTTAAAATCTACCCCTGTTATTCGTCTATTCCTTCCATATGAATGTGAGTTGCAGATATTTATACAAAGGAGATGAACTTTACCCACCTTCATGGATACCTAAGCAAAGCTTCAAACAGCTCAAACTTCATAAAATTGTCAGATGGTTTTAAAGCTCTGTAAGACCTATGACAGACAGATAGCTTACAGGGAACAAGAGATAACATGAATTGAATTTGTGTCATGAAGTCTGAGATTCATGTGACTGATCTGAACATGCAACTTTCTGTAAGTAATGTCACTTTACAGCGTGATAGAGGTGACAAGTGTGAAGCCAGATGGATTAATAAATCTTTTATCTGTTTTAACCTGCCATAAGATTTCCTAAATTCATTTGTGGATAGTCTTCTTGATCATTACAAACATGCTTCTTCCCATGAAATCAAACCTTCTGTGCAGTGCCCTGGTCCAAAGCATCCAAGACAGAGTTTAACTTCCTACAGCAACACTCTCATTAAATTTAGAGCCTAACGAACCAAAGCTTTTGCCAAAAGATGGCAATGTTCTACCAACACATCAAAATTAGGGACCTGGTGTACCATTATGAGTTCTTTCCCCCATTTCTCAGAGTCCTACATACTTTGAAAGCAGGTAACTTTAAAGATAGAAGGAGATCAGCAACCAACCCAAATTCAACAGAAAATAAAATAGCATTTGTCTCAATATATTGCAAGACTACTTTCCTTGAAAGTTTCTCTTCCACTTCAACCAAAGATGCCAAGGAAAAAACACAGATGGAGTAAAAAACTGTTTTATTGATCCTGATTGTATTTAGAATAGGGAAAGGTCTAGAACCCAGATCATCTGGGTTGAAGCAGTGCTCACATTTTTAATGCATTCTCATGCTGCAGAGGTACCATCTCATATTCCATCCAGCGGTCAGTTGGCTTTCGTTCCTTTGATTCATCTCATTTTAACTAGGTGAAATATTAGGCAACCTGAAAATGAAGTATAATCTGAAATGAATGTACCAGTCTTAACTTGTCTCTTTAGTGTCTGATGATTAAAATATTTTCTTGTGCAGCCAATGCTTAATGCAAAGAAGACGTCTTCCTTCTGCCTTAAGAAGTTCAGCAGCCTGGGTAATTCAGAAATATAGCACTCAGGATCTTTTGGATCAGACTGATTATAAGCGAGATCGCATTCTCTGTCCCTAAGCAAAACCACATGGAGAAATGAGTACACTCGGCAAAAGAAAACCACAGGAGAGGCAGGATGCTCTAAAATTGCATGGGTCCCTCCTTGGAGAGGGGGACTCCTGTTTTCCCTCCCTGTTTTTGAAGCATAAGAAAATTTAGCTTTATGGACAGAAATTCACCATGCCATTTAGCTTCAGGGCCAGAGAATGAGTCCTGTCCCGTTTTTCTAGTAGTGCTGACATAGCTGCAAAGATGAAATCTCTGTCCCGTCCTATCCAACAGCAGCTTCAGCCATGGAGGAGTTGCAGGTTTCAGGAGTGAGCAAACTCTTCCAGGCTCCTCACCTACTCCTTGCATATATCATCTTCTATATATACAATCAATCTGAATTATATATATGCACTGACATTTTATTTTTATATATGTGCATACCCCCCCTCCATTTATACATGCATACACACACAGATACAGAGAGGTAACAGTCATCAGTTTTCCTGCCTTCTACCCAGCTTCAGTCACAGTATTTCAGTATAATTTGTAGATTCAACATCGTACATTTTCTAATTTTACTAAAGCAGAGAACTGAAACTGAAATATTCAAATAAAATATGAAGGCCAATGCCTTTTATAAAAAAACCTGGTATAGCACAGACAGCTCTCACTGGGAGGCTGACCAACACATTTGCCCCCATGTTTTCCATCCGCTTTGTTCTGCTTCACTCCTGATTTTCTGTGAAAGACACTCAGAAATCCAGGGATGGAACAATATCTTAAAGAAATGCTCAGCTTGCAGCCTCCCCAGCTTTGCTTACTGAGGTTACAGCCTTTCCCATGAGACCTTGTATAATCACATCAGTTACTTTGATGGCTAAATAGACGCCTCCCTCAACACCCCCCATGTACAAATAACAGAGTTCCTGAAGGAAGAGTATCGTCAGAGTGGTGAGGGATTGCTGAAAGGGGAAACAGAGACGATAAAGGCAGTGAGGAGGTTTTTTCCAACTATTTCTTGGGAGATAACTTGGCTGAGATATGTTTCTCTTGCATAGAAAGAAGTGACTCCTCAAACCTTCACTTAGAGGGGATGGAAAATAATGTAAGTCCTGTGGTTTACTGCACTTTCTTTTAGAAAAAAGGTGGTTTGCGGTAGGGTTTTCTGTAGGATTCAGTGACCTTTTATTTGCCTAAAAAAAATTAAAGAACCTGAGCAGAAACTTTTTTTTGTAGATGAGTGGCATGTAAAAGAAAATGAAAGTGGGGAAGAGTGAATATTTATTCCCTCCAGTTCAGTATGTTTTCACAGGAGTGTCCCCTAGGTTTTTGACTTCTTATTTTGTTGAAATGAGTTAACTAGGCTCATAAAATAACACATAGAAGAGTGAAGAGGTATATAAGGAAGTTTTTCTTCTGTGCATAAAAATGGCAGAGATATATATTTTATAGACAAAGTTCAGATTCTTTAGTTACAATTTTTATTTCAAAGTGAAGACAAAAAAATTTCAATAACCTTAAGTTTTATGACATTACTTTCTCTTACATAGTTTATGCTTAATAATATTGTTCTGATACAGACTAACGTTTATTTTTTGAGACTTAAGAAGAATGGATCTTATTTTTTTTTTAAATGAAGGGTTAATTAAATCTGTTTTCTTTGTGGAATGTGCTGGACTGTGGTTGGTGAATGCTTTTATCAAGATAAACTGTGGGGCAGATAACGTACTAAGTGAATATTGGTGGGGAAGTAAATTGATGAATGATGCAATGAAGAGGAGAACACAAATTTGGCTGTTTGGTGGTGAATTGGCAACAGAAAAGAAGACAATCGTTTGAAACTCACAGAAACAGGTCTGTGCTTTGATGAAGCAGAAGAGATTAAATGTTTCAGGTTTGCAGTTGAAGCAGCTGCAACAGCTTTTATCTGCTAGGAGTGGCTTACGTGTGGTCATTCACCACAGACACAACAGGTAAACCTCTAGGGAAATGCTTTTAAGTGGAATTCTACATTATACAAAGGTGTTTTATTAGGATGATAAGGATGATAAACTGCCAGGTAACCAGTACAGAGACCTAACAGAACCAGTTGCTCAGGAGGTTCTTGCCATGGTACTGGTACTGTTCCTTTACCGTGTTTCATAGGTTTTGATTTTTTGTTGTACTACTTTTTGATTTTCTGTGTAATTGACTTGACAAGACACTATTTTCCTTATCAATGGAGAAAAGTTCTTTGAAATCTGGATTTCTTTCTGTAGGATGAAAAGGGCAAATGGTGAAGTTAATCATGAAAAGTGAAGAACCTAATAATGACATTAGGTATGTCATTATTAAATGACATTATTAAATGACACATCTAATGCAAATGGGTTGTTCAGAACTGACTTCTGGTTAGATACATTTTAATTTATTTAGAAAAATGTTTCTGTGTAGAAAACCGTGGCAGACAAAAGACCATGTAATTTGAAAATTTCATACAACTTGTGAATCACCAAACTTCTGGCAACTGAAGTTAAAATTTAGGTTGTATACTTGAGATAAGGTTTTTTTTAAAAAAACACTTACATGTTAAATGTTTTCTCACTGTATTTTATTAGCAGGATATTTTTTCAGATTTTATTTCATGGACTATTTGACTTTTGTTATGATCTTGGGGAAAAACGTTTCTTTTATGTTGTGTCTAAAGTTTTGTCCTCCAAAACATATATTCAGCTGCTAAGAGACTTTCTGTATCAAAATGTACGTGATGACCAATCTTCAGAACTACAAAATGGCAAATCTGTGATACTTTTAGTGCATTTAGTACTTTCTGTTGATGATAAAAATCCAGTCCAAAATCTCATTCATGTTATTTCACTGAGTTTCTATAGCTTGCATTTGTTGTGATCAAGTGATATTAATATGAGCTAAAAGTTTATAGAACTATTAATCACATTAACCACATTTGAAACACTACTTACATGTGGCAAGAAAAAAACCTGACATATTGGCAGTCTGGACTTTAGAGTCCTAAATCTCAAATGCAAAACCCCAAGTTACCATGTAGTAATGCCATCTGAATACAATTGCAGCAACTCTTACATAGGTGTCCCTAGACTTTTGCAAATTTGAGGTAGTGAGAGCCTAGTTCTCATCCCTTAAAGGTGAACAGAATTCAGATTCCCTCTCTTTGCTGCAAAGCTTGAATATTCATAAAATTTGCAGATGATTCAGTCCAGCACTATAGAAAATACACAGTTAAAAAATCACAACTTCTCCCTCTCCTGGCTGCTAGATGTAACCTGCAGCACATGCTCCTTCCTTCCGCTTTTGTCCCTTTGGCAGGACCCAGCCTGCCAAGCCTGGTGAAATGAAGGGATTTCCCTTCCTCCTTCTCCTTTTCCTCCTCCTCTTCCCCACTTCATGGGGCTGAAAAATGAGAAACTCATGCTTTCTGGCCATGCTTCTTAAATCTGCCCCCAGACCAGCTGATATTTCTTGGTATGGCACTTTGAAATCAAGATATGTTCCATTTCACTCAGGGGTTTTAAGCACACTTGGTATTCAAGCTAAGAGAGGGCTGAGTCCTAACCTGCTTCTTCTCTTTGTTTTTAAAACTCCACACCTAAGCTTTATTGTCTTGTCATCTGTGTCCAGCCACTGGTCACTCTTCTTGGTAACAGCATAGGAAGGAGATTTTTATCTCAGGTCTCTATGCAATTGTCACCATATAAGACTGTAGTGTGGAGTGTCAATGGACTTGGTTGGATACCAACACACTTTAATCACAGGTATATGCAATTCCATGACTTACATGACTTTCCTGTACCACAGCTCCAGCCACGCCACGCATAGTCCTGGCTGTGGGGTCCCTTGGGGTCTTCTCCACTGCCTGGGTTCCTCAGAGATTGGAGAGGTAGCCCTGAATCCTGGTGTTGGGTCATGGAGTTTCCTACCAGTCTTTCTTTGTCCTCTGGTTGCCCCCACTATCCTTAGTTACAGGGAAGGGTAGGGAATCCCTTGCTGATGATTACTCAGTTCGAACCGCACTGTCATTGTTGGATTTCCTGTTGATGCTCACAATCTTGTTCTGACCACTTCTGAACACTTTTGCACTTCTTGATGACCAACAGGTTGTTTCCATGGTTTGGCTATTTCCTTGGGCACACCAAAGCTACCAGTTAAAGTTCATGGGCTTATGCTCATAAATATGCTGATTATATCTAACTCATCCTAACTCCTACAGCAACGGACTAGTCTATGGTCATTAAAAACTTTTCAGCTCTTTTCTCTCACATTCCTGTGCTGCCACAGAGTTTCTTAACTCCCTCAGAGCTTGCAACTGGCCATTTGACAACTTGTCAATTGACTGCTCAAGCACTTACAAAAAGCAATCTCTGCACAGATTTAAATTATTTATGATAGCAAAGTAGCTGAAAATTAGTCCACCCTTACCATGCAAAAGAAAATGTGACTTAACACTTCACTAATTGCTAAGAAGACTGGTCCTGTAAGTAGTCATTAAGGAAGCAATATAATATAAGGCAATCCTAGAATTTTTATGTGTTCACAGTCTGCTGGTGACTAATGATGTTTGCCCAGTCATACCACTGACTGTAGAATTACTAATCTTTGGAAGTTTAGCAGTTGTCCATTAGTTGAGGCAGCAAGAAGAGTAGGCCTGATGGATGCAAAGAGTTGAATTTCTCTCATCTCACTTGAGACATCTCAGGTCATCAATTGTAGTCAGCTGGGACTCTGAGATGTGATTCATTTCATCCTGAAAGAAATGTGACAAGGTGTCTCAGCAGGCAGTTGGAGAGCTAGTGGAGATGTAGCTGTCTAACGCTGAGATGTCTGCAGTGAGGTGAGATGAATCCCACCCAAAGGGGCTTTCTGGATGAACGCTAACAGGCTTTATCAGGTCTTTGGAAATCACTTTGTGAATCTCCACACTGTTTACTACATTCACTCCCCAGTGCTGGGAACTGTAAACTGTAAATCCCAGATTGAACGAGTGGGACTCATCTCACTCTAAGTTTTCTTTTATAGGCAATGAAAAAAATCAGTTGCATTTTTCTGCACTCTTCATGTGTCTTAATCTATATGTTTACTTACCATTAGCCAGTCTGTGTCCTCAGTTTTGTTGACTGCAAAGAGGGCATGGGGTAGCTAGATCAGCTGTTGCCATCTCCTTTCATTCAGATGCTGTGCTGGGAGGCTCAGAGGACAGGAGCTCCAGGCCAGGTTGTCTAGGGAAGGTAAAGAAATTTTGGGGTTGAACCTGGCATGTTCAAAGGATGGTGCCACAGCTCAGTTTAGGTAAGGTGTGATGTTGTAAAGGTGGGAAACCAATGAGCAAATATGCTGATCATCGTCTCCCTTGGCAATCTTAATGGAGCTGCGTTGGATGGCGTTATTCAGACCTGTGAGATGTTTCTTGTAGGCTGCTATAAATAGGTAGACTAAATGGGCTGAAGTAGGTATAGTATTTGTTTTCCTTATATAGAGGCATTTTGGGGGCACTTGCATTTTACCTTTCAAATGAATGCAATATTTTATTTCTTTTTCATTATTAGTGTGCATGGTGGGAAGACAAGAGGCAATGGGCATAAATTAAAACAACAAGCGGTCCAAATGGATTGAGACAGTCAAGTATTGGAACAGGTTGCTCAAAGAGGTTGTGCAGTCTCTGTCCTTGGAGATTTTGCCGGGATAAAGCCCTAACCTCACGCCTGACCCATTTTGAGGAATAGGTTATACTAGAGACCTCCTGAGTTCCCTTCCAACCTGAATTATTCTATGATAAAAAAATTACATGTGTTAATATACAAAAGTTATTTTCATACATGTTTTAAAGATCATTAAGACAATGTCGGTTTGGTTTGATTAAATCATCTGCCTCAAAATATAGAAAAGTTTTTGAGGAAAGAACAGTTCTACAGAAGCTTTGAACTGCTGTTAACCAAATCGTTCCTTATTCAGTTCTAGAAAGATCTTATCTGCTTATCTTGTCTTATCTGCTGGAAATTCAGATGTAGAAAGAGGCAACACAGCCCAAGTCTACCATAGTAACTTTGGGTGGTGCAGCTGGCATGGCTTTTCAAGGTCCATACTGATGTTCTTGGCTCCTGAAATAATTACTGGAGATACAAACAGCTGGATCAGTCTAGAGTCCCTAACTTTGCTCCTCCAGGCATTGGATATTATCACTGAATAAGATACAAAAGTGTACAAAAATCAACTACCCTGAAGACAATAATTTTTCAGTTGTTGCAACAGGACAAGGCTTTTCACATACAGTCTTCAAACAACTGTTATTCCAGTTACTTAAGAGATAATTTCTGTGCATATTATGAAAGCCTTTTTAAATTGAAGGGACAGTTTTAACACACATAAATTGCAATCATCCAAGCTAAAGGAAAAAAAAAACCTAATAAGGTAATCCTGGCCACTCTGATCATACTAATTACCTTGGTCATGCTGATCACAGTAATTGTCAACATGTTTTCACCCCCTTCCATAATAGATCATGAAGCCAGGAAATCAAATAATTGAGAACAACTTTTATTCATTAACTGAGGACTGAATTGGGGTGATTGTAATAACAAGAAAAGGAGAGAAAACATCTTTGACAATAACCTTGTTTCCTAGCCTGTCACAATGAATATTCCTAAAAAGGAAAACATATTCGGAAGAAAGCAGCCTTACTTCAGAAAGCTATCTAGCTACACCTTTTGGTATTTGAGAAATAGTTAATAGAAAATGCATCTGACAGCTAAAAGAACAAATCATAAATGCTTTTTTTGGTTTTCTTATTATTCTTCAATCACGTTGATTTCATTCAGCATTCTCTGGTCTTCGGTCGGTCAAAGGATACGAAAAATTTTCATTTTAAAGAGATATTAAAGGTCACACTGTTTTGTAGGTATTTCAAGTCTTGAGGAAAGGCCAAAATGGTACATTGTTGCTTCTGTGACATCAAGGGCAAAAACAGTTTTGCATTAACACTCTTCACTTCTTTTGGTCAAATTGCTACATCTAGCCCTGGTCATATAAACCTGAATACATCTCTGTTGTACTTTGTATGCTATCTTCCCTGAGACCATGAGTAACAGAAATTATTTCGGGAGTATTTTTAAAGATGCTTGAATGAATCAGGAAGGTTTTTCCTGGATTACTCCATTTTTAATAATCACTAGATTTTATTCAGGACTAGGTTGAGGAGCTCAGAATTGCCCATGAATGAAAAGTGTAGTTTAGCCTTCTACTCCGTGGCTTGCAGCTGCTATCAATGGAAATTTTGCTACTGACATGTGAGACAGCAAGCACAAGAGTATTTCTTTTCTTTAATGTTTGTTGACCTGTGGACCAATTTGTAAAACCACCAGGGAAGAATCCCCTGCCTGGTCTCCAGCTCCAGCCAAGGACCTGCAGACTCACCATGCCCTCATGCTTCCTTCTATTTCCCCATCCTTGGCTTTAGCCAGCAATATCTCGTCTTCCTAGATTTTGCTCTGCCTTCTAATAAAAAAACCCAAACCTAATCAAAGTTTCTTTTCTGGGTTTTGAAAGATGGTTTCATGGAAGAGAGGAGAGAAAACCACAAAGAGATCTGCAACAAAGCCGGAATTCTAATGGTGAATGTTTGAGATCAGGTAGACTTTTATGGAAGTGCTCTGTGGAGGGATGGGTATGTTTGGATGACCTGGCACAAAGCAGAATAAAGTAATTATTGTATTCCCTCCGTGCATTGCACAGAAATTGTGTCATTTCATGCATCAGTCACAGCTCTTATTACTGATACCACAACATCTAAATCACTCTGAGCATCAACAAAACAAATACCACTTTGGCTAGCTGAAGACTTGAAAACTGGGGAGTGGATGTTACCATTTTCATTTTTGCTATAATACTACACACAGCTTCCAGACTGTTGGCTTGATTTTGAAAGGCATCAATTAATGAGTATGCTTGCCTGAATGTCCTATTTCTCTTCCAGAAATGTTGCTATTTTGTGCTAAGCAAGGATTAGTTTTCATATTTATAATTTTGTGTGCTTATGTAATGGGAGAGGCAGGCAGACTGCAAAAATGAAGAGATTTCACTGCAGTTAATTTGTTGCTGGCCTCCAGCTGTTGTTCTCACAGCAATGGTTTCCTACAGTTCAGCAGTGTGAAGATAACTGAAATCATGTTGTATCTGGGGAGAACTGAAATGGCGTTTCATGGTAAGGGAAGATACAGGGAGTCAGCACGCAGGTGGTAAAATTACTTATTTTCAGTAAAACAAAGCCTCTTGATTCAGACTTTGTGTTTTCCTGGGATATTGCACACACACAGTGCATGGAAAGGAAAACTGTAAGAGCCGTTCATCTGGCAGTTTTCCAGCAAGGACAGCTTAAACTTTCTAAGATAAGCCCTGACTGCTAGTTATGGAGTCAACTTTGAAGGACACATTGAAGCGGTGGTGGCAGCTTCTGGCTGGAAAGTCCTGGCTCCGTGCTTCTAATGTGATCTTCTTCCATGAAGATCCAGTGATCCATCCTGGGTAAAGTCCTCGACCAGATGGGATCATTTCACAGTCTGCACTGGCTCAGTATCTCCGTGACTGTACTGAATCAACAGTGTCTTCCTAGAGGTCATAATCAAAGAAAATATTTGAGATAAATCTCTTTGTAGAGCTTTTGAGTGAGTTTAGCACAAGGATTCAGGTCTGGATCATCTACCTCCATGTACTGTTTTCATTATTTTCACTGTCTATGCACTTCATGGGCTTGCTTTGAAGCTTTTCACAGTGTTAAGGTAGAAGGTTGCGTTCACTATACTGCCACAGTATGGACTCAGGTTGCATTTAGTTGAATGGATCCTATCCAATACCTGACCAAAATTCTCCATTGAATAATGCGAAGTATTTTTCTAGTATAATCTCACTTTTGTTGTTTTGTTGTTTTTTGTTCTGACAAGTGGGCCTAAGATATAAACTTTGTGCTTGATACTTGTTGGGTCAAGCATTTTTGTCCACCATGTCAGTCAGTCCTGACTCTATGGGTCATGAGTTAAATCTTCTGACACTTGGACACTGCTTATTCCTGTGCTGACACCACCAGGATGGGTTATCCATTTGACTGTTTACATCAGTACTAGTTAATTTAATACTTAGTCCTTCTACTGCAGGCACAGCTTCCACATATTTGATGTTGTTGCAGTTTGACGGGCTTTAGTGTCCCGTTTCCAAATATTGGGTTAAACTAGCACCTTAGGTTTTTCTGAACAACAGCTCAAGAGCATTTAGGATAACAGGTGTCTTAAATGAGGTGCTTTAAATACCCACTTAAATTTATAGAGGTCTGCCCACATCCTATCAGATATACATGATCAAAAAAAATGCTGAACAGACATCTCACTGGAAAAGGTATTGATCATATCTTTTTTTTTTTCTTTTTAGAAGCTGATGGCTCAGAAAGTTTATGTTATTAGCCATGCATGGGCAAACTTTTTAAATTTTCATAACTTACCTGTTTTAGAGTTACTTATCTTGATTTCCTTTCTATTTGTTTCTCTTCTTTGGACAGAATCAGTGACAGGAAAAGAAGAATGAAAAATGGCCGAGTTCTTACTGCCTGATACCAACAACTTCCGTAAGTTCACTTATGAATCCTTGGTTGCTATTGAAAAAAGAATTGCTGCCAAGAGGAGTTGTCGAAGAAATACTACAGACCAGAAACCTGAGGAGAAACCACGTCCTCAACTTGACCTAAAAGCTTTCCAGAAGTTACCAGCTCTCTATGGAAATCCTCCTCCAGAGCTCATTGGGGAACCACTGGAGGATCTTGACCCATACTACAAAGATCGTAAGGTTAGAGCCAACCAAGATGATTGGATTTTAATTTGTTTTGTTGTGTTGCTAAGAAGTGTTTATGTGAATGATCAAACAGTTTTGCTTACATCCCTTTGGAAAAACTGTCATCCCTTGCTAGGTTATAGCAGGCAGTTGGCACAGCTGAATGACATGCTGTAATCTTCTTAAAAAAGCTTAATTTTGAATTATAGGAATTAAATAATATGAACTTCATTAACATTTGAATCAGAATGGAAGCAGAAAAATTAAAATGGATAAAGGAAGAAAAGGGTGTTTTGAGTCAGATCTACAAGAAATGATAATAATTTTGTAAATTTTCTTGAATTCCACGGTTTGAAACAATGTGTTCTTCTTTATCTCAATGCTTATGCTCCACTTTCATGTATAATTAATGATCACCTAAGTATAAAAATATTTTTAAAACATTTGCTGATGAATCCTTAAAACCCAGTTATTCAAGCTCCATATTCTAGTCATGAAGTATTGAAGAATATGATTTTCAATAAAGAACAGAGAAATGGGAACTAATCCACTGGAAATTAAGCTTATTGCTGGAGAAATGGTTAATTCTTTGAACTAATTTCTACAGTCTTAGGGCTGGAAGATCACCTTCAACAACAGCAAATAATGATAAAGGCTGAAATTCTTCCCTCCACCTCTGTATATCTTGACTCAATGAGATGTTCAATTTAAGAGAACAGTCAGAAGCAAGATTAGTTCTGTGCACAAGTCTTTGCAAGTCCTAAGGTTTAAAAAGAAGTTCATGCTGAGGATTCTTTGCAGCTTGACAGTTAATGGGTATTAACTCTTTCATCAGTTTAGAATGAAAGGATAGCAAAGTATTGCAAAAGTCTTCCCATTTAAACAAATAGACTAAAGTTAAAATCGAGCTCTTGCTCATCACTGATACAACGGGATATAGTAGAAAAATATGTTCTCTGTTCAACTTCCTGAAAACTTTACTTCATGTTTCTTTTTTTTTTTAAAGATTTTCATAGTGCTAAACAAACAGAAAACAATCTTCAGATTTACTGCTACACGTGCCTTATGGATCCTCAGTCCTTTCCATCCAATCCGAAGAACAGCCATTAAAATTTTAGTACATTCATATCCTTTTGTTGACTCCATTCACTCTCTTTTATTACAAAAACCTGCGTAATCCTGTGCTTTTATGTTTTAGAGCATTGAATGAATCTAGTCTTTTCCTCACTCCAGATGACTTCTAATTATGAATTAACTTAGAAATTATTATTGTCGTGGTGCTCTTGTGCTACGTAGAAAGAAATAGTTTTGTGACTACCGGGGGTATTGAAGCCTGATTTTCTACAGATTTGTGTTTTGAGAATGATCAATTATCTGGTGTCTCATAAACAAGTATCTCATGCTGAAACCTTTCTCAGTGAGAAGACTAATAAGGTCTCTATCCTCTTTCTCATCTTCTGTTTACCCGAACTGTAGGAATTAAATTCAACTCATGTGCCAAAGCTGATCAACCATTGGCCAATTTTAAGAAAAAAATGTTGAGATAGACAGGCACGCATATGAAAACACATAGAAAGAAAAATTATGCAAACTTAGTTTTGTTGGGAAATCAGATCAAAAAAATATATCTTTGGTATATGAAAGTGAAAATTTTCAGGGATGCTGTTGCAGGGACTGCCTTTGGAATATAAAGCTAATATAGATCTCACCTCATACATCAAATTTAGGGAATGGGAATCACTAGTCTATTGCTCCAATTTGGCACTGGGGAATGAGACCAGAGCAACAACACTGTCTCTTGGGGCTGAATCAGGCCCAGTCCAGAGTCTGCAGTATCCCTGTGTGGATTTTAGGTTTCCAGCCATCTCCCGGCTGTGTGGTGCTGAGTTAACTGCAATGGGTCTGAAGATGTCATCGTATTGGGGTACAGGCATCCCTGGAGGAGATGTCATCGTATTGGGGTAAAGGCATCCCTGGAGGAGTGATTGCCTCTCATCTGAGGCTTTCCCCGGGCAGCGAGTTGGCCGATACTGGCATTTCAACACTAGTGGTCCATCTCCTGGGTTTGTGACAGTTTGCCCATGCCTAGAGCTAAAGCCAGGAGATTTTCTGGGGCGATGGAGAGGATGGATGATGGAAAGGCCAGATGTCTTTCCCACACACATCTACCTCCTGGATTGCCAAAACATGTGGTGTGACACAAGGCATGAGATTCAGCTCTAGAGCCAAGCGCTTAAGCTTAGGTATCTACATGTGATGCCCAAGTTCCCATTCATACCCTATAGTCACAGAGAGCAGCTGGGCAGCCCCAAGAGCTGGCTAAATGTGGGCATCTAGAGTCCTTTGAGATACCTGCAAGTATCCTGGCAGACTTCACACTGTCCCTTTCGAAGAGAGCAGCTCTGCCAATTTAGAGTCAGTTTTTGGCTTTATCTGTGTGACCTCTGGCAAGTTTTTAACTTGTATGCTATAAAATGAAACTAAAAATGCATCCTTGCTCCTACTCTTTGAGTGGTTGGGGATCCTTTTATCAAGTTTGCAATGTTTAGAGCAGCAGATCTCTAGCCCATACAGAAGTCCAGATAGCATGAGTAACAACACTAGTATGTTGTCGTCTAATATGACTGAAAATCAGCCAATACATGTGCATGCTATTCTTACATGTGCTTTAAACCCCAAACCAGATACTACATCTATGACTGATAGAATTTCTAGTTACATTTCTGAATCGATGTCATATTCTTTGCCTTCACTCCCATGACTTACATTATTCACTTTGTTTATCATGTGCACGATTATAACGAATTGTGCATTCATGGCACTGACTGAGTCCTCTAAGACTTCTCCATCTCCTTCATGGAACAAGTATGTTGAGTAAGTATTTGTGAGTACGTATGTTTTTTAATTTTGTGGTTATATTGAATTATTGAGACTTGCCACCTTCACTCAAGATAGTTTATGGGGGATTTAGAAGGAAAGTTGCTTGTGTTAGGACTTTGTTACTTTTTCTACTTTGAGGGAGTCTTTTTGTCTTCAAACTCAATATCTACAAAAATTGTGGTGTTATAGGAGAGAGTAAGTGTAGATTAAGTTCTGCTGTTGAACTAGCTTCATGTCTGTCCTAGTGCTCCAGTTTGTTATCCCACTTTCTGAAGTTACTCAGTAATTATTTGCTCTTTATCCAGACACATTTCCCATTGTTGCTGACGCTGATGAAGCACATCAAGAGCTGCTGTCTTTTAAAATTCTTTCTAATAATATTGCAATGCTGAGTTTTGCGCTAATAAAACATTCTGTCAGAAGTTCCCAGCCTGCAGGACGCTGTTAGAAAGTAAAGCTCTTATCTTCAGCGCTGCCAACACTTGCAGTGTTAAATCACAATAAATCCATGCCTCTGTAGTCACACTTAAGCAGGATAATCCCATGGTTTTATTTTTTAAAAAGAATATTTCAACTTTTTCAGTTTGGCATAAAAATGTTAGAATATGAACCCTGATAATTCTAACACTTAACACAATGGAAAAGATTCCAAAATACTCAGTTTTAAAAACAGCTCTAAAATTGTTTCTGACTATCTCATGTTACATGACACCAAAACAGCTGGGAATGGCAAATCCTCATGCAAAGAGGAACAAGACTCTGCATATTGTTAATATACGTATCTCTGGAAGATGCTGAGATACTTCTCTACCTGTGAGAGCATTAAACATTACATAAGAGTTGTATCTGCTGTTGGCATCAAGACTACTCTTCAAATGCATTTCAATAATAATTTCAGAATACTTCTTTCCAAATGAAAAGGGAAGCACTATATCCATATAATTTCTTAGTGCATTTGCTGACTACCAAATGAATGCCTTTTGAATTCTGTAGGGAGATCGCTGCCTTGCTGAAATGGTAAGTGCACTTAGTAAGTCCAGAAGAGCTTTTACTGATAATTTTCCATTAATAAGAATAATTGCCATCTCAAATTGAAAATCCAGTACTCTTGTATTTCTCTAAGTGTTTTAAACATTCTGCACAGAAATGGATGCTGCGTGCCCAAAGTAAATAATGCACAGCATATCACACGTTCACTTGGCCACTTGAAACCAGAGGAATATACAAATTTTGATCTTTATTTCAGCAAGTAGCTAGTTTTGTGTTTCTGAAATTATGAGGAGTCACAGAAAGAGTTTGAAAAAAATTGTTGAATGCCAAAAAACCATGTCAAAGGTGTGCACGTTAATAGCCATGTCCAGACTGCAGTCAACTACTGTCTCAAACTCCATGTGAGTCAGATACTGATAGAATACACTGAAATCGACAGCAACCTTTCCATTACTTCTCGGCAGCACTGGCTTGGTTTGTTGACCTAGACAGTAAATAGTCTGACCGTGTCTCTTCCGTTAATTGCTAATATTGCTGTTTTTCTTTGGCGCTTTTCTCCTTTCCTTAGATTTACTTTCACTGGCATTTATACTTTTGAATCATTGATAAAAATATTGGCAAGAGGATTCTGTCTAAATGAATTCACTTTCCTTCGAGATCCCTGGAACTGGTTGGATTTCACTGTTATTGTTATGGCGTAAGTGGGAACATATAAAATATAGATTACCCTTGCTTGGTGCTTCTGTGGTGCAAAAGGCTGTCTGCAGCACAAAGAACCCCTGTGGGTCCTAACTGCACCTGAAACTATTTAGGCCATTGACTCTTCCCCTTGTTTTATCGCTCACTGTATAACAACAACATATTAGTTTTCAAGAAGGGAATAGAGTTGTGCAGAACAAGATATACTCTGCGGTGAGTGTATGTGAACGGATGCATTTCAATCAGTGAAACGTAATAGCTGGGCTGTCAAATACAGACATACAGATCCTGTGAATGAAAGTGTAAGTTTGAAAATAGAGTGATGTGTATAGACACCAGGACAGAGGATTAAATTTGGGCTCTTTATCTCCAAAAATCATAGTTTGAGCTTCAGTTTGCAGTAATTAGAAAGCTTTTTTACTGGTTAGATGCAGCTACGGCAGGGAGATAGATAGAATCAAATGAGTTCAGCCAGTGTTTCAGCCCAAAGTTAATAATTTTGAGTGTTATCTTTGTTTATATTTTAAATGCGTGATATTTTAAGATGCTGAGACAAAAGCAGCTGTGCATAAGCCAAGAGCTACCTCATAAGGAAACTCTAATAATCAAGAAATGGGTTTCTATTTTATAAGTCTTCAGACAAATCTTTGATATGTAATTTATTAATACTTAAAATATACTCAGAAGGATTGACAGTTAAGAATAACCACTGTAAAATAATTGCCCTGTGTACTCTGTTCAACCACTTGACATATTATGTCCTGACTTTACAGGTACGTGGGAGCATTTAGTAACTTGGGGAGCGTGTCAGTCCTTCGGACTTTCAGGGTTCTGAGAGCTTTAAAAACCATTTCAGTAATCCCAGGTAAGAAACCCCATTTGCTGAATATTTTCTGCTACTTACAACTGATTCTTTGCTCCAATTACATGTTGGCTTTTGCCTTTTTGGTTTTTTTTCTCTATCTTTCATTGATTGCAGACGCAGCTGAATTTGTGGACATAAATAGTGTCTCAGTTCACCTGGCCCAACGAGAATAAATCAAGCATTAGAAACAATCTTGTATTTAATTTATTTTCATTGTGCTTTTAAAGATTTTGTTAACACTTTATAATGTCAGTTTTACAGAATGTTTTTCTAGCTGGTCTATGTGTTATGGTTCAACAGAAACACCTCTGGTGACTGAACGGACTTAACTATTAATCATTTTACATCATCTCTGGGAAAATGGTTTCCTTGTCACTTTTTCCTTAGTTATGAAGCCAGTGGATTCTTTCTCATGACAAAATACAAATTAAGAACTAGTGGGTTGCCTCCGTCTTCTCTTCCTGGCTTTTTTTATCATATTCATTACTGTTTTCGCTGTTTCCAGTTTCTTCACAGATTACCAGTGTTGGAAATTTCATTTGAATTATGCATATAACTCTTTCTGGATAAGAAAAACTAGACTATCTCTGGTTCCTCATCCTTGCCTAAATATTTTACAGAAATTAAAGGAACATCTGGAAATTTTAGGGTCCATCAAATGAAAAAAAAAAATGTTGTTCTCATATTAATTACTCTCTCGTCTAAACTATACTTACATTGCAAATATATTTGCCATGTATTATCCAGTAATTTTGGTACTTTGGTTGTTATACATTGTTCTAACGCTAGTCAAGTATGACACATGAATCTCAGTTTTTCATCCTGATTTTCCTTTGTATATTGTCTTCCTAGGACTCAAGATCATTGTAGGGGCACTTATCCAGTCTGTTAAGAAACTTGCCAATGTGATGATCCTGACTGTTTTCTGCCTAAGTGTCTTTGCCCTTATAGGCCTCCAGCTTTTTAAGGGCAATCTAAGACAAAAGTGTATCAGGAACTCTACAGACTTCAGTAAAATACCTTATTTGCTTAACAAAACATGGGAATCCTATGAAATATTTGCTAATGACACAGGTAATTTTTCTCCTTAGTTTTTTTTTAGATGATAGTACAGACACCTATGCATGCACTGCTGTAAATTATAT
This sequence comes from Gavia stellata, assembly GCF_030936135.1. NCBI lineage: Eukaryota > Metazoa > Chordata > Aves > Gaviiformes > Gaviidae > Gavia > Gavia stellata. Next base: position 6,576,339 of record NC_082599.1, read on the forward strand.
TGATATTTTGATGATTGATATTTTGATGAGTAACTGCCTGATAATGGCATTCAGATTGCCAGAGCAGCTTGCAGGCATCCAGGAATGCACCCCTTTCCTTCATTATAAGAAATAACACTCCCAAAATTTCCAGTAACGCCCAGCTCTGTTTCCCAGAATGATACGACAAAACCTGAAACACGCATTAGCTCATTCTCCGCTGTAATTCCCCAAAGTTCACTTTTTACTACATGCTGAAGAGTCCGTACATCTTCATTTTGCTGCCCAGTGAATTACTCTCCAGCTTGAAACAGAAGAATTTATTTAAAAGTTGAAGTTACTTTCTTCTTCAGATCATATGTATCTTATTTTATGTCTTATGTAAGATATATAGAATATACATCTTTCATCTATACATCTTGACTGAGGCTGGTGATGAAAGCATAGAGCAGAGATCTGAAAATGCACCAAAGCATTCTCAGAGGAACAGCAACTGTAAGATGCAATTCAGAAAGGAAAAGCCCTTTGCTAAAGAAAAAGCCTCAATATGCATGAAAAAATACACTCAAATTAAACAATGTCTATGCCAGAAATATGAAGGAAGCTTCATCACTGAAGAAAATCTCCGCCAACGAGTTCAGACATAGCAGCAGTTATATAGGGAGAAAAGCATCCTCCCAGGGGAAATGTTGAAATACGTAAAAAAGCCACACAGGATTGCTGTTTGTATGCACTCCGTGTGGAAGATTTGTTTAGACAGGATTTCTTTAACAACTTCATAGTCCAGGGCGAGAAAGTCTTTGTATAAAAGATTTTTGGGGAAAAACTTTTTACAAGAAACTCTTGTACCTACCAAAAAACCACACATAGGAACAAAGTCATTTACATGTACAGAATGTTGTAAAAATCATAATTGAAAACAAGCTTCAGAAAAAAACAGGCAGTGACTACAGTAGCACACAAGAGACCATGGATGTGACAAACTTTGGCTAAAACTATTAATTTTCTGTGCAGAAGCAACAGGAAACAAACACATCTATTTTTTTTTTTAATGAAGAACATTGCAGCTGTATAAAGGCAATCGCCTGGAGAAAGTTGGGCTCAAGAAATTAAAAATCTGTGTTGCTTCACAACTTTTGTCTTGTTTACATCCCATGCCATACATGTTGCGTGCAGGGTGATTTGCTATGATGGCAAAAGGAGTAGGAGGGCCCAGACAGGTTTAACGAAAGCTAGATGACTTTCCTACAGGATTTAGGACTTACAGCACTGTAAGCCCAGTTTTCTGTTAAATTATTTTTTGTGTAGTTTTTATAGGCTGCTTTGTATATTTTTTATGGTCCTGGCTTTGTGAGAAGTTCCCATCTCCAACATGGAGAACTACATGGTGTTGTGATACTCTGAAGCTCAATCACTGAATCTTCTTAAAAAAAATGTGGGTGAAAAGCAGCCCAGATAGTGACTCATTCCTTTATGGTGTATTTACATGATATGGTACAGCTGATACTAAAGATTCCTGCTGGCTCTGAATCACCCTGGCTTACCTGATGAGCACAGCTGAGGTTTGAGAAGCACCAGGAAGACATGAGACCTCCCTTGCATATGGGGTCATAAACCCTCATCTTAATGGGGCTAATTAGCTATTAGCACTAAAGCTGTTACTTTCAGCCTGCTGCTAGCTCAGGGATCAGAGTAACCATGCTAGGAGAAATAGGGGAAGAGGTGAAAAAGGGCACAGCTCCAGCATCCTAATGGACAAATCTGTATTCCTCAGCCAAGCAGGGTTAGGACCTGCTGTCTGGCTCAGCAGAACAGTGACATGGCGTGGTGTATATCCACACCGCCAAATATTCTTTCCTCCTCCTCAAAATAGGGTTCTGGTTTTATTGCTTATTGGAAGCAGAACTGGTCTATGCCACCCCAAATGATGTTTGTCCTGGAGAGGGCTAATTGCTATGGGCCAAAACTGCCAGAGTTTGTGCTAATGATTACCAAACCAGGGAATGTGCTTGAGGCTGTGCTCTCCAATTCTTCATTTCCTTTATGCAGATGTGGCCAAAGCGATAATATTTTTAAAAATTCTGTTTTGAGGGCTGCCTTCAGCCTGAAATTTGTGCATACACATATGCATGCTTATAAATGAGGACAGGACATCTTGCAATCTGGTGCAGTTACTGTGAGCGTGGGAAACCTGCCTATGTGTGTGCACATACACTTACAGATCACTGATTACTCATCGCTACTCATATTAAAGGTTAGAGGATTCAGGCTAGAAACTGCTTTGGTTTTAATTCTTTTCCCCCTTTTTTATAGCATCCATTGCTAAGAAAAAGGGCACCTCAGATATTTTGCTATGTGGTCCTGGTGCTGGGTAAGTGCACTTAAGAATATCTCTTCTTTGGAAGTTTTCTCTGCCTCAGTGCTTCTGTATTCGTTCACTCATACGAGACAAAAGCAGAAATTCCAGGCTTTCCTTGAATGCAGAAACAGGAACACAGACAACAAAATATAGTAAACAGTCAGATAATTTAATACTTGTAGGGAATGAAGCATGAACCTGCAGTTGGCTTATTCAGGTCTAAATTCCATTGAGCCTTTCAGAAGTGCTGTCTTTCTCTTCCCCACGGATGTACGAGAGAACTGAAAACATGAAGGATCACGGATATAGCACAGGACAGACATGCTCCTCTCTGTAAAAGCTGATGAGTGTTAACTGGAAAAACAAAACATGGATCTTTGAAGGGCAGGTTTGGGCAAGGAGGGAGACGTGGCTGCTTTGCAGTGGGGAGCAGGGGATGAGGGCTGGCGAGGAGGAAATTGTCCTGGGTTGGTGGTCTACTCCAGCCTGTCATCTTCCTTTGTTATTGGGTTGTGGGTGCTGCTTTTTCCATCCTACTTTCCAGCCAATACTACCTGGAGTAGAAAATTGGCTTGCAATCGAATAAAACACAGAGCTGAATAATAATCAGAACTCTCAGATAAGCTGAAGTTTTCCTTGAAATCTGCACAGTTAAAAGAGCTCCACTTTTTATTATTACTTCTAGGATCTGTCCTCCAGACTATATATGCTTGAAAATTGGGCCAAATCCTGATTATGGTTTCACTAGTTTTGATACGTTTGGCTGGGCTTTTCTTTCCTTATTCCGCCTGATGACCCAGGACTACTGGGAGCGTCTGTACCAGCAGGTACCAACTTTGTGCATAATTCAGAAGCGGAAAATGCGTGGAGAGGACAAGAAACCTCAAATAAAAGCAATAGCTGCAAGTCATCGAGCCCACACCCTCCCTTCTCCCTTCCCGCAAGCTGTGACTCCTAGAAAAGGGATGCCGAAGTGCTTCCCAGCAATAGCCCTATCACCCTGCTGGTTTAGGGACTTAAAAAAAAAAAAAGTACTAAAAGGGTCCTGTATTGTCCTTCAAAAATATGATAACGCCTCCTGAGTTGTCCTCATGGGATATACGATCCGTGATTCACAGACGATGGTATAGGGAGAGGGAGAAAGAGGGGGAAGAAGGGCCAAGGGAGGTATACTTCCATTTAAGCTTCCTAAAGCATTGTGTCTGGGAAGCTGAGTGCTTCTAAAGAATTTCAGAGACACATTGAAATCCTGTTTGGTATTTTCTATCGTAATTTTTATCTCTGGGGTGTGTTGTTTACAGACCCTCAGAGCTTCTGGGAAGGTATATATACTCTTCTTCATGCTGGTCATCTTTCTGGGCTCGTTTTATCTAGTCAACTTGATTCTGGCTGTAGTAACAATGGCATACGAAGACCAGAACAAGGCCACCATTGCTGAAACGGAGGCAAAGGAAAGGAAATTTCGGGAAGCCATGGAATTATTACAGAAGGAGCAGGAGGTATGTAAATTATTCCCTTACAAGCATTAGTCTCAGTGCTCTGTGGTCAGTCACATAAGAAAAAGCATCACTCCTTGTATACAGCTGTATATAGTAGTCACTCATGGGAGCAGGAGCGAGTGATAACTTATTGAAAGTAGTGATTCCTAGAGCTACAGGAGCAATTCCTTGTTCAGCTGTGTATTTTTCCTGTGAAACAACGAATTTTGTTGTAGATAATAAGCATTAAAGGCTGCTATTACTTTAAAATCTGGAAAATGTAAAATTCCACCAGCTAGCAGTTTCCAAAAGAAAATGTAGTTGTTTTTTAATTTTTCTTCTATTTTATCATTGTGGACTGCTGAGCAGAGAACTATACAGTAATTCAGTTGATCAACTGCATTAACAACAGGGCCAAAACCTATTGTAGTTGAATGAAAAGTCTCTTGGTAACTTAAATGGCTTAGAAGCTTCTGGAACAAAATACTTCTGTGTTTTGAAAATATTGTCCTAAATTCCGTATGGGAAGGAAAGTCAGCCACAGTCACAAGGATCCCCAGTGAAAAGACAGAATCTTAATACTCTTTGAGCATTTATTTGGAGAAAAGGATATATTCTACAGCATTATTTTCAAACTGAGTATCTTTATTGTAAGCAAATCTGCCATGTGGAGGGATAGGAGCTATAATGTGATTATTTTGCCCCTGGCAGGCCCAATACATGCGATCATGTAACATACTGCAAATAGCAAATAGTTCAGTGCTCCATATGTTGGGGAAATTCTCTCCTCTTTCTTTTACTGTTATCACGTATTGCAAGATTTCTAATGAGTTTTGTGAAACGCAAATTCTTAAGATGAAATAATATAGAGCACAGAAGCGTTTTCTTTCTGTTTGTATTCAAAGTACCCAGCAAAAATATCATCCATGTTTTTGTTTTAATTTCAGTCATTGGCTATTAAAGGAATTGATATCCTGTCAATTAGCTCCTTTGAAGCCTCTTCTCTGTCTACCAAAGAAATCAAAGAAAGATGCAATAGGAAAAAGAGAAATAAGTCCTTGGGGATAGAAGATAATGAAGAAGAAGAACAATTCCCCAAGTCACAGTCCACAGACAATCAACGCAAGTTGGTAATCTATTGTCTGAATCTGAGATTCTTACAGTTTTCCAATTTTAATACTAAAATAAATTGCTTGAATGCACAAACCAAATCCTATTACAAACACTGATCACTCTTAAGTCTTTATTTTAACAAGCTTTTGGGATAAGGAAGACTTAGATGTAAAATTTCATGTCAAAAGGAAATATTATAAACAAAGGATGGAAGGAAAGTTATAATAACAGTCAAAATAAATTTTCTGTAACACTGAGGAATAGAAAAGAGTGAATGATTGTCAGAATTTAACTTTTGTGCCATCATTCTCTGTTTACTTAGACTATAAATATAAATCTTATCACAAAAATAGCTGCTACAGCTGGTAGGATTTTATTATCTGCCTTTTAAAATCTGAACAAAATCCTTCCTGAAGAATCTAAATTAAATAAGAGTTTTGGACTTGGTAAGGCTGATAGGAAATGTTATGAAACTCTAAACACTTATGGCTTCCCAAAATCTTCTCTACGGTATTATGCCATTCTCTCTTTATTCCTTTTCCTGGGCTTTTAGTCTTTCCTTGGCCTGGTGTACGGTCCCAACGCAAATCAGGTGAAACGCAGACTTAGCCACGGGAGCGTGTTCAATTTCCAAATACCTGCTTTAGAAGTTGATTCCAGAACGGATATTGGTGACGAGGAGACCCGCAGTGCCGGGGAACATGAAATCCAGTGTCGGTCACTGTCGGTCACGCAGATGGGAAGACGCTCCAGCGTGCAAAGTCAAATGAGCCACAGCTCTCACCCCGCTACCCCAAACTGTGTGCAGAGCGGCAAGTGGGCTAACGTGGATGACTGCAATGGGGTGATTTTGATGACGGGAGGAGGAAGCAGCAGGGTGCACAGTCTAGATCCAGTGTCTTCTGAAGGAGTAATGCTTCCACCAGTGATGGAAGACCCAGGAAAGAGTGATCTGGTAAGTAAAGGATATTATTTTAAGTATATACTTCATGTTATGGTTTCTCCGTAAGTGGCAGGTTTTTCTTGTCTTAAGAGTTTCAGCGAAATGGCAAACAGTGATGTGAAATAAAGTGTACTGGTGTGGGGAGTTAGTTGTTGTAGAAAGTGTCTTTTAATACTCTGATGAATTCCCAAATAAGAGAGTTCATTGCTTCAGCATTCCTGTTCTATACCCTGTTTTTCTGCTATGCACAACTTCTGCTAACATACTTTTGAAGGTTCCTAGTGCTGGAATTATATGTCACCAGGGAGTCTTTTTATCCCATGCCCTATCCAGGGAGGTCATTTTGAGCAGTACCTGTACTTTCTCTCCCCTTCACAGCACCTTTAGCATCATGCAGAAGTTTTGTCTGTAAGTTCCCCAAGCAGTTAGAGATGCCTTTCTACCGGTTTATCCCTCATCTCTCTCCTTTTCCATTAGTCTCTAGAGCATTTTCTATGCTTATTTCCCCTCATACACTTATTTCCAAGGTTTGTGCTTGCCCTGTTGCTATTACACGCTTGCAGGATCCATTTACTGCAGCATTATTACTGAAGAGTAGGACCTTCGTTCTCAACATCTATTACATCTTGTAAAAAGGTACATTTATTTGGCTGCTTGTCATTGTTCCTATTAACTTTTATAGTTACCCATCATCACATCCTACTTCATTTTATTCCTGTGGTATCTCCCTAATCATGTTTACTTCTTTAAGCAGCCAGCTGTAAATGATGAGAGCAGCATGATGCATTTGCCTCCTCATCTGTCAGTGGAGTACTTTAACGAGGCACTTCAGAGACAAAGGGCAGCAAGTGCAGTCAGCATAATTACCAGTGTCTTGGAGGGTAAGTGGTTGCTCATTATGCTAAGGTAACGCTAGCGTGGAAGACCAAAATGTCAATACATTTCTTAAAGGTTAAGAGAGGTTTGTAGGGGTGTAGTTAGGAATTTCATTGTTAATTTGGCTCTTTAAAAAAAAAAAAAGCAGCATTATCACAGAGTCTTTAGGTACTGGAACGCATCCTTTGCCTATCGTAAGATCTTGTTTTGTAGGCCAGACAGTGAAGGCAATGGGAGTAAGGGTGAGCGGAAGGAGTTTCTCTAGTATCTGAGGTGCAGGACTGGGATGCTGTCTTCTCCTCCTGACCCTGTGCTTGGTGATGTGTCACTGGCAGAGACATAGGCACGCAAAATCTAACAATAAGGTTATGCAAGCAAAATCAGTTGTTGTAGCAATTTCTGGGTTTTGAATACTTAACCTTACTATTTTATTCCTTCAGCTTACCTTTCCGTGTGAATTTTTTGGGGGATTTATCACTGGCTGATACTTTTGTTGCAATTTCTGAAAAATTTCCACCCAAATTGTTTAATTGTTTTCTGGACCAGGGTAGGAAGACTTTTTTTTTTCTTTTTCTTTTTTCATCGGTTCATCTGATCTTTGAAAAATTTTTAGGTCCCTGAAAACCAGATTAGTAATAATTCGTACTGTGCTTTTATTTAGCTTTAAGTAAGCTCCAGTTTGTTAATGAATTTGCACAGGACTTCAGCAGGGTCAAAAGTATTTTGGAGGGCTCATTAATATCGATGGTGAAGAAAGAAAGGCTGTGAGATTTCTGTTTGACCAACAGAACATTAATGGCAAAGCCAGAACAGCTTCTATCCCATGTTTTACTTATAGAAAATGGAGAGGTGTGGCAACGTGCATCAGCTGGGAAATGGTAGGCATGACCTTTCCAGTAGAAGTGGCCTAAGGCCAAATTTCAGGCACTGTAGTTTGGATTTGCCTCACCTACGACCAGAATTCCTGTGGCTGCCATTGACTCTGTAGACTCCCTTGAGAGTCAAAGGAGACAAAAATAGGTTGGGTGTGATAGAGCCAGTGTCTTTAGACATCACATAAGGATAAGGTGAACAGTGCCTTAGCTGCTATATTGATCTACGAGAGTGCGAGAGGCTGTGGTGTGGCCTCTGCATCGTAAACATCTGTTTTTAGCCAGATGATTGTGGTACAAGTCTGAGACTAAGACAAATAAAACCTGATCCAAAGGCTTTTAAGTACGTTCATATGAATGAATTTTGAATCCGAATTTCTCTGAATTCTATCTTTGTGTTTATTAGCTGATGTAGGGACTTACATGAATGGTAGAAAGTGCAGGGAAGATTTGGGGCTCTGTGTGAGATGTGAGGTTTCCTTTTTCTTCTCTGGTCTTTTGAATACTTGAAATTGTTATTTCACCATCTTGCTCAGTGATAACTACTTAATTATAGTGGGGTTTTCTTTTGCTTTTAGAACTTGAGGAATCCCAGCGGAGATGCCCGCCGTGCCTGAATGATTTTGCTTTGAAGTATCTAATTTGGGACTGTTGTCCGCTTTGGTTGAGAATCAAGAAAAAAGTGGCTGCTTTCATAAAGGATCCTTTTATTGATCTCACCATCACTGTTTGCATTGTGATGAACACTTTGTTCATGGCACTGGAGCACAATAATATGTCAGATAATTTTAAATCGATGCTTAATGTAGGCAATTTGGTAAGCAAATTCTCAGCTATGTGACATTTTATACCAAGGATTGACTGATGGGTGTTTTCACTTGAGACATAAAGAGTAACTGTAAAAATTAAAGATTAGCAAACTCTGCATTTATGAACTCTAACTTTCTAATACAGACAATTCCCAGATTTTACTGATGCACTTCTAACACACTCCTGAGAAGGCGGAAAACAATCCTCCCATTTTAATTGAAAGTGCATTAGAAGTTCATAATAATGGGTTTTGTTGACTTGTCCATGTATGTTATTTGTGGGAACGTGACCTGAAGATAAATTCATGGCTACTTTTAGGCTGATGCTACTGTTCCTTTGTCACAGGTTTTTACAGGAATCTTCACTGCAGAAATGGTCTTAAAAATCATTGCTCTAGACCCCTATTATTATTTTCAGCAACACTGGAATATTTTTGACAGTATAATTGTCACATTGAGTTTAATTGAACTGAGTTTACCCAAACAAAAAGGCAAGAAAGAAAGGCGAAAAGGAGGAACCCTGTCAGTTTTACGATCCTTCAGACTGGTAATGCCTCACGCTTACTCAGTTTTATAAAACATTATGTTGTGAATATAGTAGAGGATACTTCTGTTTTGCGCAGTTAGGATGCAGGAAATTATTATTTCTTTAAAATACTTTTTTTCCTTGTCTCAGCACTAGGAATAAGAAACACAGTCTTAAACTCCTTGTGATGTTAGAGTCAGAGTTTAATGACATATGTATTTCTTTTGAATATACTAAGAAATATTCAGAGGAAAACAGATTCCAGAGTAGACATGTTATAAAACTGGTGTCAAAAATCAAAAACTAACACAGGAAACTTAGGAAGAAAATGTTGGAGTACAAATACAGAAAGAACAATACTTAAAAATAGACGTGAAATGATGTTAAGGTGTTTGTATCACATACCGTGGACTGATTTAGGTTGCTTTACCAAAAGATAGACTCCTTTTATAGTAATATAGGACCTGGTCTTCCAACTTTGGTCCTTCGTGTTACGTGTAAGTTAAGCACCGTAGTCTACATCAAGTGCAATGTATGGATACCTGCCTGTGTGGGCCAAACCCTTACCCGGGACTCATGTTAGCCTGGTCCTTTACGAGGAGCTTATTTTATGTTTGCAGTGTTGCCCAGTTAAAAAAAAATTAAATCTATAAAGACTATTTTAAAAGTGTTGGTGTTATAGTACCACAAATATTACATTGCTGGAATAGTTCAGAATAGCTGTAAAATAGCTTTTGCAAGATTTGAATGGTGCAAAGATTGGTTGTCTCTACTGATGTCTAACACTGTGTTTTATGTTTCTATACAGTTGAGGGTCTTCAAACTGGCAAAGTCCTGGCCAACTTTAAACACTCTAATTAAAATCATTGGTAACTCCCTGGGAGCACTGAGTAATCTGACCCTCGTCCTGGCAATCATCGTTTTCATTTTTGCTATAATAGGGGTGCAACTTTTTGGGAGAAGCTATGGGGAGAACAGCCATAAAATAAACAAAAATGGCAGGCCACGCTGGCACATGATGGACTTTTTCCACTCATTCCTCGTCATTTTCCGAATTCTGTGTGGAGAATGGATTGAGACCATGTGGGACTGCATGGTGGTCGCTGAACAACCACTGTGCCTTCTTGTCTTTCTGCTGGTCATGGTGATAGGAAATTTAGTGGTGAGTTTTCCAGCATTTTCTTCTCTTTATCCTGTGAATGGTAGAATCTAGTTAATTGCCATTTTGTCAACAAAAGGTAGTTTCCCTAAACACGGGTGGAAGAGTTTCCTACGTGTTATAGCTGGCAAAAGAGGCTTTTTCCCTTCACCTTTGAGCTGCTGTCCATATTTTCACATTTTGTGTGCTTTGCACACGGCATCACTTGACCTTTTCATGTAGCAATGTGACAAGGAATATCAGTAAATATAATACAGCCAACTATGTTTCATCACGTCTTGGGACTTGGATGTAAATAACCAGTAAGGCTTATGGCTTACCTGCTTGAATTAATGGAGCTGAGTGCTTAAGTCCCTCTGTAAATCAAATTTATTTATTTACTTTTATTAAGATTTCATGCGAGTATTGACTTCTTTATCAGCAAATGGCAGAATCTACACTCTTATCACCGAAATCAGGATGTTCTTTAATCTTGTCTAAGTACTTTTATACCCAAGAGCTAGATCCTGCTATGGCATACCCTACACAGCCTCGCACACCCGTGCTGGGGCATTAGGGGAAGGCTGCCTTCCCAGTCCTGCTCCATCATTTCTGCCCAAATCATAAAAATCTTCTTGCAGAAGCTTTGTTTGTCATGTCATTGTTAGTATCATTCATATATCAATCTTCCCTTAATTTAAGAAACCACTGAAAAGAATTAAGTTTAGGCAGTCCTTTGTGGGAAGTATCATCTGTTCTGTGGCTGAATCCCAAATGCCAGGGTTTAAAATCCCACCTCTTCTACACTGCAGTGATTAATTTCAGTGATGAAATGCTGCGAGTGATATTCATATCACATAATATTAAGTGTCAAACAATTAAGTGCTTAGCCTACGCTCCCCGTTTAGGCTTTCTTATTATCAAAGGAAACAGAGAGGTATCTGAGAGTGAGATTTATTCCAGCCTCAGGTCAGTAACTAAGACAGATGGGATGAACTGGTCTCTGGAGGGCTAATGTTCTTCACTGACTGTGGTCCCTGGATGACTCAGGGGTGCTATGTGCCCAGTTCTGACACGATAAAAATCAAGATACATAGATCCCATCCCAAACTGAAACATTAGGAAAAAAATTAAATTCTCCCATTCCCTTAAAATTAAAAAAAAAAAGTGGAGTTTACAAATTCTTCCTTTTAAATGTACTCAAAAGCAGGGAGGAAACCTCACTTCGAGCTTCTCTTGATTTTGATTTTTGTGACAGTGTTGCAGATTTGATGGACTTGCTGGGCCTGAATCTGATTCTCGCAGGATTCTGGATGTAGCACCACAGAGGCCTGATCTAATTCTAGTTTGAAGAAAGAAAAGATATTATTAAACTGACAAGCCATAACCATAACCTTAGTTACTACTATAACCTTTGAAAAGTTGTTTTGGCCAATTGGTATGCACAGATCTGTTTTAGCTACTATTTTAAATAACTTTTTGCGGGAAGAGGGTCATGAGAACATTGGACTTTCCGAGTGAGAAGTTTACTCCATCAACCGTAATGTGATCAGTCATAATAATTTCATTATTAAACTTGTTTTGATTTGCTCAGTAAGACTGAACTTTGATAGTACCTGTGTTCTTCAAAGTCAGAATTTATATTTCTGAAAGCTATTTTCCTGACTTTTAATCTTATTATTATTTTAATGACTTTCAGGTTCTCAACCTTTTCATTGCGCTACTGCTGAATTCCTTCAGTACTGACTGTCTCCAGACAGCAGAGGATGATGGAGAGATGAACAATCTTCGGATTGCCTTTGCTCGGATTCACAAGGGATTTCTCTTTGTGAAGAGTGTTACATGGGATACCTGTTGTGGAAAGCTCAGGCATATAAAGAAAGCACCCAGGAAGAAAATCAAATTGACTGCACAGAATCCACTTGGGTTCAAGCATGAAGAAATAAAAAATTGTAAAGAGAATTACAATAATGAATGGGCTGAGAAAAATGGGGACAAATGTTCAGGTCTTGAAGATTTTATTACCAATCCCAATGTATTTGTTTGTGTCCCTATTGCTGAGGCAGAGAATACAAGCGAGGGTTTTGAAGATGATGATAAGCTGAGTACATTTACAGACATGGAATACAGCAAACAGGTAATAAATTTTGTTATTTGTGTTGGAACAGTAGAATCATATATATATATATATATTTTTTTTTTTTTTTTTTTTTTGAGGGATGCAGGTACGGTAGAAGACTGTCTCTAGCAGAACAGGGTGGCATATGTTGATCCATTTCCAGAGAGTTACCAAATTTTGAGCTAGAACCAAAAATATGAAAGTTTAGAGCAACGGTAAATTATCACTTGGAGCTTTTTAAAATGAAGATTCTTTCATGGTCTTAAAAGAAAGACCATAAATTGTTGGGTTTGCTGCAGGAATTCCTAGCTGACACATTGTGTTATACACAGGTAATTACATAGCCCATAGATCGTCCATAGATAATTGTGGCAGTCCTTTGTGAACTTGGAATTTCTTATGTAAAAATTTATGTGAATAATGCCAACTATTTTTGATGCAACAATGCATCAAAAGAGATGTGACCAGCAGGTCGAGGGACGTGATTCTCCCCCTCTACTCCACTCTCGTGAGACCCCACCTGGAGTATTGCGCTCAGCTCTGGGGCCCCCAACATAAGGAGGACATGGACCTGTTGGAGCGAGTCCAGAGGAGGGCCACGAAGATGATCAGAGGGTTGGAACACCTCTCCTATGAAGACAGGCTGAAAGACTTGGGGTTGTTCAGCCTGGAGAAGAGAAGGCTCCGGGATATCTTCTAGCAGCCGTCCAGCACCTGAAGGAGGCCTGCAAGAAAGCTGGAGAGGGACTTTTTACCAGGGCCTGTAGTGATAGGACAAGGGGTTATGGCTTTAAGCTGAAAGAGGGTAGATTTAGATTAGATATTAGGAAGAAATTCTTCACCATGAGGGTGGTAAGGCACTGGAACAGGTTGCCCAGAGAAATTGTGGATGCCCCATCGCTGGAAGTGTTCAAGGCCAGGTTGGATGGGGCTTTGAGCAACCTGGTCTAGTGGAAGGTGTCCCTGCCCATGGCAGGGGCGTTGGAACTAGATGATTAAGGTCCCTTCTAACCCAAACCATTCTGTGCTTCTGTTTTGGCATTATTTACATGAGAGAAAAAAAGTATGTTCTGCCTAAAGAAGCACTATCATGGACTCTTTAAATGAATTTATAGCTCTGGTCTATGCTTCGTATTTGTCCTTGCTGCGTGTAGTATATAGTAAATATTAGAACAATGTAGGGGTAGCTCTATTAAGGTCATGTTTCTTATATGATAGCATATATTATCCTATTTCATTGTTTTCTCTGAATTTTTCTGTTCTATTTTAACCATAGCAGACTGTTGTTCTGGTCTCAAGATTTCCCACCTTAAGTTTCCGTCTTAACCCCTATGCAAAAATTCTCACTTAACCTTTTGGCTAGTTCACTAAAATATTAATTCCTTAGTTTGCTGCAAGTCTGTTGGGAAAAATTTCCCTTTCTCTATCCTTAGAGAGACTCAAAATGATCCTATCTTATGACTTCTGCCTGGAGGGCCCCACTTTAAATGAAATGCCTATCTTATCTTTCTTTCCCTTCCAACTTGTCCACCCCCTGAAAAGGGAAAAGAAACACCATCTAATCTGCAGATTCTTTTCAGGATGAAAATCACCTGAGGCAAAGGGGAGAAAAAGGGAAAAACTCAGGCAGCTGGAGTAAAGGATCAGCATTTTCCTCTGAAGAATTCAGTGTGCTTTACCTAGGAAAGGATAGGAAGGCTGAAGCGTCATCGCCAGAGCAGAAAGAGGTAACAATCTTTTTTCTATGGCATTGACTTTCCAATACTGCCCAAGCTCGGGTACGTTTCTGTTCAAGGACTTGCTGTTCAGTGGCAGCAGCAGCTCTGAGCTTGCAGTGGCTGGTCTGGCTGGTTAATGATGGAGCCAGAATTATGAGAATGAACTCGAAGCTGTGCTGGGTTTCTAGGTATTGATTTTTTAGAAAAATTTACATATAGGAAAGACAGTGTTTAGAAATGGAAAAAGTACAAAATAATTTGAATCAAATAAATGATTTATAAAATCCTCTCTGCTACTTTGCATTTATTGAAATACGAGTCCACAAGAAGAGGAGAAAAAAAAGGCATTAAAAGAAAGATATGATTCCAAGTAAAAATAGGAAATTCCAGCAAGTCTGCCTGTGTCCTAAGTATCTCAGTTTCAAGAAATTTAATACTTTGAATGAGTTTCTCACTATGACATTAAAGATAGTAGTTATTAACTCAAAATATTTTCAGAATAATTTAGAATAAAGAATGCATTAAAAAGTAACGAAGCACTATGCAAACATAAAAGAACGAAAACAGAGTAAGTAATTTATAATAAACTGCTGACTCATCGTACGTTATGTATGGTGTGATGGGATAGAGAACAGTTTAGTAACTGGAGAATATATGATGTGATTCCAATTTCTACTTCATTAATACTGTAATGGGTGTTTCAGTTCCTGATACAATACCAAGATATATTTATCTGGTTCTCCTGTTTGAATGCATTTTCCTATGATTTCGTCATTTTAACACAAGCAGTTTATCCCACTTTGAGGACTACATATGCTGATAAGCAAGTTAAAAGCGCTTCAATTTACCAGCTTATTAGGCAGTTAAATCTGGTTCATGTAGATAGATTTTGTAATTAGATAGATTTGGCAGCCGTTTAAATGCAGCTATTGGTACTTCTAAGCTCATATACTTTTAAAATCATAGGCTTTTAAAAAGTTCCTTCCATTACCAACACTACTTGAAATATTAGTACATAGCTAAGTTTTAATTTTGAATGTTATTTGTTCATGGATCAGCTTATTCATTTGGAGCTGAATGTAGAAAAAAAAGATCAGGTACTGATTCTGCTTGGTAGTTTGATAGTGTCAGCTCTTCTGAAGGCAGCACAGTGGACCTGACAAACCCTGAAGATCTTTTGAGGCAGATTCCAGAGTTTGCTGAAGACTTCAAGACTCCAGAAAAATGTTTTCCTGAAGGTAAGGCTCTCATGATTTCGCTGCTGGGAAGTGAGAAGAGTCAAAACTAGACTTGTTTCTCTAGTGATGCTGAGCCAATAGGATGAGATTATTTTCAGTCAATTTTAGTTATCTGGAAATGGGATAAATAGTCCAAATCATTGTCTCTGTCTAGTCAACAGAGAGATCGTGGCACCTGAAAAATAAACCCTCTTACCTTTAAAGCGTCTCACTGGGACCTGGGCAATGGCATAGACCCAACTCCAAAAGATGAGACTATTATAGTGATGTGAGATGAATTTGATTCTACTGGACAGCATCCAAGTCACTTTTGGGGATGAACATAAGAGAAGTGTATGTGATCAGATCTCACCTGACAATGGCCACTGGAACAAGACACTTGGCACATTGGATTTATTAATACTTTGCAACAGTATAAATGTTTATTCCTTGATGAACATTTAATGAACAATCTCTGTAACAAACAAAGGAATGAAATAACAGAGAGAAGCTGCTAGGATGAAGTTGAATTTCTATAGGGTGATAATCTGGGAATCCCTTCTCAAATCATTGTACAACATCTAGCTTTACAAGCTGATCAGGAGGTACTTCTCCAGCCTCACATACATGGAGCCCAGCAGCAGGTCCCACAGCTCCCGAAGGCAGAGTCTTTCTCTCATCACTGTCTTCTCATTCAAGCATTGCTTCTTGGGTATTTTATCTGATGAGAACATGGATAAATCAAATCTGGCTGTAGTTACTCCCATCCCCTCATTGCCCTATTCTGCATACCTAGGCTTGTTTTTTTTTTTTTTTCCTGTGCCCTTTTTGGGTCAATGAAACTTCTAACGCATGGCTTTAGGATTGAATCACTAACAGTGCAGCATGTAGAAATTATTTGAAGCTAGACTGGTGTTTTAACTGAATGCAAAGTATTCTCTGCATAGTAATAATATATATATATTTTTACTATTATGTTATACATCATAAATCCTGAGAGAGATCCATTGTACCTAGGCTGCAGTTTGCTTTCTCCAGAAAAAACTGCCAATATTGCATTAATAGTCCAGATGTCAGATTTCTGAGCTGCAGGGTTTTTTTCAAAACTACTTTATTGATGGCATTTTTTGCTGTTACAGTTGTTAGAACAGAAGAAATAAGGAATTTTCTTTCCCTGCTTCAGAGAAGAAATGTGAAATATCTTGTTTTGTGCTCTGTAGTCCCAGGCTGGAGTATGCCTGCTGTGGCCAAACCATTAGACAACTCAACTGAAGGTGCAGCAAATCTGTACCTAACACAGATTTCTGCACAAAAAAAAGTCCCTATGTTATGCAAATGCCACTCCCTGTCTCATCGCAAATCCCAGATCCACGTTACTGGAGAAACTGGGATTACTGAAGGAAAGACAATGAGAATTTTTTGCATATATTACGTCATATTATACATATGAGTTATATATACAATACTATATCGTATGTGCATAAGATACTATATATATATATGACACATATATACCTTTTTTCGTGCTTGGAAATGACATTTTTCACCATAATGAAAACATGAATTAGCATAGAGCAAACAGCAAAGAAAATGTTAGCCAAAGTGAGTTAATTCTTGGCAAAATTAATAAGTAATCAAACCCAGGAATTTGTAATGGGGTGGTCAGGAACTGTCAGGTGGCCCTGGCGTCATCACCTGTTACAAGAAGTAATTTGGTGAGCTTGAAAGGAGATGTCTCATTTTATGGAGCCTATGTCAGCTAGAATATGACATATTCTTGTAGGTTATATGACATTAAGATCAGTCATTCCATACATTCAGAAGCAAGTAAATAAATGAACAGACCTTGCAAGGCAGGGTGTAATGCTGCAATATTGAAGACAACTGCTTACCTTCTCTGTCTCCAAGCCTTTCTGTTCCGGGGTGTCTTGTCCCTGCTTTCCAATCAGTTTCTGCACACTGTGAAAGGCTTTTGTAACATCAAGACTCTTCCCATGGCCCTGAAGTTTTGTGTGCCCAAACAGCAGGTCACTGAGAGCATGTCCAGTGTCTCAGAAATACCTTGAAACAAGGGAAAGTTGTCCAAAGGGGCTCCACCTACTTTATATGTATAGAAATAGGAGTTACAAGGCAAACAAAATTAGATGTTTCCTTTTTTTTTTTTCTCATGGCAAAACATGAAATAAATAACAACGATACAGTTAATGTGACCACGGACTTTCCCTTGCTGCAAGAAGTTTCTTGAGCAGCCCTTCACGTGCATGTGCATCCTTTCCATACATTCATTACTGTCTCTTGCTTTCAGGTTGTGTTCGATACTTTCGTTGTTATGTGGGTAGTGCCATAAAGTTTGGAGGAGAAACATGGTGGAATCTGAGAAAAACCTGCTACCAGATTGTTGAACACTCCTGGTTTGAATCCTTTATCATATTCATGATCCTTCTGAGCAGTGGAGCCCTGGTTAGTGTAGCGCAATTACATGTATTTATTTAGAAGCATTTTTAGCTTTAATTTGCACCCAAAGAAGTAGTATTTAGCAGAAAACACAGCGAATATCTTTGAACTCACTAGGAGAAAAAAGAGGCTTTGCATAGCAGTCATTTATTCCCTATTGCAATTACTGCAAATTTATTATTACAAATTATGAGAGAGAGTGAACAATGCTAAAAATATATAAGTCTTGGAAGCTGTTTCTGTTCTGGCTCTATACTGGATTTTTCTGGCTTTCTCTGGAATTTATTTCACAGTTGGGAAAATGTGTTGGTTTTTTTTTTTTAATGTTATTAAAACAAATAAATTACTCTTAATACTAAAAAATCAGTTCTCTTGAAAGTATATTTTTAGCAATTCATTTCCAGAAGTTTATACTTTCCTCCGAGGATCCCAGTGTGCATGGTGTGTGTCCATAGGGGTGTAGTACATAGACAAAAAGAAAGAGAAGGGACAGGGAGAATTACAAGTTTATCAGCTGACATAGGTTTGAGTAAAAGATGGGGTTTAGTTCTGTGTAAAACACATGCTGAATGACGAAGGGGTCTTAATGATGCTAGACTTTCATTTTATAAAGCTCATCTCTGACTTTTGCCATTGATCTCTATATTGATTTCAGGCATTCGAAGACATCCATATAAATAAGAGAAAAAGCATTAAAATTATGTTGGCATTTCTTGACAAAATGTTCACTTTCATCTTTGTCTTGGAAATGCTCCTGAAATGGGTGGCTTATGGCTTCAAGAAGTATTTCACCAATGCCTGGTGCTGGCTGGACTTCCTCATCGTAGACGTAAGTTCTGCCTTTGGCATTTCTACATGGGTCCTGACACAGGATGCAGTAGCAGAATCACTGACTGTTTTCTGGATGTGAAGCTAAGGCAGTACTCTTACCTCCTTTAACGATGGTTTCAGGATATTGCACGCTAGGCACTGAAAATATGGGGAGGTTTTTTTTTTTCTTTTTCAAACAGGAATAAATGAAACAGATGCCAGGACATTGCTAATGCTTTCTTTTGTCTTCCCATTCAGGTCTCTTTAGTAAACCTCTTCGGCAGTTCAGTTGGGACCATGAAATCTCTTAGGACTCTTCGAGCTCTGAGACCCTTAAGAGCATTGTCACGATTTGAGGGGATGAGGGTAAGACTGAATACAAATTTAACCCTGTCACTACTAATTAGCACGTAACAGGTTTGTAACTCATGACTGTGTCTTTATGAAGTTCACATCTACCCCAAGTTCAGTTTAGGGCCTGTAAAATGAGTTTTTAAAAGGTGCCTTTGCTGTGCTCCTCTGTACTTGACTGTTCCTTATAGGCTTTCCTCAAGTGATCGATCCTAAGTGCTGTTGAAACTAAAACTAGACTAGACAGAACTTTGTTCCATTGCTGCTCAGTCATTCTTGTGTTCCTGTCTTACCAAGAGAGCCAAAAATAAAATAAAGAATAAGAACTGTGAGCACAATTCTCATTTTTGAAGTCTGATGGCAAGCTAATTCAGAGGAAAGAATCACCTCTGTTCTGCAAGTTTTTACTGGATTGATTGACAAAAATTTTAGACTATTAAGAGGTACTTTGCTCAAATTATTGTTCCAAATAGACTTATTCTTTTAAAAAGCAGGAGTATTTGTCTGTAGAATATTTGCTGCCTTTTTCCATCAAAGGCACACCTGGAACAATGTGAAGCAGGACATATTAATTAAATTTAATTACAAACCTACCATTGTGTAAATGTAGACAAAGATTCCCTCAGCCATATGCAAAACATATCTGTACACCGAAATGTGAAACAGTGTGATAATCACAGTGGTATTTGGGCAAAAGTCTGCTCTATGAAATATACTCTGGCATGTGTAAACAGATTGTAGAAATACCCATGGCATCACTGTCACATGTTTACATGGGAACGCAGCCTCAATGCAGCTGAGATATAGATTGCTTTTGGATACCTTCTGGAAGTGAGACTGAAAGCTCTCTGATTGCAACCTTGTCACTATGAAGGCAGAGAAAAATTGCATTAAATGAGCAGAATGTATCAAAATTTTCATGTCTGGAGTCAGTTTTGAAACAGGTACCATCGTACTTTCTGTCTTGCTATGCAGAATGTGTGTGACATGGTCTCCAAAAACCTTCACAAAGCTTTTTCATTTTTCTTCTGGTCTATCAAGTTGTTCTTTGCTACTTAACTGCTGAGTTCATTGCCTTCACTGTGAAACTCAATGATATAGTCTCATCGTTTCCTTACACTGCCCCATTTTATGAAGCAATCTGTTGTGTCTTAGCATGTACTTAAAACCTACATGGACATTTTCTGTGATTATACAGCACCTAGCACAGAAAAAAGTACCTAGCTCATGGTTATAGACCCCAAACACAATAATAATCCACTAAAAGTAATAGATCTAGCAAAATACTAGTGGAGAGGTACTAGTCCTTTTAAAAACTACTTTGTACAGTCTTACTAACACAGTCCTCTGCACTAGTGCTTATGGATGAATACTTCAGAAATGTTATGTTCTAAAAGTTTAAAAGAAACAAACAAAACATCCCCCACTCCAAAACCAAGGGAAAGTCATCAAAAGAGGATGGTTGCACATTGTAATACACTTATGCGGTAGTGGCTCACAGCAGCCCGAAAAGTATTAACTATTCTTTTGAAAGCCTAAAAGATACTATGGACCTTTAAACCTTTGTTCAAGGTACTCATGCCAGGTGTGACTAGTATTTACATGGAAAACATTAGGTTTCTGTTTGCTGAGATGACTAAGTGACTGCTTATTGCACTGAGCAAATACTTGAGCCCGTCTTTCTTTAAGTGTATTTTTCCTCTCCCATTTCATCCAAGGTGGTTGTCAATGCCCTTGTGGGAGCCATCCCTTCCATCATGAATGTTCTGCTCGTCTGCCTCATCTTCTGGCTCATCTTTAGCATCATGGGAGTGAACCTATTTGCTGGGAAATTTGGGAAATGTGTCAATCTGACAGAAGAAGATTCAGAATTAAATAGTTCGATCAATGACATAACAGACTGTAGAATG
Source organism: Gavia stellata (assembly GCF_030936135.1). Lineage (NCBI taxonomy): Eukaryota > Metazoa > Chordata > Aves > Gaviiformes > Gaviidae > Gavia > Gavia stellata. The sequence goes on from NC_082599.1 coordinate 6,597,011, forward strand.
TATAATAACACAGGAAAAATATTCTGGGTCAATGTTAAAGTCAACTTTGATAATGTTGGCTCTGGCTACCTGGCTCTTCTTCAGGTGGTAAGTGCTGCTTGCCTTCACTAGCCAGCACCATGTCAGATGGGCTTGACCTCCTGTCAACTCTTAACTCATCTCTGTGGGTGATGGAAAAGAGTGGTAGCCGGCTGTGCAAACACCAGTGCTGTTCGTGCACACAAATGGAAACAGGGGGACAAATTAGATCCTGCTGTGATGTTTCAGGTAATAAAGTAAGCATCTGGTGGACAAGGGTTGTTTCAGCCTCCAGAAGGTTCATGAGACTGAGAGCTGAAGTCAATCTCGGAAGGAAATCTGGGTCAAATACTGAACTAATCTTCCGTAATACAGATTTTTTTTTTCAGCCATGAGGGTTGTAAGGCCTTTAGTAGACCATGTTAGTGAAGTTTTGCTCTGTCAGCATCCTAGGACAACATGTTCTGTCCCATCCTAGCAAACTTTCACATCCTGATAAGGCTGAGAATGTCACACATGCAGCAGGGGCACGTTTCCCTACAGTCAGAGCTTGGTGCTACGTGTGTGTGACCATACCAAAGGCTCTTACTCCAGTCAGTGTCATTTGGATATTGCAAATGATGTGAAGACTTCTACCCTGAAAGTTCAATGTTTTCCATCATCTCTCATTCTAGGCAACATTTAAAGGTTGGATGGACATCATGTATGCGGCAGTAGATTCACGAGAGGTCAGTCACTACGTTCAAACTATATTTTTTGTTAATGCTACTGCTTTACAATTTTTGCACTTTTATATCTGTTGTTTGTCCTAAATCTTTCCAGTAATTATTTTTATCACCTGATGTAAACATTTCATCTGTGAATGACTCATAGTACCCTAATCTGTTGTAATGGGGAGTGGGATTCAACTCCAGATCCACTCACCTAAATGCAGTTACCTGTACTGTAAGGTCTCCATGTGAGTTCACCTCCAGATGTCCTGTATGGTTAATGGGGATCTAGTCAATATGCTCAGAGGGATCTGGGGAGTATTTCAGCTCACCCTGGATATCTATATCGTTCAGCTGAGCACCTCTTTTTACTACCTTGACTCGACTAATAACTGGATGTCCATCAGCTAGCAGGGGAGTTCAGAGTTCCCACTCACATGGAGCACCTACCTTCACACATCTTCTTCTATGAAAGTCAAACTTGGAGTAAACCTGAATGTTTTACAGTGACATAGTTTAAAGTCCACTTCAAAGCATAAACCCAAACTTATCAAGGACTGAGCTGTTGTGGATAAGCAACCATTTAAAATACATTGTCAGCCATCATTAGTACTATTTTACCTAGTGTTTATATTGACAGTAGTGTTTGCTGTCTTATCAGAAGTATCATCCAATGTTATACGGAACAAAGTGGTATGTCTTTGGAGGTAAAGAATTTCAAATGAAAAGACTATCTTAATTTGATCATGACTTCAAAGGAATTAAAGAATTTTAAAAGTAACCCTATATAAAAATGGGGGTGGTTTTTTTTTTCAATTTGAAAAACTGTTTTTCTTGTTCTGGTTTTGTTTTTATCCATAATATCCATAGAAGTAGCTTTTTGCTAAGAAGAAAAAAACATATCTAGGCCAAGATTTTTAATGGCAAGAGCCATTAAAACTTCTAAATAGTTTGCTTGATCTTTCAACTACTGAGCAATTTACAGCTCCTGTTCTTACTGGAAGAAGATGAACTGATACTTCTGGAATGCTTGTGAAAATCATGTCAAGAATGTCCAATTCAGAAACTGTTTCTATTGACTTTAGTAGGGCCTCAATCAGTTGCAAATGGTAGGATTTTAAGTCAGGTTTGAAAAGGAAAAAAACTCACAACAATCAGCTTTTGTGGAAAAAAAGAAATTTAGAATAAAAGTAAACCTCATTCGCCATTAGTCAAAGACTTAAGTTTTGCGCTACAAGTTTTTCAGTGCAAATATATCAGTATGAATTAAATTATCCTGTTCTGCAATGATCTAGACAGAAACTACATAAACAAACATTGTAAAAGAAATCAAATTAACCAGTTGTCATAGTATAAATGCTTTGTAGTACTATTATTCTGAGCCATATTTTCTGGTTAGTTATCTCTAAGGTGTTGTTTTTGGTGTACCATTTCATAAGGTTCATGTTTAATTTCACAAGCGATAGCAGTCAGCATCTGAGCAATAATGTCCTTATGAGGTCCTAGAGTTTTGATGCATTTAGTAGGCACCATATGAATGTTACTTTCTTCCACCATTTCATGCCCCTTCCAAAAGTACTGTACACATACAATATTTTGTGTTATGCACTATTGGTAGTTTTAAACTATACCAATTTTGTCAGAATTAGCAGTAGGGCTGTAAACCTTAGTTCCTCCTGGAATCTATTCGTGAGAGGATCTGCAATATGAAGGCTCTTCTGAATTGACCCCATGTTGTTATTGGTAATTTTTCATGTTGCTTCTCACTCCTGCAGAAAAATGAGCAGCCGCAAATGGAGTACAGCCTATTTATGTATCTCTACTTTGTGAACTTCATCATCTTTGGATCTTTCTTTACCCTGAATCTCTTTGTTGGTGTTATTATTGACAACTTCAACCAACAAAAGAAAAAGATAAGTATATTGGTTGTGCTCCCAGGCACCTACTATATTTCAAGCAATCCTATCTTCAGAGAACAAGGTCCTTGCTATACACAGAATCTAACATTTCTATTGGCATTTACAAGAGCATTAGTAATTAAGTTAGCAGAAGTAACACCCAGGGTGAGTTTCTTCCTCCTTTCTTTTCCCCTATAATCTGAACACCCAGCTCTTTCCCCACATACCAAAGGCAATGACATCTCTGCAGTCCCTTAAAATTTTACTTCTTTTTGGGAACTGATCATGACAGGAGACTCGTTATTTAGAAAGTGGTGTGGTACAGATGCTCTGAGAAGTATTTTGGATATTCAACAAGAACAGGATGTGGGAAGCCAGGGAAAGAGTTGTTCCTACCCAGGTTTTCAGCAGGTCCTTTGTTTGCATGTTTTCTGAGCTAGCTGGGTTTCACCCCAGGACTTCTGCTCTGTGAATGTATGGTTTATGGCACTCTGTTTTTTTGGACACAGTCACAAATTATTGAAAAGGGCTAGTACCAGCAAGATGTGAAAAGGAAGGAATGCTAGTGTCCAGCGTTTTAGACTTTGTAACTGCAACAGTGCTGCTTTCTCACCAAATAAGAGTGACATTTCCTTATATACTTAGGGGGGGAAGATATCTTTATGACAGAAGAACAGAAAAAATATTACAATGCAATGAAAAAATTGGGATCCAAGAAACCTCAAAAACCCATTCCAAGACCACTGGTAAGACTGTCTGAATTCTTCAAAAGGAAAATGCATTTCAAAAGTGCAATTTAATTCACTGAAAAGCGCATATGTTTATATATTGCAAATAAATTATTCATACTGTCTTTACATTGATACTCAGACAGCGCTCTGAAGTCAATTCCATAACAAAAAGTTGCACTGAAAGATTTTACAGGTTAATTATTTATTAAGTTCTCTGCATAAATGTTGTTGGGTTTTACATTCACCTTGGAACTGATTAAACTTCAGGATGGGAAGGGATTTTTAATGTCATTTTTATATTCTGTCTTTCTTAAATTTCTCTGACTTCACTATAGTTGAGTGACTTTGCAACATAAAAATTGGAGCTGTTGGAAACATGCATGGAGGAGTACTCCCTGCTTTCATAGCTGATGCCAGATGTATTTTTTTCCTCTAGAACAGATACCAAGGGTTCCTTTTTGATACTGTAACACGCCAAGCCTTTGATGTTGTCATCATGATTCTCATCTGCCTTAACATGATCACCATGATGGTGGAGACCCATGAGCAAAGTGAAACGAAGACTAACATCCTTAACAAAATCAATATACTCTTTGTTTCCATCTTCACTGCAGAATGTGTACTGAAATTGGTGGCTCTGAGGCAGTACTATTTCTCAAATGCCTGGAACATATTTGATTTAGTTGTTGTGATCATGTCACTTATCGGTAAGTAAAATTGCTTTGGCAAATTCTTTACTAAATCAATTATTATTCTTTTCAGAAAAAAATAGTTAAAATCTATCAATTGCAAATGGATATTGAAATGGAAATCATAATACTGTAAAGTCTTGATGAAAAAGAACTAAAAACCCCACCATGATTGTATTAAAATAATATGAAATAAGATTTTTTAAAATTTCTGCCATTTTCATTTAATAATAGTATTTTTTTAAAAAAAGGTATCTGTGTTATGTAAAATCTTTCATAATGGTTCTTTAGATTAGTTTTTCCTAGTCTGAAAGACTGAATAACCCATCATACCAGTACCACATTATGTGATAATTTCCATTATTACAGATTTAGTGCCAACTAAGAAATCTTTGCTCAGATAAAAACTGCTGGGTCTTGTCATCTATGTTTGTAACAGAGAATTGAAATATGTAGAGAATATGAAGACTGGAATTAGATTAAAGACTATAGAATTAAGTTCCTAGAAACTCAGGCATAGCTGATTGAAAATAAGGGTTCACACTGTGTAACAGGATAGAAAATAACAACGCAAATGTATTAGTTTTTATTTGAAGGGATTGCAATAGAAGAATGGGGTAAAGAGCTCTTCTGCCAATTCGAGCTTTCTGCCAATTTAACTATTCCTAGGGCCAGTACTGCCAAAATAACAGAAGGTGTTTAGGGGAAGAAAAGTATTTTGTTTCTTTAGTATGACTTATGTTTTGGGTACGTAAGATTCCAGTAGGAATATGGGTCTTCCTTGAGAAATTAAGTTTCTGGAGTGGAAATTCAGAAAAATGTATCCAAAACATCTAAACCTAGAAAAGTCAAACCTCTTCCCGTGCTGCTAGATTTGTCATTTTTTTAATGCAAACTAAAGGGAACATGACATCCATGTGTAACTATGTCCCTGAATGAACTAAAAGCCATTGTAGAGTAGCATGCACAACTTCAATGTTCATCACTGGGTTTACTTATACATATCTTGACTAGATTATCTAAATGATGATCATGACATTGTTATTATATCCTGTGTTCTTAGTTTAACTTTGTAGTGTCACCATATGAAGTCAGATTTAGAAGGTAAATACATAACTTGCACCTGCTGAAGTATTTGTGCAACCAGTGTCAAAACCCATCAGTAAACGAGTGTCGACTGATACGGATATTTGAAGTTGTGCATAGACAGGTGCTTGCCATCCCTAGTGCGACAGCTACTATCTTCTGGTGGCTGAAGAATGTAGTTCATAATTGCTGATTTCTACCACTATTTTTTCAACTCTAACTTCTATTAAAGGTTATTCTGCTAGGGTCTTAGCACACACACATCAGGTATTTTTCAACTGTACAGGTATTATAATTTCATCCTACTTACTAGTTAAGCAGAAATGTGATATTCTAATCAGTTGTTATCCTTTCCATTTTAGCCTTACTGCTTTCTGGCATCGGTAAAGCATTTGAACATTTCTTACCACCTACACTCTTCAGGGTCATTCGCTTGGCTCGGATTGGACGAATACTGAGACTCATCCGGGCTGCCAAAGGAATTCGAACTCTGCTTTTTGCCTTAATGATGTCCCTACCTGCTCTGTTCAACATTGGCCTCTTGCTTTTTCTGGTCATGTTCATTTATGCCATTTTTGGCATGGCTAACTTTGCCTATGTGAAGATGGAAGATGGCATTGACGATATGTTCAACTTCCAAACCTTTGCTAACAGCATGCTCTGTCTCTTCCAAATCACCACATCAGCTGGCTGGGATGGTCTTCTCAGTCCTATTTTAAACACTGGGCCACCGTACTGTGATCCAAACATAAATGGTACTATAGGTGAATGTGGTAAACCTGCCATAGGTATTATTTATTTTGTAAGTTACATTATCATATCGTTTCTCATTGTTGTAAACATGTATATAGCTGTTATTCTGGAGAACTTCAATGTTGCTACTGAGGAAAGTACAGAGCCTTTAGGGGAAGATGACTTTGACATCTTTTATGAAATCTGGGAGAAGTTTGATCCTGAGGCAACTCAGTTTATAACTTTCTCTGCACTTTCAGACTTTGCAGATGCTCTGGCTGAACCTTTACGTGTACCAAAACCAAACAAAGTTGAACTCATAGCAATGGACCTGCCTATGGTCAGTGGAGACAGGATCCACTGCTTGGATATCTTGTTTGCTTTTACCAAACGAGTGTTAGGAGATTCGGGGGAGCTGGATACTCTAAAAGCACAAATGGAAGAGAAGTTCATGGCTGCCAATCCATCAAAAAAATCCTATGAGCCAATCTCTACTACACTCAGACACAGACAAGAGGAAGCTTCTGCCACTGTCATCCAGCGTGCCTACAGGAGTCATTTGCTCCTGCGCTCCATAAAGCAGGCTTCTTACCTGTACCATCACAGAACTTGCAGTATTGACACTCTTGGAGATGCTGCTCCAGAAAAAGAAGGACTTATTGCATCTATGATGGGTGAAAATTATGGTAGGAGTCCTGACAAGTCTGAAACTTTGTCCTCAGCATCCTTTCCTCCATCGTACGACAGCGTTACGAGAGCCAGTAGTGGCAACCTCATGGTTGAGAATGGAGAAATTATAGGTAATCAGCAATCTCCAGACATTAAATAGTTCATCAGTGACAATGTTGTTAAGAATATTCTTCAAATGTTCACAGAAGCTGATACCGTAAATACATGTCAGCTGAGGCAGCCTCCCTATTAAAAAAAGTCTGTTGACCATGATCAGTTAACCATAGCTAGTCATGGTCACTTAACTATGGTAGCTGTTAAATCATAGCCTTTGGCTCTGCTATGTTCTGTATTTGCATATGCAGAGAAAGGTTTTGGATCTGTTTGATCAAGGGCACCCCAACGCAAAGCAGGTCCCGCAGTAACTGAGTGCTGCAGCGCATTCACAGCAGCAATAAGTAACATCTGCTGCCATTATACCCAGTGCAAGAAGCAGAGAAAAGCCGAAGCACTAACAGATCTACTGGAGAACAGAAAAAGAACATCAGTGTTAAGACAAATTGCAGAAGGCAAAGGAGGTAAAATTTACCCTTAGTCCATTCCTAATTGATACTCTCATTATAAACCTGTTAAGCAAATGGCTGCTGATTTTTATTTTTTTTTTTTTTTTGTGTTTGGGGATGGATGTACCACAAACACAGCCACTGCATGATCCACAGATATGCCACAGTGTAGTGGACTTCTTCCAATATGATTGATTTACAGAATAAGTCATGGCATGTATGCTACTGTAGTTGTGTTACTGCAGCTTAATGAAATAATAAATACAGCTCCTAGTATCACAGAAGTTGTACTGAGCTGAGTAAAATCTTGCTTTATATTTTGTCTGTGAGGATTTTTTTTTAACCGGGTTTCCTTTGACAGCGAGGCGAAGGCAGCCGTGCTGTGTGTCTATCAGTCACTCCATAACAACTTGTGTTTATTTCATACTTTCTTCAAACTTCACAGAATGGTTAAATTTCATACTCAAGTTCATTCCTGCCAATGTGTCAAAGAGAGACACAAATAAGTATTTCCACTGGGGGGAAATTGGCAGCATCACTTCAACCATTCCCTTAGACATCAGAAACCCAGGTTGGGGAGCGCCACTTGGGCCCCATCTGAGCTGCCCTTGGTTGTGGTGGTGAGTGTCATCCATGGCCAGGGAATAAGGCCTTACCTAAGGTAGATGTGTCCCATCAGTGGTAGGAGCCTTTCCCCCTTTTTGCCTGTGCTTCTCTGACGGGAGGACCAGTTTTCTCTCTCCTGCAAAGATTAGAAGAAACCAAAGTACGAGTAATGTCGGCAATTAGGACGTCTGGGTTGAAGCATTTGGGTCTGGGGTTAACACAAGACTAAGGATGTAGTCATAAATTCTAATTCTTATGAAACTACGTGTGCACATGGTCTCTCATGATCCTCACTGCATTTTCCTTATAAAGTTCTTTATCTTTCTTCATGTCCTTACTAGCTTGGGCTTCTCAGAAAAGCACATGCCCAAACAGTACTCAGCCTTTTGTCCTTTGTACAGGTACTTCGGAGATATAGATACTTCCAGCTGATGCACTTGCTGCCTAATGACTGTTTTATTACCGTTTGTCATTCACTGGATATAGTCATAAATTACCCTTGACATTTTAATTTCTTATTTAAACTTCAAACACGTTACACACAAGCTAGCACGAGATGCTTTTTATTTTTCTTAGTTGCAAGGTTGTAGCTGTGTGGTCACTGTTGGGCTTGGCAGGTTCTGGCAAGGCTCGGGTGGGCTTTCCCTCCACACTGATTTCAGCCAGAAAGGAAACTGGGTTTTGTGACTGAGTGGGACCTGCTGTACACTTTGCTTGCAATTTGCAACAAGTTGCATACTCTCTTCAGAACCCCTTCTCTAAGGTGGCAGTTATACGTCCTGTCTGGTGTCACTTTCTTCTTCTCCTGTCTTTTTCACCTCTTCAGACTGTGAGCTTTTTGGACAGAAATTCTCTTTTACTATGAATGGGAAATTACACCTAATAACGAGATTCTGTTTTCAGTTAATACTGTCTGAACACTGATTGCAAATAAATAATATTTATAGTACATTGTAATTTCCTCTGTGGTATTCCCTTAGCTTCTCCTACACATTCCTGGCATCATAACATCTTTAATTAGTTTTGACTAATACTCCCTCAGATTTTAAGACAGGTGCACAGTGAATCTGCATTATATCAGAGATGTCAACAGCTCTGTGCCATTGGAACAACAAAAAATAAAACTAACAACTACAAAATAATTAATAAAATTAAATGGGTTTAGTGGGCTAAAATTATTTTTAAAACATTTACCCAATTTGTGACCCACCACAGTTCAAGAGTTGACTATATGGCACTTGCGAGATGGTGTTTCCCAGGTCCAGCCTGTTCCATGTCTGCTTCCCATGGTGTGCAGGGTCCACCGAGAAGCAGCCATGAGCCACATGCACGCTTTTCATCGATTTGGGTGCGCACTGAACAGTCCTGACGTTGCATCCTCTCAGGAGATGATGTGTTTAAACACATCCATACCCAAAGGTAGTGCAACTCATATTTGCAAGTTTGTGTGCCAGGAAAGGGTGTTTTTGTTTGTAAGAGTAGTTTATTGACAGTCAGCTGCCTACAAGCCTCACTGAAGTCTGTCTGTCTGGGAAGACGACCCTAAAGCTGAGCCAAAGCTCCACCAGCACAGGAGATCAGATGCAAATGACCATTCGGTACCCTAAGTAAGTGAATTGTTTATTGGTGCAAGAAATGATCAGTACCCCTAGGGTGAATTTTACCTTCTGCAGAAATCCTTCTGAGTAAAGGTGATATCATTTTGGGGAAGGCAAGCCTCTTCACATGTTCTTTAATCCTTCCAGTTCTCTTCTGAACCCTCTTACTTTTGGATCCTACCGATGTCCGTACTAAAATCCTAGTTTCCTGTGATGGCTACATGGCATACAGTCTTGTTTCCAGATGGATTGCTGTCCTTTTTGGTCACACTGAGCAACGCTGTATGTGCTTGGCCCCTTTTAGCCACTATTCTGAGCGCATTGCATTAATAGCCTGGTCTCTTCAATGGTTACCTCTTCCATAACCTATGTATCACTCACTTACAGATTTTACCCCAAATTATTACATTTTTAAAGAGGTTATTAGTAGAGATAACAAAAATATGAGGGCTAAGAGATTTTCCCTTTAACAGTCCATGAGAAACACCAGCTGAATAACATGATGTTTGTGTTTGTTCCTTTGATAGCTATGTAGCACAACAAATATACCAATGAAGGACATGAGAATACCAACACAACTGTACCTCTCTGTAGTGGGTTTGATTTCACTACCTAAAGCACACACATTTTTCACAGGAAATCGAAGTAACGGAAAGGCCTTGAATATTTGCACCCCAGTCAAAAGAGTTAAAGGAAAAAAAAAAAAAGAGGACTACGTGGAACTAACCAATAAAAAGCTATTTTCTTCAGCAAAAATCCAGACCTGTAGCATAAGCTAGACTGACTGTACTGTTGAGACTATCATTATTAACGAGACCATGCGGATAATTTAGTGCAGTGTTTCTCAGCTCTTGGCCAAATCAATGGAGCTGCACGGCATGAAACTCCTATTGCACTTGAACGGAAAGAGAAGGTTTTTCCTCCCATTTGCCAGATACCTTTGCAATTCAACAGCTGTGAATTAAAACTGGATCAAGTGCAGAGAAACAATACTAGAATGAATAAGAATCTATGTTATGAAAAGAGATTGAAGTTTAGTTTCTTCAGCCTAGAAATAACAGCTGAGAGGATGCATCATAACTCTCAGTAAATAAAGCAGGTGGGAAAATATGAGCGAGGGAGAAAAACATTTAAAAGACAAATAGAATAGTCAGGGAAAAAATTACCCTGGAAATCAGAAGTGACTTCTGCTCTTCAGAGGACGGAGTCATGAAACTGCTTTGCAGCAGGAGCAGAGGAGCCAGTCTGACCAAAAGGTGAATAGTTATACATTTCTTCAAGGGATTATGTGCCACAGCACATGCAAGGGGATCTGTGACCCAGCAGACCCCTTGGTTCCTGCTCGAAACTCTTTGAATTTAATAGAATTAAGATTGGGATCTGCAATAGGACAGTGAAACTTGTTGAATGCTTCCTCCTAGTGGTTTTAGATCAAAATGACATATTCAAAGTGCAAAAAAAAGTTGGGGCCTCTATCTCAAACTGTAGAGATTTAAACCTTAACAGATAAATAACTACCTTAAAAAGGAGTGTTAGCAGCAAGCAGAGAGCTTAGAGGGAGTGGGAGAAAGGGTTGTGCTAAAAGAAAGGTACAGCTTAAAGGTCACAAAATGAAATGAGTGAGAATTTCCAGCGTAAAACAGAATTAGACGATGAATAGGAAGCTGAAACAGTAATAAATAACTCACTGGCTATATAAGAAAGAAGAAGAAAAAATAAAGAAGATGTGGGATTGGCTTAAAATGGGGCTGGGATGAGGTTTTGGACAGCTTTAGGGTTAAAGATAATCTATCTATATATATGATAAAGACCAGGTAAATATTCTCCCTCATGTTCAGTGAAGACAATAGTCAATATGGGATTATGTTTTCCTTGGCTAACAAGAAATGTCTGAATGGAAATGTGAGTACATCCATGGATGAACACAGAAGGGAATTAAAGCAATGGGGTCAGGGGCCAGAATAACCCCTTTAAAAAATACTGTTGAAAACTGGTACATGAAACTGCAGATCTGTCAGTAAGGATTTTTTGACAATCTGTCAAATCAGGAAAGGTAGCAGGAGGTAAAAAAAAATCCACGAAATCCAACCCAAGTGTAATACTTGTATTTGAAAAGGAGGTAGCAAGCAATTCAAGCAATCAGAGACTTGCTAATCTGAACTGAGCATGTTGCAGGGCTGTGGAACACGTTTTGAAGGAGAAATAATGAAAGACTTGAAGGAAAGTGGAAAATTGAACAAAATAGATTTGAAATCTATTTGCTAAGAAAGAAGAATGTGGTAGATCTTATCCACTGGTATTCTGATAAACAAAATGTAATAGGGCAGAGCATAAAGTCCTCTGCTGGGGATAAAATGGGGGCATTCGCTCCCAGGTGATGGAAAGAGCAGAGCACTGCAAAGACCTGGATAAATTACTGAAACAAAATGGTTATGATGCATAATGTGATGCAGTCATGAAATGGAGAAATGCGAGTGAAGATCTGTCAGCGGAGACACAGACCGTGGAGTGCAGGATGTGCTAATGCACTGGGAAGGCATGGGTCAGGTCGCATCTGCACCCGTGCATGCGTTGGTAAATGATGCTCGAGAAAGATTCATACGAATCAAACAAGAATTAAAGGGCTTCTACGATCGACAGGGGATTAGAAAGGCTTTAGAAAGAAGCCTGGAATCCTAGCTTGTTTAATCCCAGAAAATGAAAGTCAAGAGGAGAGACGTGACTGTTCCTGAGAGGGGAATAAATGTCAGTGAAGGTTAAACCAGATCATTGAGCAACGCTTATTTTGAATACAGCCTGCATCAACCATCCTTCCTCCTAAGTGTATAGGAGGGGTGCGGTTTCCCTGTGGTGAGTTTTCCCTGTGGAAGCTTTCCATGATCCCATGGCTATGGGCCAGGCCTCTGGCACAGAGGAAAGCTGGAAAATGCACCTAGAAAATTTGTCACTCATACCCTGTTGGTCTCAAAACATGAGTTGCTCCAGAACAGCAAGATCCAGTCATCCAAAATGTGTTTGCTTATCCCATCCAGTCAATTGAGATGGTCCCTGACTGAGACCTCATATGTGTTGGGATAGCAACACCAGAAGGTGGAAAGAGATTTTCCAGCAACAAGGGCAAAGTAACTTTTGCAGGCGTGTATAGGGTGTAGCAGAGCAGGCTGGCATGCTCATAAGTCATGTGCAGGACAAGGTTTAATATAAGTGCAGGCAAATAAAAGCAGAAGCTTTTTGAACAGGTACTAAACTAAGTTTTGTCCAAGCTGATATGAAAAGCAGATCCAGAGGGTCTGCTTTTGGATAGTATGAACACAAACCAATTGAATGACCTTAGTGCAGGTAGCTATGTTATAACTATGTCATGTCACCGCTGAAAGGAACTGGAAACACAGGTTTAAAGGCCACCAAATATCTTGCAGGTGAGTGTTGGGCTGCCTTTGACTAAAAAAAGATATCCAGCTGGGGTTACAACTCTTGACCTGAAGACATCAGGGAGAATGTCTGCCCCCTGGTAATTTGTTTCACAGTTAATTAGCCTTACACTTAAAATCACAAGCTTACCTTTTCATTTAAATTAACTTGACTTCAGCTGCAAGCCACTGGTTCTTGATATACCTTTAAAGCTACATTAAAAAATTCTTTAGTACCTCCAATTTTCATTCAATGAAGGCATTTATTCACTATCACCTCTCTATTTATTATTTTAATGTGAGTGGAATGACCTCTTAAAGCCTCTCACACAGGCATTTTTTCTCATCAATCAAATAATCTTTTGGCTCTTTTCAGCGTTTTCCTATATCTGACCCAGCAATGCCATAGCTGCTGCCTGTCATGATCATTATAGCCCTGATAGTACGCAGCTAATTTTCCTTCTCCTGGGAGCTGAAGAGCAGGAACCAACTGTCAGGAGCTTTATTGGATGTGGCAGGGAAAGGGTTAACCCATTCAGCTATCAGGAGCCAGCTGCAAGGTATAAAAGATCAGGGGAAAAAAATATATATAGAAGGGAGGAGACAATTGCTTTGGATAGGGGTGAATACCTGGGAGAATGGTGTCTGAGCTTTGTCAAGGTAAGGTCTGGGAGAGCTGGGTGCTGTTTTGGGGGGAGAAGTGGCTTGAGGATGAGCAGTTGAAGGAAGACTTGGATGAATTTAATGGGACTGGGTATTTTTGGGTAAGGTGTGAGCTTCTGTGGGTGGGAGGATCTCAAGGTGATCCATTTACCCTGGTGAGCCATGGAGTACCTTGATGTTTTATTCTGGTGTCAAACCTCCTGGTGGGAGGAGATGACCCTGTGCTGTGTGAGAGGCTGAGTCTGAGCCAGCCCAGAAAAAGGATGTCTGGCAGTATATTGAGGAGAGGCAGCTGGGCTGCTTATCAACATAATACATGTTTTCACATGTCTAAAAGAAGAAAATTCATTCGGTCAACAAACCTCTTTGTAGGATTAGTAACCTGGAAATGTTTAGCTTCTTTCATATTTTCTCCCCTCAAATCAACATTTAATCTTGAAAGGAAACATCTTTCCTAACATAGGGAGCACTTGCTTAGTTAAGTTTTAGGTCATTCTGCTTGGTCATCTTCAAACATCATCTCACATAATTTGTACACACACATACCCAAAAAATGGGGAAGATCTCAAACAGATCTGTACCCTTGTTCTGGTTTGGCACTTCTCAATGGCTAAACCTGCTGCTGGCTGGGACAGTCCCTGGGGCAGTGAGGTCCAGCGTTCAGCCCTCAGCAACATGCTTGGTGCAGTTCACACCTCAGGCTCAGTTTTTGGTGGATATTTTACCTCAGTAAGGTTCAAGTCATATTCTCAAGTTTCTCCTCACAGTGTGGATTGCTGCTTTCTTCTGAAATGAGAACTGGGAGCTGGATGTGGTATTGCATCCCAAGGTTCAACACAGGAGCAATCATCTGCCACAGATCTCAGGAATGTCAGAGGAGACAAGTGACCTTGTCAGATAGCTGGATTTGGGAAATGGTACTAATGTGTGGAATGCAATGACAGCACTTCTGTTGATACCCAACTGTAGGGTAACCTCATCAGTGTGCGCTTGTTCAACCTCAGCAGTGCTCCTCCCATGGTATTCACAAAGCACAGCACAGTGATGTGGGGGACTGTTACCCCTTATGTATGCTATAAGCCATTGACAGTTTTAATGTTTCACTGATTAGGTATCATATATTGCACACTGCATTTGTTGCCATTAATTGCAGGAACAAAATGCTTTTAATTAAAAAAGTGGAGGATGCTAAAACTCTCCCTTTCACACAACTGTGTTTGCCAATCATGGGCAAGAGTGACTGCTGTTATGCTCTTAAAAAACATGTGGCTCACTCCTGAGTTAAAGATGCCTACAGAGGTAAACCCAAATCCCGTTAAAAAGCTCTGTGTAGGACTGGATATGCCAGTGCTACAAATGGGGAAGATGAGTGAAAATACAATGACCACCAAAAAGAGCTATTTTGAGCCCTGCTGCAAAATGCATCACCAAGCACTGCTGCTGCCACTGATGGCGAGCAGCCGGGGGAGGCTGGTGGAGGTGAAGATGCCCCTATTTCCTTCACACCACTCTTCCCAGCAGCTCTGACTATGCTGTATCACACACTTGGGTTTATATGCAGGCAAATCTTTTGCAAGTGCATTTGTCAGATTCTCTAGGCAGGGAGTAGGATGCTTGATGTAAACCACATTGACCTAAACATGTAGGTTGTTCCACTGATGCTGGTGGGATGGGAGGGACACTGCAAATAGCCCCTCCTGGCTGCTCAGCACCTCTTCCCATCTGCATTATGTGTAGCAGGTGCAAAATACAACTTTAATTTATCCTACCTCATTTATCAAAGGACAAAGATCTTACTCAATTTGAATATTTTCTTTCCAGAATCACTTTTTTCCCCTGTTCTTCCCTGAAGTTTTTGGGAACTTATTTTTGAGTGAGTTTTTCAGAGAAAAGGCAGCTGGCAAATGTTCAAGTTCATATGTCAATTAGTTCCCTCTTCCATTGAGGCTACAGCAGAGTAGCAAGAAAAATTGTAGTGATACCCACCATCACCCAGAAGTATGTTAATTTCAGCTGTTAGTTAATTTTTAATTTGCCTGGGAAGATTTTACCCAGTTTTCATTTCTTCAAGCAATTCCTGAGCTAGGCCCTCAGCTGGTATAATTTGATTGATGGTGTTGAGCCCATTTATACCAGCTGAGGACCTTGTCTGCTAAAATCATCATGAACTAAACCAAAGTTATGGAGGGTTGGGATTTTTGGGGTTTGTGGGTTTTGGGGTTTATTTTGTCAGTCATGAGACAAGCTAATATGAAACTTACATGTTAGAAACAATCCAGAATTTCTTTTTCCCATTTTGATTAAGCTGTGTTCTGAGACAGTCTTATGTGCATTACCAAGCCTTTTAGCAAATACTATTGTATCCTCTATTACTGAAATTCTACAAACTTCCTTAAAAATCCATTTCTCGTTTATTTGCATGAGCCTTAGCAGCCCATTAGCTGACATCGGTCCCAACATCTCCTCCAAACAACAACTCTTCAGACAAATAAACTGATTACGCAGCACTTTACTGGGCACCATCCCTGTTCCTGTGGTCTCTTTCTGGAGTGCACCTTCAGGCACCGCTCTTTGGTCAGGAGGGCACTGTCTCCACCTTTCTCTCAAGCTGAGAAAAATCTGAAGTACAGTGGCTCTTACAGACAGCAAAATGACAGAAAAAATCTTTAGGAAGTAGGCACTCTTCAGGCAGTGGCTATTTTATAAGCAGGGTCTTCTGCTTATGCTTATGGCAAGAACTTACCAGTTCCAGGAGAATTGGTCTCCTCAGAACCTCTGAAGAACTTGTTGGTGTTATGTTTGAAGAGAAGAAAACAACAACAACAAAAAAACCACCGAACAAACCACCAAAACCCCATATGTAAGTGTGTACACATACTTATCTAAAATAAACCCCAATTCAATAAAAATAATGCTGAGAGTTCTGGCTGACTTACTTTCTTCAAGGTATGGAAAGCAAGTGGGAGGGCTGGGACTGGGTGCCTTTACAACTTACTGCTTACAAGTCAGTTCAGGCAGGAAGAACCCCTGGGAAGAGCTGCATATTCATGTGTTGGGTTTATGTAGCAAGGGAAATCCAATACAATTTATCAATAATACAGTACAACCTCAGCTCTAGGCAATGCAGGGGAGAAAAGCATCTCCAGAGGTTGATTGATCTCATCCATCTAGAGATGGGTAATGACAGATCTCTCTCCACTGACCCTTTGGAGGGGAGACATAATATGACTTACGCAGCTTTGGACTTAGGTCTGACTTTTAGACACCTTAATAGGAGGGCATGAATCCCACTATAACTCTTACAAGATTGGGAAAAAATGTGCAGACCTCATAGTTGTAAGCACCAAGCTCTGACAGGTTTACTGGACAGTCACAATTTTGGGAGAAAGTGTTGGACTCCGCAGTGAGCCCAAGGCTGTTTAGTCTAGTGAGTACCCTCCTTCGTTTCAGTCTCAGGGTTTCTTGTGGTATGTTACAGCCCTAAACCAGTCACGGCCTCTGTATCTAACGAGATAATAGGACAGAGAGAGATATTTGTGCTGTATTTCTCAGTATTTCTCAGAAGCTGTGAATGTTGTTGGAGCCAGGATTTCAAGGCATGTGGACTTGGAGAGTTCATTCTGCTTGTTTGGTTGTTTTTTTTTTTTTTAAGAAATGACTGCTTTTGTTTGCTTGTCCATTGTACAGGCTAGGTTTCATAGCTGTACTTGTCTTTGTGTTGGATACCAAACTTGGGGTGTGAAGTAAGACTGTAGAGTGGTGGGATGTTCTTGGGGAGGGACCAACATGAGTGAGTTACTGGTGTCAGTGTGTTGTATGAAAATAGTGAAATGGTGACCCCATTTGTAAGAAAAATGGGGTAAACCGTCACTCAGTTCGGAAGTGGGTACCTGCCTTTTACATATATTTACACTTCAACTTTTCCTTTACTTCAAACCATCCACTTAAACCAGCTTTTGTGTTGTTTTTCCCTTTCGATATGAGCATGAGTGCAGAAAAAGCTGAGAAGTGAAAATCCGTTAGAAAAAGCAAAATATGAAAAGTGGCAGGCAGCGGGAAGTGCTTCTCCAGCATCCATCCTTTCTGTCAGGCTCCCAAATGCACACAAAGAGAGGCTACTCTTGAACTCATCCAACTCTTTGGTCTCCAAAAGTCAATTGTTAGGATTTTGTGTTATTGTCTGTGGGTGACTGTGTTTGTGTTGAGGATAAAAATTCTCTTCAAAATACCTGGCAGAAGCCCCAGTCCTGTCCTATTTAAAGTCACCCCCAAATCAATGCTTGAAAACAGATGAAAGAATAAATAAAAAAACCCTCCCTGAGAGAGCACTCAGAAACTCTGCAGAAAAAAATAAAAATTGGACTTTGCTTGGTGCTGAGGAGAGCATTCAATATCCAGCAAGGGTCTGACCCCGCTCTCAGAGCGGGTCAGCTTGGAAAGCGAAATGTGGTTGTTCAGTGTGCGCATTGATGTGCTTTAATGCTAGATTTCCAGTCAAGGGCAGTACGGTTCTTAAAGGCTCCATTTGTCAAAGGTAGGGTATTGCATTAAGGATGAAGTATGAAAAGCTGAGAGCCTTGAGCAATTATAGCTTTGTTTAAAATCTTCTCCAAAGAGGCAAACCAGAAGGATTCAAAGGATTCCTTGATTTTTAACAGGGCAAATTTTCAGATGCTTGGAGTACCAAGTGAATTTACTGTAGTTTATCCCAGCAGGCAATTGGGCCTGTTGCATTAGCAGCAGATCCTGGCTGCATGCTGTCCTCCTCCTGCCCTTTCTTGTTATTGTGAGTGGCAAGCTGGTTTATTACATTAAGGCTACAGGTGATTTGTGCTGGAGGGTCCTCTTGTAGAGGCTCTAACTTTGTCTCAGATCTAGTTTGGTCTAAAAACTGCTTGCTGGGGAGATGAAGATGAGGGGGAAATCGGTGGTGGGATCTGAAGGAAGTTTCAAGTTGGAAGTGGGAGTAAGCAGGAGGGGGGCAAGAAGTTTGCAGACCGTGCTTGTAAAGAGGCAGACAAAGGAGAGAAGGAGAAAGCCCAAAGAGATGTGTGAGGGCTAGTGCTTGCCTCTTCACTCAGGCAAAAGAGGCAGCTGGTGGATATATTCAGTAATTATTTCTGGTTGTATAGCGTTCACTCAAAGGTGGAGGGTGGAGGTCTGCACATGAAAGTATCTATCTGCATATGAAAGTGTCTCCTGGTCTTTGGTCTTGTTGGTGCCTTTTGTATTCCCCAAGTAGGGAACTGGTCAGCCCAACACAACCACCAGTTTGTGAGCGCCTGTTTGTCACTGAATCCTATTATAACCTTCCACCCAGGATTTTGCTGACCACCCATCCTCCTTGTGCCTTCATCCCACTGGGAGGATGAGTACCAACACACACACGAGCAATCGCCAAAGGCAACGGGGCCCAGAGAAGTTGTCCATGTGCATGCAGTATCAGGATAAGAGTTTTAGATTAAAAGAAATTGAGGGCAGGCCCCATGTCACCCCCATGTTGGGTGTTGGCCTCTTCTCCCAAGTGACGAGTGACAGAACAAGAGGAAATGGCCTCAAGTTGCGCCGGGGAGGTTTAGACTCGATATTAGGAAAAATGTCTTTACTGAGAGAGTGGTGAGACACTGGAATAAACTGCCCAGGGAAGTGGTGGAGTCACCATCCCTGGAGGTGTTCAAGGAATGTGTGGACGAGGCATTGTGGGACATGGTTTAGTGGGCATGGTGGGGTTTGTTTGTTGATGGTTGGACTTGATGATCTTACAGGTCTTTTCCAACCTCAGTGATTCTGTGATGTCCACCTGGGGCTCCTTAAGCTGCTCAGCTTGAAGATGCTGAAAAAATACTACTGACAGTTCCTGGATTCAGTCATGTCTTCCTCTTTTCAGAAGGAAAGACTCTGTTGTCACATCTCTGTGCTGTTCGAGTAGACTTGGGTTGGAACTGGATGGAGAAGCAGGTATGCTAGGAAAAAGTGACCAGAAAGAAGTCATCTGGTGGAGCGGGGACTTTTGCAAGAAAAGTAACAGGGGCAGTCAAAGCCCTGCAGCCTACAAACCCCAGGCTTACTGCTTAGTAAGTGTAAGGATGGAAACATCAATGAGGAGCACCAGGGAAAGGGCACTGAAGTGTACAGGAGATGTAGAAACCTTACGGAAAACCCTACAAGGCAAGGAACAGGAGGATAGCTCAGTTTAATTTCCCTCAGATTTGTCAGGATTTATCAGAAATTCTGAGTCACTTAACCACTTGTAGCCACAATTTGCCTGAGATTTGGCCTATGAGAGAATCAATAGGCCTAGAGCAGTCCTAAGGAAGTCCACATTATTATTTCCGTGCTGGAAGACGTTGTGGTCTTTATTGCTTAGCTACGCTGGGTCTTCCTACCCCAAGCACTTCCCAGAAACTGAAATGGCAGTGTCTGAATACAAACTAATGGGCATTACAATTTATTAGAAGATTTGAATAAAAAAAAAAGGAAGAGGTTTATGATTCATGGAAAATGCTAAGTATATGTACTGGAAGGAAGCTTGACTTTAATTAGTGTTAAAATGGAGCAAGGGAGGGTGTGGTGGACTGCAATGAAAGAATGAAGAGGGATTGGGGTACAAAGTGCAGAAAATTACTTTATCACTTTGAGTTTCCCTCCAGTCTTTGTGGGGATCTTCTCATCAGCTGTACCTCCACAGTGCACCTGAAGGCATGTTTCTAACTGCAGGCTTGCAGGTAGTGTTGGACCAAAACCAACCAACTTCTCTGACTCTGTTAGATATTTTCCTTTTTTTTTGTGCCTTTAACACGATGAAATGCAAAGGACAAGTCGGTCTTAGTTTCAGCCCGGAAACAGCAGTGAGATACCTTGGAGATCCTCTGTATAATGCACAAAGGGTGGCTCTGGAGGCAGAAATAAGGCAAGGATTTGCTCAGAGTGCCTGTGCAAGGGAAGGAAAGCACACAGCAAATGTGATTTGCTGTGAATCAAATGTGATTTTC
Organism: Gavia stellata; assembly: GCF_030936135.1. Taxonomy (NCBI): domain Eukaryota; kingdom Metazoa; phylum Chordata; class Aves; order Gaviiformes; family Gaviidae; genus Gavia; species Gavia stellata. The sequence continues at coordinate 6,617,376 of NC_082599.1, forward strand.
ACCTCATGTGTGGCTGATCTTGCAGCGTCTCTAAGGCACCAATATTTCTAGATGCTTTAGACTCCATGTGGAAATTTTTCTAGAAATGGTTAACTTCTCTTTGGTCTGTTTTGAAGGCCTTCCCCTATGGAAATCATAGCCAAAACTCCCACGGAGCTTGGCGAAGCTTAGATTTCATCCCCCTAAAACATGTCCCCACGGCATCCAAAGTCCAGCTGTGCCTAGGAGGTCTCTTGGTTCCCTCCATGGACTAAGCCTTGCCGTTCTTCAAGGCCACTGGAGAGACGGCAGTGTCCTCTGCTAGAGAGGTTGCAGGGGTAAAGCAGCTTCGGTGTCATGACTTGGGGCTTTTGACCCAAAAAGGAGGGAATAATGATTCCGTGATTCTGTGATATATTTATATTTCTTGGTTGCTTTGCAAAGGCTCAGTGTGTGACTGCTCCATCATAGGAGGGTTTACCTAACCTGGGAAAGGGTGGAGAGGGGTTGGATAACTTTTTGGAGGGAGTTAGCAAAAGAAAGTTCATGTGAAGTGAATATTTCAACTTTCTGTGTGTCAGAAATTCACCCAGCCTGTGGTTCGTTACGATGCAGGGAACACAGGAGGAAGAGAAAGCTTTGCTGGAAACCCAAGCTCTGCCTTTCTGACACCGCTAATCACTAAACCCCATGTAAACGCTCCCCCCCGCCCTTAGCAAAGCAGTGGTTCCTTGCTCTCTGAACTGCCTAATCACCAAATATTTGTGCTGTCCACAGGCAGCAAGAGCAGGGTAATGGGACATAATTCAGCCCAGCACAGCATAACCTTCATCCCCTTCTAAATTAAAATGCAGCTGTATTCTGGTGTGACACAAGTGGTCTAATGCGGGGTGTGTGGGGGGGTGAGCCATTTCAGGGAGACGAAATAAATTTTGCTTTAGTGATGTGAGTTGTTATGTGTCTATCAGGGCACTGAATGCTTTCTTCACACTTGGACACATTCGTTGACAGAGGCACTGCCTGCAAATTTTTTTCCCCATTAAATTAGATTAGCTCACTTTAGGATTATATCTTTGAGTCTGATTGAACAAATGTAGCAATTTAGCCAGGCGTTACAGGATTTCCCCATGGATGCTTGATGAGAGATGCTCCATGAGGATGATACACTTAATTAAAAGATGGAAGCTGAAGACTGATACAGATGTACCCTGACACAGCAGCTGGGTTTATGTCAGGGTCTCTTTGCTTAACGAAATTGAAGTGGGGATGAGAAGAAATCAGGGCTCTTATTACAGAGGAAGGAAAAAGCCCAGATCCCAGACAGCGTTATACACTGACGCTTTAGCACCATCCCTGATGCGACCCCGCGTTGGGCTCCGTCCTGGTGCATGTAGTGGCCTGACCTGATGCTTTCCATAGCGCAGAGGTGGGGATGTGGAGGGGACCCAGCCCTGCAGGTTTGCTCCATTCACTAGCAGTGGGGCTGGGAAGCCAGACGGGAAGGGAGCCTGGGGGGATCCTCATTGAAGGGCGTCAATATGGGATGGCCAAAACCCTTTTGCCCAGTTAACAAATGAGCAATGTGTTGGTGATACCCTGAATCTGATGCCCTTTCTTCATCCCATGCACCCTGAATCTCCTGTCAGCTTTAGATAGGAAAACCCTTCTTGCCTTGCTATCTCCTTCTGTTTCAAAGGGAATTACAACAAATCGCAGTATTTTTCTTTCCCGGTAGAGGGAAGTATTGGCTAAATGCAGTTTTGCGTGCGACAACCTCATGGCACTTAGTGCTAAAGGAGCTTCTCACAGCACTTATCCCAGCTAGCAAAAGGCTTTATAGAAAGCCGGGGTCTGTGGAAAACAAAAGCACTCCACTGAGCACCAACAGGGTGGGACGGCAGGGAAAAACCTTTCAGATTTTGAAGAAAAATACTTTTTTCCTTTTTGCCAAATGAAGTTTTGCAAGAAAAGGTGGTTTTTTTCAAGAAAAAAACCAAAGAATATGTTTTAAACTAAAACTGTTCTCCAAACTCTCGCAGTTTCAAGAACTGCACACTTGTCAATTTCTTTGTTTCCTTAAAGAAGGTGGCAACAAATGTGTAGGGATATGGGATAAAAGAAAGGCTTTATCAACATCTTGGGAGAATAAATGGCTCTTTGCAACCAGCACTGCTGTCTATAAGCCCTTTAAGAAAGCAGTAATTGCTTTGTGGGGAAAAAGGTATCTTTTTTGGAGAGAAGTGAATAGAAAGATGACATCAACTGATCTCCCACATAGTATTTATTTTGCTGCTGGTACTTACTCCCATCTGACATGCACATTTATTGGGTTTCAGCTGACTCGCCTGAACTTTTTCAGATATTTGGTAAGCCAGCATTTCCTGAATGTTTCTTGCAGAAAGGAAGATTTTGGCAAGACAGCACAGGTTTAATCAATTTTCCTCTCTCTGCTCAGTCTGTCTGTAGGGCTCCAATTAACATGGTTGCTTTATGATTAGCGCTTGCATTACGAAGTGCTCCCGTGCCAAGGATGCTCCCCACTTGCTGTTTGAGTTTGATGCTGCACAGCCCCAGAACCCACTATGCTCTTGGGTTACATTTCTGTTTCTTCTAAAGCAATCTTCAAAGGGAGGCAATTTAGAAACAAGAGCCCAAATAACGTGTACATATTTGAACAGAAAACTGGGGGAAGGGACACTTTTCTGGGCTGCGAGTTGAACTAGGGGGTAGGAAATGGGGGAACAGTCTCAGTCCTGCTCCTGGCATGGAATAAATTTGACGGGTAGCTTTCCCCGCCCGTACTTCCTCCTACCTTTTTTCATCTTATTTCCTTTGTAAATATTGCTCTGGGTTTTCTATAAGCTGAGTTCAGACTGAGCTGATTTCATTATCACGGGAATGAGGATTTGCTAGTATTGGGACTAATTTCTCCATTTCTAAAGACAGATGAAACAGAGACAGGTCTTCCTGGTGCTTCATCAGGGTTTAACAGTATTTCGTCCCTCCATAAACAAGCAGTAGAGCTGAAAATTTAGAGTAGCATTACGTATTATAGACTGCAAAAGAGACAAGAGATGGGCCAGTGGATGGGACATTAAGTGAAAGCTCGTGGGCTTTCCCCTCCTTTCCCTGGCTGTGACACTAAATCTGAGACCCTGGGACCCTTCTGGCTCCCCCGGTCCACTCCCACTTCATTTCTGTGATCAACGCTGAGATCATTGCCACTGAGATTACTAAGGAAGGAGGGAAGACAGAGATGAGGATCTTCATTCATGGATTGTGAGTGGAGCAAGAACCGGATGGAAGAGACTAAAATATTGACTTTAGGCTGCCAAGGCCCCTTCCACATGAAATTCCTGAACTTAAGTTAAAGCTCCAGCAATGTCTGTGTTACATCAAGCTGCAAAGTCAAACTCTGGTCTGTGAAAGCACAGGCGAGGATATACCGACCCAAAAATTCCCTCAAATGCATACACATGTAAATCAGCCCCAAAACATACATCTTCACCTGTCATCAGCACAGACAGCACTATGCCACAGCCAAGGCAGTCTAGTAATTAACTCCTTCTCCATAGGAAGAAGCAATAGGTTCACCTGTCCTCTCTCTGCACAAGCCCAGCTCCCCTGTGAAGGCCCTGATACTATTTTTTAGCTGTTTGGCTGATTCTGGGGAGGAAGCACCATTTTCAGAAGTGATGAAGGGCATGGCTCTGTGGTAGGAGTCTGTGGAGGTCTGAGCCCCCTGGGATGATGCCGGACCTGCTACCTCAGAGCCAGGGGTGTTTCTGGGTGCCGAGAGCATCTGCGTGGTGGGACCATACCATGAACATTCCAGTGAGAAGGGTTTCCACCAGGACTGTGCTGCTGTGATGAGCAACATGACCCCAGCCCACTGGGCTCAGGCCAGCAGCAATCCCTACACAACATTTTTGTTCTGGGGTGAATTCCTTTTTTCTGGTTGAGCTTAAAATGGTGTTGGAAATTCATTAAACTGCTGGAAAAAAAAAGCTGTTCCTCTTGTGAGGTAGAGATGTCCTGCAGAGATGTGCTGGTAGAGGTTCAACAGCAGGGGTTGAGCTGCCAAGGACTCGCAGTTTGCCTTTCTGGTGTTGAAGACGTGTCCATCCTCTGTCCACTTTGGGTCCTCATGAGAACATCCCTCCATTTGCACAGCCACCATTCAGCTTCACGTTGAGTGATTGACTCCCTGAGGATTTGTCTGCCTTTATCTCCTACCTCGCACATCGTTCTGTGCCTCTGCACCTTTTTAGGCTTTCACTGCACCTTTTTAGGCTTTCACAGGTTGTTTTCCCACCAGGGAGCTCACGTCCATCCTCCTCTGCTTTTCCTAGTCTTCATTCTCCTCCATCTCCCTTCATTTGTAGTCTTTTTTTTTCCCAGTCTCTGACCTCTACCTCCCCCTTCTCAACTTCCTCTCTCCTCCTCTTCCTCACTCTGCTCTTCCCTGTGATACACTTCTTCATTTGCTGCTTTTCCAGTTCTGAGTCTTTGTATACGTTGAATCCCTCACTTGGTAATTTCTTTGAGCATGAACTTGTTCTTGAACAGGGAGACCTGTTCGCCATCCACCTTCCTGGGGCCACTGCTGCTGGTTTTTGGGCTGTTTTGTAGCCGCCTCAGTTATTTCCTACATGATCGACTCCTTTCCCAGCACTTGCTTTCTTTGATCACTACCAAGCCCTGAGCTGCTTTCGCAGGAGTGTTTATTACAGCTCCAGACTCTCTTTCTGGAGTGGTAACAGCCACTTCACAGCCCATCGCTGAGCCAGTAAAGTGGTGCCTGTCTCTCCTGTATATACCCTATTCTACCTTGCTCAGTATTTTGAGGTCTTTTTGCAGTTCTTCAGAAGTTTCTTCCACTTTTACCACCCTGAATACTTCAATATTGCCAGCAGACTCTTGCCACCCCTCCCTCCACCTATGAGCATCCATCTATGACCTTCCCAGTCATTGCTGAGCAGCTTATTCTCAGTAAAAGCCGCTGTTCCCGCTCACTGGGGTTGCTGCTCTGTAAGTGTGACCCAGGCGTCAGTTCCTTAAGGCCTGAGGCACTTGGGGTAGGCAGCTGCAGGAGGCTTTGGGTTTGGTTGTCCATGGGGTGATCAGAGGGTCCAGCTTTGGCACTGTCCATGCCTGCCCCCGTCCCCAGCGTGTTGGGGACCCCTTGCCCTGTCCTGCTCCCCAGAGCCTCTCCTCTCCACTGTGTCCCCTCACCCCAGTCGAACCCTCTCTCCAAGCCCCCCGTGGCAAACCCTGGCTTCCACGGTAGCTCCATCCCTGCTTTTTCCCCCTCCCACCTTTCTCCCCAGTCTTCTGTATCCCACCTTGCTCCCTAGCCCTCCCTCATCCCCTCTTCTGCCTTCTTTTCCATCCTTCTCTTCCCTATCCCTCCCTTCCCCACCCCCTTCACCCCTACTTCCTCCCCACCCCTCCTCCTTTTCCATCATTTCTCCTTCCCCACCCCTGCCTATCCTTCTTCCCCATCCTGCCTTCCTCCCCATCCTTTCCCCCTCTCGATTTGCTTTTCCTCCCCATCCCTCCCTCCCTCCCTCCTTTCCTCCCCCAACCCTCTATATTCTCTACCCCCCCTTCTTCGTCTGCCTTCTTCCCTCTATATTCTCTACCCCCTTCTTCCCTCTATATTCTCTCCCCCCTTCTTCCTCCCCATGCCTCCCTCTATATTCTCTCCCCCTTCTTCCTCCCCATCCCTCCCCCTTCTTCCTCCCCATCCCTCCCCCCTTCTTCCTCCCCATCCCTCCCCCCTTCTTCCTCCCCATCCCTCCCCCCTTCTTCCTCCCCATCCCTCCCTCTATATTCTCTCCCCCCTTCTTCCTCCCCATCCCTCCCTCTATATTCTCTCCCCCCTTCTTCCTCCCCATGCCTCCCTCTATATTCTCTCCCCCCTTCTTCCTCCCCATGCCTCCCTCGATATTCTCTCCCCCCTTCTTCCTCCCCATGCCTCCCCCTTCTTCCTCCCCATGCCTCCCCCTTCTTCCTCCCCATGCCTCCCCCTTCTTCCTCCCCATGCCTCCCCCTTCTTCCTCCCCATGCCTCCCCCTTCTTCCTCCCCATGCCTCCCTCTATATTCTCTCCCCCCTTGTTCCTCCCCATGCCTCCCTCTATATTCTCTCCCCCCTTCTTCCTCCCCATCCCTCCCCCCTTCTCCATCCTCCTCTCTCCCTCCCCGTTCCTCCTTCTTCCTCCCCGCCCCTCCTCCCGCAGCGCCCCTCCCCATCCCTCCCTCCTCCCTCCCCATCCCTCCCTCCCTCCCCGCCCTCACCCCCCACCGGCGGCAGGGGGCGCTGCGGCCCCGCCCCGGCTCGGCTCGGCGGGGCGGGGCGGGCGGTGCCTCCCTCCTCCCGCCCCCCCCCGCCCGCCCCCGCCGCCCGGCCGGGGCTCTGCTCCCGCGGCAGCCGCAGACCCGGCGCGGCGGCTCCGAGCCATGCGCCCTCCGCGGCGGGCGGGCAGGCAGCGCGCCCCGCGCCCGGCAGCCGGGCCCTTCCCGCGGGACGGTACCGCTCGGGGACTAAAACTCTGTGGATACAATGAAGTGGCTCTGGGACTCTTGGTTTAGCAGGAAAAATTAAATAAACCAATGTAAGTTTCTCTTTTTTGTTTGCTTGTTAATAAAATCATTAAAAAAAAAAAAAATCGGAGGAAAAGAAAACGGAAAAGAAGCCAAAACGACGTCCGGTTCCGAGCGTGTCGTGGAGGAGGAATGGGTAGTGCCGGGATTTTCCCTTCCCCAAACTTTCCCCTCGAGGCGGGAGGAGCGGTGGCACCGGCACCGCGGCCGTCCCGTCCGGGCAGGGGGGCGGAGAGGCTGCCGGGGGCTGGAGGAGGGAGAAGTTGGCTCAGCAAAGCTTGCGCCGGGGTGTAAGAGCGGAGGATATAGAGAGACAGGTATTTTGCTGTTGAAGGGTAACTGTGGCGGGGAATTGGTCTAGTTTCCATCTCGCTTCCGCACCCAGAAGTGCCGGAAAGAAATAACAACACAGAAAATACTCTGCAAATCGTTCGGTTAATGTCATGTGGCATCAGATGTGTTGGATTGGAAATTTAGAGGCACGTTTTGAAGGGAAGAAATGAACTAGAATGGGTATTTCTGCGGTGGCAGGGAAAATGTATCGTTCTCCTGTATCATGAGAATATTACTGGTATTACTTGTTGTAAGAAGTGATATATTTTGAGTATATATCTTAATGGCACCGCTCACCTCAAAGCTATTTGTAGAATACCTCTGCTTAAAACGTTCGGAGTTTTTACCGGCACAAATTAAAAAGTCGACTTGGCTTATGCAAATAAAAGAAAAACGAGGAGAGCTGTGCTGCACTCTAGCAAGGTGATCATGATTTTATCGAGGCAGCCCCGAGGGGAACAGTGACATACTGGGAGCGCTGTAAGAGAGAATGAAAGCTAAATTAAAGAAAAACTTAAGCAACCAAAGTGTGGCTGCGATGGGAATAAATCAGACCATTTTATTTTTCCTGGAGATTTGGGTGAGGAGGTGGACATGAGCTTCTAGAAAGCGGAGAAACACACAAGCCACGCACACCTATGGCAACAGGTCTTGTTTTGCCTGGAAAGGATGAGCTGAGCTTTGTGAGTGCTTGAGCCAAGCTTTTCCAGTCGCAACTGGGGCAGCCGCTGATCCTGCAGACGGGCGTCGGATCTGGAGCTGGTGGCCCCGATTTCTCCCACAGCCGGGTTGGCGAGCAGCTCTTCCCCAAATACAGGGCGGATGGTGGAATAAACGCGGCGATTCAAAGAGGATTTGTCAATACTAAAAATAAACGGGCCCGCAGATGTGTCCTAGAGGGTCATGTCCAGGGGCGGCATTTTCTGGGCCGATGGGCCGATTTCGGCGATTTTCCGAGCGTGTGTCCTGTCCAAGGTGCTGAAGTTCATTTTGCTGCGATTTCCCAGGATTTCGGGGCTTTGCAGAAGTGGTCTTGGAAGCTTCCTCTTGTTTGAAATTGGTGGTGGCGGGGGAGTTCCCTCCCCGGGTGGTATGAAGAGAAAGCAGGGATGTGTTTTCAGACACGTATATTTGATCCGTCCTTTTGGCGTGGGAAAGCAGGCCAGGTGGAGCCGCAGATAGATCCGGCAGATCCTATAAGCTTTTGGTGGCAGAGAATTGGAAAGGTCAGAGCTGTGAGGCAGTAAGGAATGAAACCCCCTTATTCTAATGGACCAAGAAAGTGGTGTTTTTGAGAGCGTCGCTGCTGTTGGTTTGGGTGCATTGCTTCCAATGAGACATCTGGTTCCTAAAAAGTTGAGGGGAGCCCAGTGTCAGGATGGGATGGGAACGATGCAAATGGGATTGGAGTGATGTCCGCTGATTTTGGTAATTTTTTTTTTTTCTGGTGTAGCCTTTTCAAATGGCAAACATGGTTGACAGAGAGCTTCAGAAATAGAGGGTCCTTAAAAAAAACCCATGTAATTTGGGGGCAAGCGTCTCAACATTTAAGCAACGGAAGTCTGTCCTGCAAGTTGTGATATTTTTAGATTAACATGCCAAAAGGTCTCAGCCTTAAGTAGTGGAGTTTATATAACCTTTGGTATGAGGCAGATTGTAGTATTGCCAGAAATAATCATAGATGAGTATATTCCTTGTATGTGATCAGAGTTCAATGTTGTAAAGTGGTTTTTCTCAGTTCTTGACACTCATTCAGAATCTATTCATAATAAGCTTTTTACTTCTGTCTGAGACTCTCAAAGGGTTTTACAAACACAGAGGGTCAGATTCTAATGCCCGTGTTTGCACAGAGAAGTAGTTTATGCTGTGAGGATTCCTGCAGATTTTAAACATCCAAAAACTTTGTACAGTATGGTAGAGAACTGATATTGTTTCATACTCTCAATCATTCGTCAGAGATCACAAAGGTATTCAGTTGCATCATTGGGTATGTAGCCTAAATATCTTGACCATGAAGGGTGTATGTAGACCATGCGGCTTCCTGACTCTGAATGACAGCTTACGGGTACAGACTTTAAAACTGCAACAGAGTTGAAAGCATTGTGTTCCTGGCTTGAATCAGAAACTGGCCTCAGTTCTTGCTATGATGGACTAACACCTGTGGCACCAGTTAACACCTCTGAGGACTTTTACAGGCTACAGAAAAACGTTGAGTAGTTGCTGTGTTCTTGATTTAAATGTGTTGTCAAAATTGTATTTTAAAATGTACTGATAAGGAATGATATCCTAACAGGCATGGCAAATTTATGAAACATAGCTAGTTTTAATTCCTTTAAAAAATCCTATTTATGTTATTAGGCAGGGATTGACCTCTTCTCTTCTCTTCTCTTCTCTTCTCTTCTCTTCTCTTCTCTTCTCTTCTCTTCTCTTCTCTTCTCTTCTCTTCTCTTCTCTTCTCTTCTCTTCTCTTCTCTTCTCTTCTCTTCTCTTCTCTTCTCTTCTCTTCTCTTCTCTTCTCTTCCTCATTACCATTTTCTGTTTAGTATCTTGAAGGAATACTCTGTGCATGTATGTGAGGAAAGAACATTTTGGGTTGCATATTAAAGCATGTTGGCAGTCGTTCGGAAATCCTGGTCATGCTTTTCAGAAGGAACAGGTTATTATCTGTTATCACCTCAGATGCCTTAGTTTTTGGAAGCTCCATTTGAAAAACATAGAAGAGACCTGTTGTTTTCAGAGGGTGGGTGCTCAGTTCTTCCTGAAAATTACCACCTTGTAAGTTGTCTCCAATCGTCCTCAAGAATTACTTTGGAAAATTATAGCTCAGATAGTTAAAAGGTGACAACAAGTAATTTCTCAGTTCTGTTAAATAAAACTTGGGTATCACAGAAGCAGCATCACTCTTAAGTACATGCTTGACTTTTCTGCTTTGTGTTTACATGCTGTGTTGAGGTAGGGCCTTAATCATAGTATGAAGCAATTTATATTTGGAATTCTGTCATTGCTTCTTAATTTTACTGTCTAACCTGGAGGAAAATACATAAAGTCGGTTGGGTATATTCCTGTTTGCTTATAGTGAATATCTCTTCCACGATGTCATGTATGACTGCAAACAGTTTAGATAAAGGTGTGTTTATTTATCTTTTAATACCATTGTCCTGATGAACATCTACCAAAAGCAAATGCTGGTTATATTTCTATTGATCTTGGTTTATTATTTACTTTGCAAACCAAACTGATGAGCCCACTTTGACCTGGCTCTGTCTCTTCAGGTTTCTCTTGCAAAGTGACAGTTTCTAAATCAGGAAGGAAATCAGGTCACATTTCTGGCTCTGCAGGATTTATCTCATTGCTCTTCTTTCAAAGTAATTAGAGTTACTAATAATGAGGAAAAGAAAACTTTTCCAGAACTGGAATGTCCCTAACCCCTCTCTCCTTCTTGTGGTTTTTGTGTCACCGAAACGATGCAGGTAGTTCAGAGAGCTTGCTGTGGAGGATCCTTTTGCTCCATTACAGACAGTGACTTCCTTTAAGTGTAGCTGGAGATGATGTGGTCACCCTTACAAAGATGCCTTCTTTTCCTTAGATTAATAGCGTTTCCTTATTTGTTTCCCACTCATTCCGGGATGGTGTTACTGGGCCGGCTGTGGGCTGCCCGGTTGCAGTGGGTGAGATCCCAGATCTCAGCCTGGGAGAAGAACGAGGAGACATTTACCAAAGTTATCCCCCATCCCAGTCCCTAAGCAGGCTGGGGACAGAGTGGACACACTGGTTTTGTTAAATGCATGTAGTATCAGCTGTCATGAGTGCAGTTTGTACCCCTCCATTTTAGTTTTCTTACCAGTCCCAGTTCATGGAGGTATATTCCCAGGAAAGATGGCAAATGAACCACAAAATCTCCCTCTATTCTAACACGCCCACCTTTGAGGAGGTGCAGCTTGGCCTCCTGCGGGGAGGTCACCTTGGGAATCTTCTGTGTACAAAGTTTTCATTGATGTCAAAAGATTCCTTATCTTTCATGGCAAAAACTTGCCTCCCTGCTCTTTCTAATGAACAAAGCCTTTTTTAATCACAATTCTGCATGACCGGAATGGCTTGGGTTTTATTTTTATCATAGTATTGCAAGAGCTTTTTAAATGTAGAGATATCACACATCAAATAATGTTGTACCAAAACATGCAGAAAAATTAAAAATTCTGTTAAGCCCTGAATTTTCCCTTTGCCTTTTCTTATTTAATTTTAAAATGAGAAGATTTTCTTTTCTATCTTGGAAAAAATAAGTCCATTCTTTACCAGATTATTTATTTCATCTTTCAGCTTGAATTGAACTTTCCTGATTCACTAAACTTCTGCCAAAGAGGCTTTTTACTGCAATGCTAGACAGCCCTACCAACAGGTTATAGATTCTTTTTAAAGCTTGCAGGGTTCTTAAGGTACTAAAACCTCTCTGCATCCAAGTTATCATTTGAAAGATATCTGCAAGTTGTGCCTTTAAACTGTAATCCACCTCCAGTATTAGTATGGGTTATTTAAAAAGTCTTACTGACATCAGGTTCATGTTTAAGTGTATAAAAGTTAGGTAACTGAACGCAGACCTTGGGCACGAGTAAGGCATCTGTGTTAGAAGCAAGGAGTCTCTCTCAATATTCACGGCATTTGCAGGCTGATTTTGAACAATAAGGCGAGGTTTGGGGTTTTGAAGGGGGTTTGAGGGGGGGGGGTTGGTTGGTTTTTTTCTGTGGTTTTTAAAGGCTTTAGAGAAAATTGAGAAATCTATGTAATAAGAAGTTACGGAAAAACTTGCCCATGGACAAATTCTTTCAAGACCCATTAGCTGGAGGTAGATTAGATATTAACTTTTTAGGCCAAAATCCATTCTTAAAGACTGTACTATTTCTAAAGTGGTATTTCCAAGATTCTTTTCCTTATCATAATGAAATGGTCACTTTATCCAAATAAATGGACGGTTTTGTTAGTGTCTCGGTGGCTGAATACGCCACCGTTTCTCCCGGCCGGCTTACAGCATGCTGCATCTAGCAAGCTTTGCGTGCATCACGGCTCCAGGTTTACAGAACCTTGGTCCTGGGTAATCAAAACAGGACAGCACAGGGGGATCACTTCTAGTTATTTTCAGTGAGCAAAAATTCACCTCTGTAGGAACCAGCTCAGATTTTATGCCCCGCTGCCAGCCTAATTCAGTCCTCCGAGGAGCATCTCTGCTGCCGGGCAGTGCAAGGGCAGACGCTGCCCTTGGGAAATCCCAGAAAACATGAATTTTAAAAAAAGTGATGGTTAAATAAACAAAAAACCCCTCACCATCGTGTAAAGCTCATAAAGGGGAGCAGCTCTGTGATGAAGTTTTCGGTTTTCCCCACGATGTAGCCACCAAAAGTGGGCATGGGGCTATGGAGACAAGGGTTAGAGGGAGGCTTTGGGTGACGGGAGGAAGCTCTGCGAGCGGCTGCCCCGCTGGAGGCTCAGCCGAAGCCCCTGGATGGGGACAGGGGTGGAAGGGGAGGACGAAATAACAAGAGATTTTCAGCCTGGACTGAACAGCTCTGAAACGCATCATTAAAGTATTACAGCCTGACCTGTAGACAGGCATTTAGTGTTGACTGAGGCCTGACACGTTAGTAGCTGTTACATAATGCACAATTACAAAATCATACTAAAGCCTCTTTAAACTACCTGCCTGATTATAACAGGGTAATTATGCCATGTTTAATGGAGCTGGGTGCTGCGGGGAAGGGACCCCCCTGCACCTCCCTGCCATGTCAGATGCAGCCGACAGTGCCGTCCTCTTGGCCCAGGGAAGTCCCAGTCCTACCGAAGCCCCCCAAGGTTGTGTGTCCGCTCCCCGCTTCGCGCTCCCGTGCTGGCTCTCATGTTACAGGGGTTGTCCTTTCCTTCTGGACGAGGATTTCTGGCCACCGCTGCTCCCCATATTAGTACAGCCAGCACGACGGTGTGACGCAGCCGCCCTCTCTCCCTCTCCGGGGCCGAGCACGTCGTCTCTTCTGCCTCCCCAACCCGACTTCCAGCCTCCAACATCGAGCTATGCGCGGCTCCCGTGCTGCTGGAGGGGCCGGAGGCATTGCCAGCAGTGTCTACAGCAAGAGGGTCTGGAAAGCACTGCAAGTATCTTAAGAATTTTTTTTCCCCCTTTATCTCTTTTCAACAGTGTTTCACGTCGAGAGGTCTAATCTCCCTCGATGCGTGCGTGTAATTCTCATTCATGTGAGTGCAGGGGTTGCTGCGGGCGTCTGCTGTGTGTCGCTCAGGAAATAACCCCTTCGGAGTTGCAGTGCACAGCAAACTTCCCCTGGTTTGCTGAAGTCCTCGTAGCTCTCTTCTTCCCTGCGTCCATCAAACAGAGGGATGAATCCTGCTCTCGGCTCCACCGGCGTAAATCCAGATCGATTTGTTTGACTTCGGCAGAGCTAATCCAGATTTACACAGCCCTTTCCCTGAGGACTTCCCCGCTTTTTTGCTGTAGGTGACAGTTAGTGGGCCAATGTCAAAATACATCTGATGTAGTCAGATTCCTTGTCTCTAACCATTAATTGTTCCCTGGCAAAAGTTTCTGAGGAAGAGCGGTTGTATTTAAAAACAATATACAAATTCTGTTACTAATTTTAGAAAGCAAGGGGGATTTTTTTCCCCTCCTGTTGAAACTAAATATAATTTGAAAGATAATGTACGAAGATTTAAATATAGCATGCAATTATACATTGCATATGAATAGTTTCTCTCAGTTTTAACATGTTTAGTTTATTTTTCCATCTTTCTCAGCAAACAGCTGTTAGATAAAGAGAGAAAAGTAAATAGTTGTTATGAAACGGTACGTCATAGCTAAAAGGAAAAAAAAAAAGGAATCCTCATATAAGTATGGGAAGAAAAAGGCAGAATAAATCCTCTCTGTGCTTTTCCCCCTTGTCCCATCCTTTCTTGATGCTTCTGTAGTAGTACTTTAGCTAAAGAAGTACCTTAGAACAAATTTCTTGCTCCTGTTCCTGCTGGGTTCAGGCATTTTTGAATCGAGGCTCCGATATTTTCATGGGAGGATGAAATTGGGATAGAAACTTTCCGAGGAAAATCTCTGAGTTCTTGGGTTCCTTTGCCCTCAGTGGAAGTTTTGCTTAAGTTACATTGGGTTTGCTTTTCTATGAAGTTGCCTAAACTTGACGACACCCAAAAGTTTTGTCATGGCTACACGGTGTCTGAACAAGCACCTGCAAGGTGTACGGGCGTCCTTCTGGCTGCCCAGGATGGCTTGGAGAATTTGCTTCCTCCTGTAGCCATGAAACGCAGCACTGCTTCTCATGTGCTGTTAGATCTGTGAAAAAATGTTCTTTTTGTTAAAGATTCCTCCAGCTTTCCCCAGGTTTTCCCCATTTTATGAAACCTGAGCGGTGCTGGGCTGGCAGGTCTCGCGCTGTGTGTTGTGGGCTCAATAGTCAGGACCCAGTGAAGCTCTCTGATTTTTAGCCACTTCTCAGGGCAGGCCAGAAAGAACCTAGAAACACCGCACTGGGTCACACATTGCCTTTTTAAAAGAAATACAGAGAATGGCAAAAAAGACCCCCAAAATAATTAACAACAACAATAATTAAAAAAAGAAAAATAAGCCTGGTGATTCTAGACTCCTGGGAACAGAGCAAGTGGCTGAATATGAGGTTATGATCTGAAAACATTGAAAGATTCTGGGCTGTGGTTTTCTTTTATTAATTAGCTAAAGTGATGTTCAGAACCTGAAACCAAGGCTTTTAGACACATCTCTGGTGCCTAATTCTGCTTGTTGTCTCATAACAGGGTGAATCAGGAGACTGTTTATTCAAGTCAGTGATGCAGCGTCAACGTAAAAGCAACATAAGGGAGATGGAGGATTTGTTTACGAGCATAAAAGTCCCCTGGACAGTTTAAGACTAACAGTGAAAATTACTGAATACCTGCAAAGCACAGAGCTTAAATGTAGCTGAAATAAGTTTTATGGAACATTTCCAGAACTATTTTAAGGGCCTGATCCAGAGCCTGGTGAAGCCAAAGGTAAAGATCCATTTGACTTTTTCAGATCTGGCATTACACTTTGAAACATCATGCCCTCCCTGGAATTTTCTAAAGCTTTTAGGTGTTTTTTGATTAACTGTTATGCTGGATGTAATGTCTTTTGTATCCCTTTAGTGCTTGGGTCGGTTAAATATAAGGAAGGAAATAGAATAATTACTTTTTGCACAGGAAATTTTAGTTTTCCATGTATTTAGTCATTCATTGGACAAACTGTAGAAAGTGATCTTTTGTTGCTTAGTTTCTCAGTTGGTTTACCATTGCTCTCATTATGCATCTGTGCTATCCTGTAGATTTTGAACCCACTGGACAATTTGATTCAGAGGTTCAGGACTGACAGGTACTTGGGGTTTGCAAGCGTTGTCAAAGGATGTTCCTAGATAGAGAGTAGAGAGACTCAAAGGAGTGTCATACGTAAGAAAGTGGCTGGAGGGTGACTCAGCCACACACTACACAGCAATGAATCTACCAGAGATCCACAGGGAAGCAGATTACTTAGGTAACATGGGCTGTTCACAGAATTTTTATTGTGTCATACCGTATTGTGTTGTATTTTATGTTCAGTATCCCATTGTCAGGCCAGGAACTGCTTAACCTACATCAGCCAGGCTCATGAGATCAGCTAATGCCAGGTGAAGGCTATAATTGTGTCGTTTTAGAGGGAACTTGGAAACAAAGTCCTGGGATTTCAGCCCCTTTTGAAATCACATCTGAAAAGGCTCCATCATACAGATTTAGTGCCTGATCCAGACCTGCCAAAGATCCCCGCTGGCTTCAGGAGGCTGTGGATAGTTCTGCATGTGCTATTTTCTGTGGAGTAGGTGCCAGCAGTCAGGGACCAAAGGTGCCCCCAGCCGTGAGAGAGCCTGTGGTCCTGTCAAAAGATGGGAGGAGGTGAAAGAGGGACAAAGATGATGTCCCAGAGGACCGTGGCCCTCCTGCTCTAATCCTGCCCCACGCACTGTTACAGCTGGCTCTCCCTGCCTGTGTGGGAGTGTGTGACTGTATTGGCACCTCTGCCTGCTTACTTGAGTTAGGTATGGATTAATAACCGTATATATGTGTGCATATATATAAATGTATAAATAATTAAATCAGGAATGAAGCAGGGATATTGAAAATGCAATTTCCAGCATCACCAGCTGCATGCTCCCCATTTTGCTGGGAACAGGCATATGTGTGGTGTCAGATGGGAGATGTGTGCCCAGCTATTGCAAGAAGCTGGTGCAAACTGGGATGAGAGGCAGCAGGAGATACCTGAGGATACCCCCTACGTGTGCGCACCCTTGCAACGAGGCTGTGGCTATTTCTCCCCAGCCCTTGCCCTGACCATCGCTGTGAGTGGTATGAGGAAGGGAAAATGGAGGGTGTCCCTGACCCCTGTAATCCCCAGCTGCCACCGAGCATCCTGGGAGGCACCCGCGGCCAGCGCAGATTAACACAGCCCACAGCGGGGACTGGCCTGTGGCCAGCATGGCCCTGGGATCAAAGAGCATGGAGGTGGCTGAGAGCCACCTTTGGGCTCCTCCTCCTCACCCTGCTCTGCAACAGCCTTTGCTTTCCCTGATAAATCAAACCCACCCTCTGCAGTTGGTTGCAGATCAAAATGGTTTTTCCCCTATATATTGCATAGGGTGTTTATGGCCAGATGCGCTTTTTGAGCTGATAATTGGCATATAGCATCTTGCTCGGGGAGCGACATGCATGTGTGCTGGCTGCCTTTTTTTCTTGATGAACTGAAACAGGGTCTTCTGACCCCAAATGGTAAATCATGACAGCGTGAGGCTGGGAACCATCATGAGGTTGTCCCAGGCAGATCCAGTGCAGAGGCATGTCATGAGCTGTCCCCAGTTCTCTGCAGTGTCCTTGCTGGCCAAGCGTCCTCTAGGAGGAAAGGAGCAGGAGGGAACTGCATGCATCATTCTTTTAGAGTTTAAAAGGTCACAGGGAGCCAGGGAAAACACAGGCATGTGCACACCCAGCGCTGAAAATGGTATATATTAATGGCAAGCTAGTGCACTTGATTTGGTTTGCAGTGGGTGGCCTGGTTATGAAGGTTTATCCCTGTTAGAGAGGTTATTTTGGAGGGCTGCTTGTTTGCCAGGACCAGGAGGAAAATGTTCTAAAACATGTTCTGGAGGGACTGTCAGCATTGTCCCCATCAGCTCCAGCAGCCCTTGCACCCCAAAATGCAGAGGGTATTGCCTGTGCATGGGCGAGCCCTTTTCAGGGAGGTTCCTCATCCTGTGCACTCCCCTTGGGCACCTTCATTTTCAGCTTCTCATCCTTGGGCCGATAGCAGCTTTGTAAAGCAAGGAGTGCTGCGACCAGCACTGCATGGCCACACAGCTGCCAACAACCAGCCCCATGGTTGATAGGTTTATTTTCCAAGGTGGGGATTGTGCTAGCTGTACTGTTTGTATGGTGAGATGGTTCCTGGCGGTGGCCAGGGAGTAACACTGCCTTAACTTCCGTGAGTCTGTCGAGTTATCCCTCCCCAACGTTAACCCAAAGTCCTGCTCAGGCAGGAAACAAGCTGAGCAGCGACACGTGGAGGAATGCTCTTGCAAGGGCATTTTCTCCTCTCACTTCGGTGGACCAGGATCTCACCTTGAATGCAGAGCAACATCACTTCATGCTCATTTTTAACTGTGGCAGCTGAAGACGCACAGCGGTTTGCAGGACCAGATGGCCCAAAGCAGGACTCAAAAAGCAGCACCTCGCACATTTAGGTCTGTGGGATGTAAAATATGTTGGATGTGTGCAGAATCACAGAATCACAGAATCACTAAGGTTGGAAAAGACCTGTAAGATCATCAAGTCCAACCATAAAAAAAAAAACCAACAACAACAACAAAACAACAACAAAAAACCCAAACAAAAAACCACACACACACAGAAAAAACCAAAACCACCCACAAAATGCCACTTGGCAAGTTGGTTTTATAATTGTAGCTAGCTTTGCAAGTGTTTGAATGGTTCCCTGGTACATGATTTCTTTCAGGAGGTTCCTATAATGTTAATGAATGTGAAAGTTGTGATTAGCATGGGAGATTATTGCTTATAGCAACTACACAATGTATTAGGCTACCCATCAGTCTTGCTGTTAGAGCACTGAATTCAATAAGTGACATTATTTACACAGTTGCCTCTACGAGCTTGGGAAACTTCGCAAAACGTCTTATAATCTAGGCAATAGCTTTGCTAAAGCGCAAGTTAGCTTCATCGATTGCAGTTCTTCACTTTGGTTACTGAACTGCACACTAAAAATAAATTAAAAAAAAAGGCAGAATTGAGATCAATCTCTAATTGATTTTGACTTGTTGTATCCCTTTAAAAGCAGAACCAATGCTTTCTGAAATGTTACTGATGTTCGGGAGCTTTGTAGATCTGCATATGAGAGAAACCATCAATAGCAGAGTACAAGATCTCTTAATTTGGGCTTCATACAGAGTTTTAGGCACTTAAATGTCAGACTAAAGTTCAAGTGTTCATCAAAGTCCTACGAGGATCCTCAATGTCAATGAAATTCCTATTAAAAACTGTCCTGTGAGGCTTTGCTGTCTGTAAATGCTGGTTCCTTGAACCAGAAATTGTACGGACTGTTGAAGCAAAGGCCTCCTCAGGATAATGGGATGACTGGAGAGAGTTTCCAAGTGGGGAACAATGGGGGAGCTGCTGCAGGAGCTGCCACGAGAGCTAAGCTCAGCTGCTTTGCTGTGGCTGTGGGTCGGCTGGGGACAGCATCCCAGAGGGCAGGGACGGGCTGTGTGTCTCCGCTCTGTCCCCGCACCTCTAGCGAGGCCAGAGGGGCTCAGGTTGCGGGTCCTGTGCTAAAGGTGGTGGAAATCGCTCTGTCCCAGAAGCAGGAGGTCAGGCAGGGACCCCCAGAGATGCTCAACGTCACCCCGATAGCACCCCATCCTGGTCCTCCATCTCCAAAAATACCACCCGGCTCCCTCCACTGAGGCTGCTGCTTTTCTGGATGTTTTTTCCTGGACCGCCAGCCCTGTGCCTTTGCGGGGGGACAGAGGAAGGGGAGAGCCAAAACAGAGGACAGCCTATTTTTAGGTTGACTATCTCCCACTCCCTGGCAGGCTGGGTGCCAATTAGGTGGTGTCGCGGGGCGACGCTCGCCTGTCTGTAACACAGCCCTGACTGCAGCCGGGCTGCGGCAGTCACTGGAGCAGAAAAGGAGCGGAGATTTGAGCCATCTTTCTGCAGCGAGGGACCCTGAGCCTCTCTAGATTTGCAGTAACATTTATTTTTCACCATTGCATCTGTTTATTTTTAACTAGATAGCTTTCTTGTCCCTCCCATCACATTTTATAGCAGTGCTCCATACACACCGCGTCGTACGGTGTTTTGAAGCCCAGGTATGGGATTTCAGCTTGTGCCCTTCTGTTCATTTGCTAGTGGGATAAAACAAAAAAAGCCTATAAAATTTAGGCTCAACCCCATAATTTAGAGATTATAAAACTGTAAAGTAAAACTGTGATCATCTACTCTGTCTCCAGAATAGCAGAGGGCTCCTCATAATTGGAATTGTTCGAGCTACAGTATATGCTGTCTAGAAAACATCCTTCAGTCTTTGGTAAATTATCAGTCATTGGTAAACTGTAGTTAAATTACTTTTTAAAAGTGTGCACATTACAGCTAATTTATATTTCTTTTGTTCCAGCTCCTGGCCACTGGATTTCTTTTGCCTTAGTCTGATAGACTGCAAAGTACTCTGTAATACGTGGAGTAGTAGTATTGTTGTAGCTGTGTTTGTCCAAGGGTGCTGGTACAGTGATTAATTCATCCCTTTACTTTCTCTTTGGTATGATAGAGCTCTCTGCAGCATTTACTATGAGTCTGTTTTCCAGCCCGTAATTGTCCTTAGTGATACTTCCCTAAACCTTTCTAATTTATCACCATAACCCTTGCGTTTTGGACATCAGAACTGAAATGCTCTACAGGGGTAATGTTCCCATCAAATCATATTACTGTCCTCTGAGCCCTGATTAACCAAGCCCTGCATCAGCTATTCTGCTCTTTTGCCCAGAAAGCAGAGAGGCTGACAGTGGCTCAGATCTTTCTGTTTATCTGTACAAAACACTGCCACAACCGTGGTTTTCTTCTGGTGCTTTACAACAGTATCCCAATACCTAGGAAAACAACATTGATATTCAGAGTACATCTTGGCCAAGTCTGAAGTAACTCTTGGGTGCAATTATCCTGACTTGTTGATTTAAAAAGTCTAGCTAAAGAAGCTGGTGTATATTGTACTTCTTTATGGCTCTTAAATTGGAAAGAATGTCATTCTCAGCATATTATTGCTCCATCGCATGGATTTTTCCCAAGTACAGATTAGAAACATGTATTGAACATTTCTGCTCTTGCTGTGGCATTGCGCCTGACAGTACTTACAGGATACATTTTGTTCCTTACGTATTTGAAAAGTTCCTCCTTGTCCTTAAAAAGGCCAGAAATGTCTCGAGCTACAGTTTTCTCACTGTGTCTTTCTGCTCTATCGCTGGTACTTGAATTATATGGATTGTTCCTGACTTCCTTTTATTCTTTTTTTTTTTAAGCATTTTGCAGTATGGAGTATGTGCAGCATTTCTTTGCAGCGTGCAAGACATTTTGATTGACATAGGATAGGAAGCAGAAACTTTTTTGAGCCCTTCAGTGCCCAGGGAGAGTGACTGTACAGTCTCTGCCCTACACAGCCAACATGGGATTTGAAGGACGATCCAGTGGGTATTTAGAGAAAGCTGGGAAACTAGGAAAGGGAAAAGTCCTCAACATCTCATTAAGGGTGAAATCCTTTCTCTGCAGAAAACCTCAGCAAAACAGGTCTGCTTCACATCACCAAACCTTGATGCATCCCTTTTATTAAAGGACAGACTAAGGGGGGCTACAAGCCCCCAGCCGCTAATACAGAGCAGTCTGGTATGTGTTCCCACATCATATCACATGACGGCAACTGCAAATAAACTCTTTTTCCCCCATGAAATGTGGTTGCAATATCATGCCACCTTCTTCTGTGTTTCTGCTAACAGCCCACACATAACTGGGACCTAGGAAAATGATACCAGGGTCAAAACCAGAGTCATCATCCTACAGCCACTGTCTTTCTGCAGCCAAGCAGTAAGTCGCTCCTCTCTGACTTCATCCTAAATTGGAGACTGCAACAAAACGGCAACATTGGGACAGTCAGGGGCCTCAGCACGCTCTTGCTGGGCTGAAACACTCAGGACTTCGGGAGAAGCCCTCTGCTCTGTGGGAAAGCCCAGGCTGGGAGGTGAACTATAGCACTGGGTCAATGAGCCGAAGGGTAACTTCCCAAATCATGATTGAAACCCTATAAGCCAGTGAGATTTTCTTCCATTTGCTGAAAGTATCAGAATTCAGTCTTTCAAACCCACTGATATGGGGGTCCCTTAGCAAGAAGCGCAAGGCCTCCTGGCTTTGACTGAACATGAACTCTGGGCTGATGCATATTTATTTATTATTATTTTCTATTTCATGCTGCTGATTGTCCTAGATGTAGGGGAGAAAAATGACTTTCAAATGAGAAGATTTTTCATAAGCCTACAACATAGCTGTACTTGGAATGCAAACTTTAATCAGTTATCTGCTGGAAAAATATGTAACAAAAGTGCAATCTTTGCTGGGTTCCCTTTCATCCTAGTATCAGCTGTAGGATGGTGTCCCTTGGAAGAAACGTGGGTTCTGTGTAAAGGATTTAGGCTCTTTGTAAGCACTTTGTGCCAGGAACCATCTACCTTTCTTATGTGCCCTGAAAGTAATAATAAATATTAATAATAATGATGAAGCTGGCTTTGTGGGAAAGCTGTGCTTCACCGGCTTTACTGGGAAAGTAGAGTATTTTTAGTTTTGAGAATGTCTAAATCTTGCTCTTGGATTCAAGTGTCTACTTCTTCAGTGCAGAAGCAGTCAGGTTCCCGTACTCTTGGTCAAAGGACTGCCCTTAACACCAAGGAGGCATCGCGCCTTCCAGCGCCCCAAAGCCTCTTGCCCCATGCACCTTGCAGGTACTCACACACCAAGTGGGAGGAAGCTCTGCTGCAAGCCCAGCAGTATCTCTCTGTGGCTCATTGCATGAGCTGTTGAGGGTCCATATCATCCCTCACCACCCCACTGTGCCCAAGGGGCCGTCCATGCCCCAAGAGCTTTTGCTGTGCACCTAAAAAATCATAGGCGCTCCTGTAAGTGGTTGCAGTTAAAGAGCTACCGGAGGAGGCTATTTTTTTCAGGGCACAACCGGAGAGGCTACTTAGCATAGTTTTACATGCTGCTAATGTGGTTTTATTACTTCTAGGACCTGACCTACTATCATTGTGTGCTGCTGTATTATGTGCTATGGATGCTTTTACTCATTTGGACCTGGTCCAGGGATCTCTATCGGGGCTCTGCACTGCATGACCTAGGTTTGCTCAGCATGACACCATCCCCTGCGCTGGGAATGCTGGTTTATTGCACCGCTGTGGACTGAGAGGATTGGGGAATTAGGCCAGCATCCTGCCCTACCTTCTGCTGCAGCCTGGATTCTGCAGAGTACTGGGGGATGCCAAAGAGGGGTGGAGGGAGGGACGCCTCTGTCATCCCCATCACCGCATGAGGCCAGGGGTTTCTTTTTGCTCCATTGCGGACGCAGCGTGTGTGTGTAGAACATTTCAGTCCAAGCACTGGTGTGCAGGGGATTTGGTGAGCAGTGATTCATCCCCCACTGCTGCTGATGGGAAACCTGACAGCACCCAAATTAGAAATGGACAAAGGATGGTTTCTTGGACTCACCTTCCCCCACACCGTTGAGCCCAGGAGTCTTACAACCTCAGCTGCTCTACTCCATCCCATCTTCTTCCTCTGATGGGTTGAGCTTCCAGGGGAGAGAGGAAGGATGAGGCAGAGGAAGGTGGAGGAAAATGCAGAGAGTACTGGTGGGGGAAAGAGCTCTCATTCATTCTAACCCATCACCAGGACCACCCCCTGCCTTATAATTGTGGCCGAAATAACAGGTCTTAACATTATCTGTAGCCATTTAAGCATTTACCACAGTGGTATGTTTACTAATATAACTTATGTTTGTGTGTTTTGGTGTTGCTAGTTTTGACCTTCTTTCCCATTCTACAGCCTCAAATTGCTAAAGTAAACGTGTGCTGCTTATTGTGCTTTTCATGGTTCCTTGACAGTTAACAACATTTTGCATTTGGAACAGTTTTCTACTTTTTTTTTTTTCTTTCTTCTTGCCCATGCTTAAAATGCTGATCCAGGCAACAACATCTTGGTTGTGAGGCCAGTTTCTTTCTGAGATGCTTGCATACAGATTGAGAAAACCCTCTTTTGGTAAATGGTGACTTTTATGTCTCAATAGCCCATAGGGACTTTGTCTGTATTTTTAAAACCTAAAGAGCTCTTTCTTGTTAGCGAAGTAGCAATTTCATAGAAGAACTGGTAAAAAATTTGTAGTATGGAGGTAAAAGCTTTGGATGACAATGTGATTTTACTGTTCGGTACTGCAAGCACAAGAACACATGTTTAGCTTTAAGTCAAAGGAGGTATTAATACATGTTACTTTACCATTATTTTTAAAAGGTTTTTTTAAGGGCAGGGATTTGATTATCCAAACACTGTTCCTGGCTTTTACTGTCTGTGACGCCTCACTTGTTTTCTCTCGGTGGGGAGAATGGGTGAAGTCAAATGAGAGACTGAGAACAGGGCTGCGGTGAGTGTCCGACAGAGCTTCTCAAAGACTGATCCAGCTGGGCTGGGAAGCTCTGCACTTACTGTCAGTTCAACCAGCCTAGCAGAAGCCTGAGCTGGGCTGAGATATCCTCCAAAGGAAAGGCTGCAGCAACTGAGGCAAAGAGAATCATGATTTTGGAGGAGAGGGACATTTCTTCAGGGAGGAAAGCCTGTGTCTGCTTGAGAATGGGAGGTAGAGATTGCTCTGAGAGTGATGTTTGCCTTGGGTGCTTTGGAGTTGCCTGAATGAGGTAGCTGGGCATGTGACAGCACTGCCAAACTGGGCTGGAAAATCCAGGGACTGGTTCTCAATGAAGAGAAAAATGAGATAGCTGCTACCTTAAATTAATTACTTGAGAAAAAAAAAAAACACCAAGAAGTTACATCCCTTGTGTCTATCTAGACAGCATCCTTCCAGCACGGGGAGCACTGTTTTGCTCATTGTACAGAGGTGGAGCTGAGGTTAAATTGCATGCCCAAGGTCCTGTAGGAACTGCACAGCAGAGAGTTGGCCCTGCATTCTACACTAGCAAACAAATTGTTGGACCACCTCTTCAAACCTCCACAGACAACTCCAGCATGCTCCTTCCAGTCCCAGAAGCCTGATGAAGGATCTTTCCACCCCTAGCTCTTCAGAGTTTCTGTCTTTGCTACCATTCACTTTTTTTCTTCAGTACCTTCCCACTTGTACCTCGAATTCTGCTTAGGAGAACATTCCCCACCACCTTGCTTTTGCTTCCTTGTAAGCAGGAGCGCTTCCCCACCCAAGAGACAGCACTTGATTCAGGCATTTTGTGAACAGGAGCTGTGTGTGAGCTTGCCTTCTACAGTTAATCAGGTGTAGAGAGAGAGAAGGACAGCTTGTATGGCAATGCTCTTGTATGACCTCAGACATTGCCTGGAGGTGCCTCTGTTTCTGCACTGGTGCCATATGAACCTAGAGTCTCTGCGCTCTCACCATGTGCTTTGCTGAAGTAGGATGGTTAAAATGTGCTGCTTTGGTGATTAAACACGAAAAAGCTCTTGTCTTAAGGGATGCTGAGTTTTTCAGTCAAATCTATGCTGCTTTCCAGTCCTCAAAATGGACCTCTACTGGGGGCCTGCCTAGCTTTTTCTCTACTTTTTTTTTTTTGCCATGCATGTCGAGACCATGCTGTAGGAATAGCAGAGTGTTCAAAGAGTGTTGGCATGAGTGGTTCTAACCCTGATCTTAGCCCTGTATAGACTCTGAAAATGCAGACTCAACAAAACTGCTGAAAGTGTGTTGCAGAGCTTAGTCACGAGCATACGTCTGTAAAATATTTAGAAAGTAGTCAAAAGGGGGAAAAACTTAAGAGCAAAAGGAGAAGAAAGTGTGCTGCTAGTTCAGCAGAAAAGACAATTGTACCTGCTAGTAGCAAGAACAACTTCATCACCTGATGCATGGACTTCTTCCAGCTTGTCACAACAAATACTGCACACCCAAGGCTATTTGTTGCATTAGCAGTAAACCAGTGAGCACAGGGACCCACAGCTCATGTTGGCACATAAGCTAGGCACCAGTTACTGGCTGTGCAGATATACTACTGTTTAGCAAGTAGGGGAAATGGTGAGGATGTGGAATGGCATCAGGGTCACACATTGTTTCCCACCTCCTCTGAACTGGGTGTTGATCAAGCCCAAGTGCTAAGTCAAGACTCAAGCGGTAGTATTATCTACTATTTTGCTAGGAGTAGTTAAAAGACACGTATCACCCTACCGCTGAGATTCACTTTGCTGTAGTTAAGATAGGACCAATCTTTATTCTAGGACTGGGCAGGGTACAACAGTCTCAGATCCCAAACAGCAACTCAGAGATTAATCTAAGGAGAAAAGTGTATACAGTTGTGAATGAGTAGAAGGACATTTTTTATCTTACTCTGAACTCAACCAGGATGAAGACGAGATGTGTTTCCCAATATGGCTGAATTCCAGAGGTAGAATCTGTCCTACAGACACAGCTTAGCTCCATCACAGAGAGCTGCATCACAGCAGTGGTACAGCTGGGGCTCCTATCTTTCTTTGAGTTTGTTGCTAAGGACTTTTCACGCTGAACGACACATAGGAGCGAATTAGCAGTCAAACATGTGTATTCCATGTGTAATGTACTCAGGTGATCTGGTTTGTTCAGAAGGCAGAGAGCCTCACATTGCAGTTCACTAGATTCTTGACAAAACAGTCTTAAAAAATAGATCCAAGTTGAGTCTGTTGCAGTAATGCAACCTTGAAATGACAGAGACCTGAATGAATTTTGTGAGGACTCCATTTCATAAAGGCATGTACAATCTTCTGGACACCTGAAATGAAAGAAAGGTGCTCCTCTATAACCCAGCCAGAAATAAACCTCCAGGTTGCAAATGACCCAGAGGACACATGCCAGAAAAGGTAAGATGAGGAAGAAGAAAGCCCACATTACTCTTGTTAAAAAAACTTGAAGGTAGTTGTTCGCTGGACATCACTCTGATTTATCTTATCTGAGGTAAAATCACCTGGTTTTCATCAAGGTTCCTCTCCGTTCCAGGAACTGGATGAACAGGGAGACAAGTGAGATGAACCTTCTGGAAAAGGATTTGTAAAACAGAGTGTCATTGGCTTCCACAGTGGAACTAAGTAACCAAGGTGTATACAACCTTGCAACCCACATATTTTCTCAGCATCTTGACCTGAACAGAGCTGTTCACAAGATAAAGGAATACAGAGATAAGAGTAATGGAGAAAGAGCAATTAGATGAACTATTCTGTGGGGAAAAATGTTCATACTACCCTGCTTTCTGATAGCAGCCTTGAGGCTGCCTTCAAGACAAGACTTGCAGGACATGCAGACAGCAAATCCTGAATCCCAGAGGTGGGTACAGCAGAAGTGGCCTTGAAGATCACAGGCTTGTTAATAATTGTGGGTTAATATATCAGAGGAGTGTCTACAGGCTGCCTGGGAAGTGCTTATGTGGGAAGGAGAGAGGGACAGAGCACGAGGTACCGAGACACCATGGAGACTGATCTTTTAGGCCTCCGCTGACCAACCCACAAAAAGCAATTCTGTGATGTCCACCTTTGCCTCCCAGACACCTAAATTGTACCTTGTCCTTCCAATTTTCAAAGCCAGCAGCTCTGGTTTGCCTGTCAGGCACTGACTTTGAGGTGAGAGCTGCTTCCAGAACCAGAGCTTGACCGATGGGAAAATAGCTTGGCTGTTGAGTGGGAAGATGACCTCCTGTTGTGGGCATAATTGCTGCATTCCTTGACTGGGAGAGGAGCAGAACAAGCCTGCCTGTGTAGGACTTACATGGAAATGGCATTTTTATGGGAATGTCTGAAATGCCTCTTACAGGCGCCCAGTTAAACTCTCCTCTCAGTCTGGCCACAGGCCAGTCTGGAGTCCTTTGAACTTCTAGCCCTCCAGGCAGAACCCAGGGTTGACTTTTCCTACTGACTTCCAGGATGCCAGGTTGTTGCTAGCCACAACGAAGAGAGCCCAGCTGCCTGAAGTGCTGCCCACAGTGTTGCGTGCATCTCGTTGGCCATGGCAGCGGTTTCACAGACACATCCGAAGGCAGGCATTGTTTTCTGCACTTTTTGTGGCATTGCGTCCACTGGCAGACCCCTGTTTTTAGCAGGGTTAGAAATCAGACCACAGCTGGTAGCCAGGCAGTCTGCCAGCGTGCTGGGCGCATTAGCCATTTCTCATGATGTATAGCAGCTGAGCTAGATTATTTTTTTTTTGTGGAAGCTTTGAAACACATTGAGCTTGCCATGTGGGAAAAAGTTCTGTTAGCCCTGTGCTTGTCTGCATCCATTTGTAGCAAGAACACATGAGTTTGGGAGCATATTTCGGCTCCTGGCTTAAAACTTGCTTTCAGCACATTGTGCATGCGTGCCCAAGACCTCTTCTTAAGATACCAAGGTCCTGTTTCTAGGTGCAGATCTATGATGTGGTGCATGTAGTCAGGGAAATAAAGCTAAAAGCATTTGTAAATTCAGGAGCTGCTTTTGCAGCTCTCGTGTACCATATGCTGCTCTCCGGAGAGTAGGATTTCAACCCAACAATCAGACTCCTGTGGGAGTCTTTCACCACTGCTTTGCTGTCCTGGTCAGAGGCTTTGCATGAAGTTACTACTCCTGAACCAAAATGAGTACTGAACACAGCCAAGGAGGCTGAATGGCTTTCATGGTCTCACTATTCTGTATGGTGCTGCTTTAAGGGATTAATTCACGTTATCAGTGTTGGTTTCCTTCTCTTTCTTCAGGTGCTAAGTTTTAAACTTTACTGTTTCAAGGTGGAAGAGGGTAAGAGAGGAGCCACAATATTAATCCCTGCACAGCCACACTGACTCTGCTTTTCTAAGGTTATTATCCTAAATAATGAAAAATAAAGGTCTTGTTGCTTTGTGAGTAGCAAAACAAATTCAGCATCATTTTCTGTGGATCTAACTCGTTTATCTTTAACTTGCCCTTCCAAGCCCATAGTCTCTTCCTGACTACTTGTGGGACTAAGTGGCAATGTGTGCAATGGCTTATTGAGGATTTGTTTGCATCCCTAAATTGACTGACATGCTGACTGCCATCTTTCAGAATGGATAAGGGGTTGGAGCTACACCATAGCTGGAGCACTAACTACCGTTGATTTATTTTACATTTCTATAGGATGAGTGGGCGTTTAGTGTATCTGAAATGTCTACTTCTCTCTCAAGTGTGGTTGAAATTGGCCAATGGATTCAAAAGTTATTAGAGGGGATTAAAAGACAGACAGCATGATCAGATAAGCCTGTTTCCTCAGAAAACTAGGCTAAAAAGGGAAAAAAAATCTAGTGCAAGGACTCCTGCAATGTCCTCTGTACATCCTGTTTTTTCAGCATCTGCGGTAGTTAATACTGGAAGTTCTGAGTATTTACAAATGAATGATGCAGCACATACAGAAATGCCACTCTCCTTTCCTCTGACTGTTTATTTACATTACATCTGCAATATTGAATGTGGTGACCCCATTGATGTGGCATCAATCTTCTATCTCGGCAGTGTGCACGAGGAGTGGCTCCAGGTTATCCACATCTGAACCCCCCCTTGCCCAAAACAGGATTTAGCTGCCAGGAGACAAGCCCCATAGACTAGCCACTGTTTCTTGAGGGGCTGTAAGACAAGCCAACAGGTTGGTCATCCTGTATCTTTGAGCAGCTGATGAGGACTTTGCTTCTCCTCAGTCTAGGTGTGAACATGGAAATATTTTAGTTGAGTAGGGATATGAGGCTCTGCCCATCTCAGCCCCAAATATATATTTGACTGGCACCTTTCACAGTGGGCAATACTTTACTGTGTAGAAGCTGACAGTCCAGTTTATAAATCAATTTTACAGACTCTGGGAGGCAGGGAAGTCCCTGAGTTGCTGTACTTGGTCTTTAGAAAAGAGGTTGCCACTTTGCGTGTACAGCAAAGCTGATGACCCTTTCATGCCCTTGCACATCCCAGAGCAAACTCTGTTAACTGTGATCCCATGATCCAGGAGGAGTGCTGGAAAGGAGCTGGGTTTAATGGAGTCTTTCATCTGAGAGGAGGCTGCTGGGATGAAAGCCAACCTCAGTTGCAAGAAAAAAAACAGTTAAAGTCTGTGAAGGTATTAAGACTTGGAATTTAATTTCAGGCTAGATAAAGGCATGTTCTGGGAGATGGGTTTTGAAATGTGAAGGAAAGGTACGAGGCTAAGATTTGGGGTTCTGGGTTATCTTGGCATTTCTAGCCCAATTTCCTGTGTTTCTGTTTGTATAGCAGAGCTGGTACAAATCTTCAAGCAGACACACAAATCCAGAAATAAAAGGAATAGCTGGTTGTGAACCCGCCACCCACGTACACAAATCCAGCGAGCCAGCTGGACTACAGTGTTCCTCCCTCCCTTCCTGCTCCTCTGACATCCCCTTCGTCTCAGCCGTCATGACATGCCTGAGCTCTTATGAGCATTGCTGAGGCCCATGAGGCAGCTTTCCAGAGTATGATGGGGAACGAGCTCCAGATGACAGTCTGGAGAGACTGTCTTGTCCCCCTGCACCTGCAGTGCTGGGGGTCTGGAGGCTTCTGAGCACCCTCAAGGAGAAGAGTTTTTATGCTTCAAAATCAGTGTTTTGACCTCTATTTGGAGGAATTCGAATGAGCTGGTGGACAACGTAGTTGTTCAAGGTGATGGACACCAGATGAAGTTCACACCTGCCAAGGAAAAGGTTTCACCTGATGCTTGCTTGGGCTTACAGACCTTCTGAGTGTGTCTCACCCCAGCTCACGGTGCAGCTGCACTTCTTGCATGGGGAGGCTGCTGGGCAAAGCCTGGGAGAGCTGGGATCGCTTCATCTAGCTGGTGGAAGATGCAAATAGCTTCATACCTTCCTGCCCTTCATTCAGTCCACAGTGTTTTTGTCTAGCGCCTGGCTAGACAAAAGTAATTTCATTTGGGGCATCTGAGTGCTACTATCAAAGAATGAAAACTAGCAACAGGAATTTTTTGGGGCTGGGCTTCAGTTCAGAGGCTAAAAAAAGTTTGTGCGTGCTTGAAAATCCCTCCCTACCCTTCCCCCTCAGCTGGGCGCTTAACATTGTGAAGGAACGCTTGGTGCCATGCCTAGTCTTCAGCATTAGTAATTTGCTTTGTTGTCTGTGTTAATCTAAAGCCCCTGACTATGTAGCAAAAATTCAGCCTTCTTGGTGAAGACTGGGAGGAGGGAATTAATCTGGTGTGCATAATGAAGCACTACACTTAAGAGGGTCATTATCTGTGAGCCTGCTCTTCAGGAGGGACCAAGCTGCCTTTACCCTGACTGCATCAGGTGTGCTGCTGGGGGGAAACCACACCATTTCCCACCGCAGCCAGAAAAAAAGCTCTGAAAATGGCTTGGTGTCAGAAAGCAGTTTCCCAGCTGAAGTCTGACATTTCCATTTCTCCTGGGGACTGCAGAGCTGCTGCCTTTTGGCAATTTGCTCTCCAGAGGCAGTTGAGAATAGGTAGCTTCTGCCCCTGCTTTTGTTGGGTTAGTTTATGGGAGACTTGGGTGCGCACTGTGCTGTCCGGGAGTGGGTCACTGCCCGGGCCTGAAGATTGCAAGATGCCTTGCAAAGTACTTTATGCTTCTACCCAGGCCTTGATCTCTCGGTGATTTATGTTCTGTGTATGTTTCTACCAAATGCTTTGCCTACCCCAACCCCCCCTGAAACCAGCTCAGACTCGCTGTTTTCTTTTGTTGCTAATTTGTGGTGGTGTTTTTCCTTCCTGTGCTGCAAGAGATATAGCCTCATATAACCTAACTCCAAAAGACCCCTGATACTAGCTCCCTCCCACCCTCCTTATTCCCATTCGTCTTGTGTCTCATTTTGCAATTGCTATTATTTCATCCCTTGGGGGCACTTACTAAGGCTACCCCGATGATGGATGTTGCCAGACCAGATGCATAAATATTAAGAAAGGTGGAAAGAGCCAGACTTGCAATTTCTTTGTGCAGAACAGTGATGGAGATGCTGTTCTTACAGCTGACCAACATAACTGCAATCTGAGCTCCAGATTTAAAAGCCTGTAGATGCTGGTTAAGACAAATTTTTATCTGGAACTGTAGCTGGGTAGCATCTTGTGCTCAGGCAGAGAAGCAAACATGCTAGTTATACTGGTGATTTTCACTAGATGACTAAAGGGCTTGCTCTGGAGGCTGGGCTGGTCTCCAAATGTATACTGTACCTTGTCTAATTTCTGCTGCTGGTAGAGCGAGACAAATTTGTGACTAGATGATCTTATTTATTTGCAGAGTTTCCTGAATTTTGACATGCAAAATCTGATGTGAACATTGGACCTTGTGCACGGCCCTAGAAATGATTATGTTAACTGTCAATCTGGGATGTTATCCTTGCAGTGCAGTATCACAAGTCACTTGTGTATGTGACCACCTTAATAAATCAGTGTGTGATCGCCTGGAATTGCAAGAGGTTTGGTATTATCAGAAAGCCTGATGGCAATATTCAGATACTGGAAGAACAGAAAGTCTTGATTAACGCTGAGTTAGCTGTCTCTTCTCTAATGCTGTTTCCAGTTCAATGGATGTCTTGATAATAGTGTTTGGTCTGAAGGCCACAGACTTATTGATGGTCACTGATCAAAATACCATCACTTCTAATAAATTATGCTGCCCTATTTCTGTTAAGAAGCGCACCAAGGAACAACATCCATAAAAGCAGGGGGAAAATCTGAGCAATCTCAACAAAGACTCATAGCACTGCTACTCAGAGTGAGAGTGAACATGATTGAAGTACATTTCCAGCAGTAAAATTCGGGGAATGCAAATCTGAGACTGCCAGCGCATCTTTATTGTGGACCCCACAGCACAGTAAGGCTGCTGTTGTTTCTAGAGGACACCAAATTCAAACTTATCCTGCCTACAACTCTTTCTGTATCCCTCTTTGCCCGTCTATCCCACCTTGGATCAGGCGTAGTTTTGGAAATTTGAAGATAGATAGATCGGGAGTATTATTAAAAGGGCACAGAATATTTTTCTTACAGCTCAGGCTTGCAACTAATACTGCCAAAAGTTTTTGATGGACTAAAATCAGTTTAATGTTCACAGTCTCCAAAATATCACCTCTCTGTTATTAGCTATGAGTATTGAGGCCAAGTGCTACTGGTCTGATCATGCAGAGGTGTCAATAACCCTACACCCAATACCAACTGTGTAAACTGACACTTTGTAGAATCAGGGATTATGAATGTAAAACAATCCTCACCTTGCTAGAGCTGATCTTTCCAGATTAGTGTGGAGTATCTTGGCAATCTTGCCACTGGATCTTACCTTCTCACTTCTCATGCTCTGGAGGCAAAAGGAAGCTCAACAGATTTGAATTTTCCAAAAATATTAGCCTTCACTTACAAAAAATGTGCAAATTACCTTCCTCTATTTAAAACTAACAATCAGAGTCCATTATATTTTCTGTATTAGGAAACGGATTGGAAGACATTTTGTGTCAGAGCATACAAAAACTGACCGAAAGTCCAGAATCACTTTTGTCCATTTACTACAGCAAAACCTAAAAGCAGCTGTTTGCAGAGTTCACACGTTTCCTTAAGATGAAAACTTTTGCTTTGTGACAACCTATGAGCATCCATTAAAACAGAGATTTTGGAGCAGAGCAGATTGTGTGGTACTGCCCATCTGCACATTGGATACCCATGCTTACTTTTTAATAAGAGCAAGGAGCTGGATGTAATGTCATGCAGTCATAATTCTTGGCAGTTGCTATAGTTCATATGTTTATTGGAAGCTGAAGCTTTGGAGCATTTATCAGATCTCTTTACGCTTCCTGCATTAGCACTCGGAGTTTTTTTCAGCTGATCTCTTATGCTGCCGAAGCCCTGTTTGGTAGGGAAAGAGCCATGTGTCCAGTGGTGTGTTTCATGGGGGGAATGACTATGCTGCAAAAAAGTGAACAAGCCCAGAAACACCTGCCTGGACCTGCATGTTTGTAAACTGAGAGGTTTCTTAGATGTTTTGAGAAGGACAGGGAGATAACTCTCCTGTAAAAGGGTTGGGTGTGAAATGGAAGTGCTAGCCTGAGAGATGATGGACTCTTCCCTTGGAAAGAAGGCGGGTTGTGGCAGACTGACCTGGAAGAAGGCAGCTCTTTCTGCAGTCTGAAAGTGGACTGTCAATCTTGGGATGTCATTTAGGGGTTGGACTGAGGCTTGGAGCTGCGCTTTGCAACGGAGGGGGCTATATGGCAGCCGGAGCCAGGGGAGAGTTTCTGGCTGGTTCATCCAGAAAGCCTCCTCATACCACATGCTGTCTCAGCCACATGGCCACCTTAGGAGAAGGCTCCAGCAGGGACGAGGACACACATCGACCCCCAGTCTTGTTTTCCGTTCCCTGTGCCATGGCACTGTGGCACTGAGTGTTCAGCAACCCCGTGCACCTAAGCCGGGCTGGCATGTGCTCCCAGCCATAAAATGAGGGTAATGCTCTTTGCTGTGCAGGGCCGAGGGAGAAGAGATGCTCCCAGCGGTTCACAGCTCTTGGTGTGGCTGTGGGAGTTGCAGTGAGGATGATTTCCTGGCTTTCCTGGCACAGCCCTGAAATGCAAGGGGCAGGGCTCACAAGTCTCCCCCTTTTCTTCCTTTCCTATTGCTTCCATTTCAGTTTAGGAGGTAGGAGGGCAAAACCAGAGGATGCTCTGAGGTCCTCTGCTCCTATGACCCCAGTCTCCTGACTAAGCCAGGTAAAGCTGGAATTTGCCGTTAGGAAGGAAATATGGTATAAAATTTCTTCTAGGACGAAATTCCTTCTTTTAATAAAAGCCCCATTTAAATAATCAAAGTCCCAGAGATGAGATGCAACTGGCCTGTTTGCCCAAGAGAGCGTTTAAAAATACTTTTACCCAACAGTTGGTCTGAGATCAAACAGACTTGGCATTGCACTGTTTCCTGGATAACACGCCTTCATTATTTATTAATCTGAATCAAAGTGCTTGATGTTTTCATGTGATCAGTTAGACAGAGCCTTATCGTCTGCCTCCCTTTCTTTTTTAATTTGTTGTGTTTCAGGAAAGTTTTGAAGCTGTTGCAGTGGGAAATCCATAGCGTAAGTGGCAGCTTGCTCATCTTTTATTTATTTTTGTAATAATCCTGTTGTTACTCATTCAAAGCTCCAAAAGATCCTTGTCCTCAGTCAAAAGTTTTATGCTTGGATGAGATTCTAATCGTGACTTTTAGAAGAAAAGTGTGTTTTCCTGGTTTTGAATATGTATTATCGCATTTATTGCTTTGTGGTTTAAAGAGAAGTAATTTGTCTGGTCAAAGCTGAGTAATTTTGAAATACATTTTTATGTTGAGATCAAAATGACTATGTAAAGTTCCCAATTTTTTCATAAACTTTAAAAGCACAAACACAGGGATGTCAAGCCAGTGGGAGAACCAGGAACAGGATGTGATTAGGGTGATTTCTGGCCTGTTTCCCATCATTCTTGGAGAGAAAGTATTTTTTTCCCCCCCCATGAAAAATCGTGATTTTCTGTGAGAAATCTGTTCCTGTTTCAGTTTGGAGGCTTCTTTGTTGTACAAAGAAATTTGTATCTCAAAGTAGATGCTCTTTACTAAAATGCTTCTCTTATTGGAAAAGCATTTTTCTATAGAAATAGAGTTTCAATAGGAAATTTGCAGTCATGTGTTACATGCGGCAGGCAACGCTACTCCCCCTTGCTCTCGAAAGGGTGGTTTCATACAGAACCTCCACTTCTGCATATCCATGCCAGTGTTGTGGTTTTATAAGCATATTTTCCTATTTTAAAATGTTTTCCTGTCTCCTGTTTTTCTGTAAAACATCCTCACAAAGAGGGAGGATGATTAATTGGAAACTACAGAGGAAACTACAAAATCAATTGCACTCAAAGAACTGTCTAATGTAGAAACTAAACTAATAAAAAACCCCGGAGAAATATCTGGGTTTTTTCTCTCTCCTTATTCAGTCATAGGAGTCTTAGCTGTTACTTGGAGAATTTTTGTGAAACAGAATTGTAACCCTTATATATTATCTTACTGGTGCTCAGCTACACATTATCTGTGAACATAGCAAACAATATAAAAAAAAAAGGCAAAAACTATCTTGATGGGCTTCAGACTTACTCTGACCATTTACACCAAGGGAAGATCTGATCCCCAAGCTGATTGTGCTTCTTTATAAAACTAATCCGTAAGATTTTCTGCTCATAAATAACTGTGAAATGATTGAACTTTAAAACATAAGACTTCTCATGTGCTAAACCTCACGGAAGAATAATCTCTTGATAAATTTAGTTTTAAAGTAACGGAAGCATAGATGATTGCAATTCTATTTTTAGACATGCGCAGTAAAACATTTCTGTTTGATTTGTAGTAATGTTAGTTTAAGTCAGAGCCTCCAAATGAAGACAGAGATACGAGAATGAGCAGGAGCAGCAGGGTCGGTGTGGTGAACCATCTTGGCCCTGGGTTCGGAGGCAGTTTTGGAAAGATGAACCCAGACTGTTTGCCAGGGCAGGGAGAAGGATGCAGTGAGTGAGATATGAGATGGCCAGAGCTGATGGCATCACTAGCCATGTCAGAAGGACTTGAAGACCAGGGCCTGTATCTCTGCTACCTATTTGTACCAGCCAACAGAAAGCAAAGCACACTTAAACCATCCATTCTTGGGATCAGCCCAGTGTGTATTGGGTAAAATGGAGGCAGTGATGTCTGTGCTATCAAGCTGTACCTAAATAAGAGATACAAGTAGACCAGACATTGAGATGGGTTTCTGTTTCAGGTGTGTAAGGAGAAGGGAGTTCAGATAAATCAGCAGAACTCTGTTCTGGACTATCTTACTCTTGTTAGCCACTGTGAGAGTAAATGTTAAGCATGTGAAGTGGGATTTCCCATAACATTCTTAATGCGAACCTTTAATTTAATTTAGATTCACCTGGGAATATTATAAATTGTAAGAATTGAGAGGATCAGTAATGCTTTTAATGGTCTGATCTTTCGAGCTAGATGTTCTTGCTGGGGCCTAAGGGATGGTTTACAGGCTCTCTTCTGTGTTTTGTGACAGCATTTTACATGGCTGTCTTTGCCAGCTCCATCTCCTCAGGGGGATGGAAAGGGGAGGTAGGACAAGTCATGCCCAAGGCTGCAGTACAAAGCTGCAATCTGGTCTGCTGTGACCATTTCTTCCAGGACATCATCTTTAACTTCTCTGCAGCTCACTGCCTTGGAGATCAAGTGAGAAGCAGTTTCCACAAAGGATGGTGTGGTCGGTTAACCTTGTCTGGCTGCCAGGTGCCCACCAAGCTGCTCTCTCACTCCTGCCCCTCAGATTGGATTAACCCACCATAGATTGTTATTAGGTAAAGGGGACCTAATATATAACCATCCTATCTAAAGGATGGTTATTAGGCCCTTGGATACTGTGAAATGTATCCTGGAGACATGGACAAGGGGAATCTGTGAAATGCCATCCAAATTTGTGTCCCTTCTTTCCCCCACTTGCATTTCTCTCTTCTCTGCCTGGCAGTAGAGATGGGCAGTGGAGGGCTTGGATCCCAGACAGCTTTTCCGGTGTAGCACTACAAGTTTTGGGAATACTTTTGGAAAGGAAGTAGAGTCAGGGAAGCATATTTTGGAGCCAGGCTAAACGCTTGTGTGGGAAGAGAGGAAGACAAGCCCAAGACTTGAGTAGGAAGTTGGCTGTGAACTAGGACAGATGTGCATTTTCAGCTCTTTTTTGGGTTGTTTTGTTGTGGTCCCCTAGGAGTCATGGATGCCACTAGTCTGTATTTCACTCTACTTTTTATAAATATTAGCTCAAAACAACTTTTGCCCATGTAACTGCACACCTCGGATCTCAAACATCCCTTTAATTTGTAGAAACAAAACAAAAGACAGAAAATATTTTCCACATTTATGAGTCCATGGTGGGTCTGAGAGCATCAGGATAACCTGGGTGGTCATGTTTCTGGGAACAACGTGGTTGCCATGGACTAATTAAATGTATGCAGTTCGTTGAAGCTGAAGATCTATACTTTAATGTTGTAAAGTAATTGTGGGCACTGGAAAGCTATTGTAGAAGTGTTAGAGTTTACCACCCGCTGGGATGGAACAGCCCCGTGCTCCGCTCCTTCATCACCATGCATGTAGAGGTAGCTGGTCCCTTTTTTCTGAGAAGAGTCAAGCAGAAGAAAAGCTAACACACATCACACACCTTGCATCATGTTCCATAATGGTCTCAATTTGGGGGCGGACACACGGATTTCAGTCCAGATGCCCCTGCTCTGTCAGAGAAGAGCAGACATGCAAGTGTAGACACTCAGTTCACAGGTACCTACAGGTACATATCAACACCTAAATTTAGGTGTCCTAATAAACAAATTGAATCTTCAGGACCTTTGCTAGGGTCCAAAGCATAGTTTATCTCACTGAAGCAGACATGTAAAAACAGGATTGATGACCCATGTCCTAATAGTGTCTACTTCTCCTAACATCCTACATTTCTTTGGTTTGGCTAATCTGTTCCAATGCATTCAAGAAGCTAGTTTTTAGTTGATTCATTCTATCCTGTGTATAAGGCTATTTCACAAGAGTTGCACATCAAATACATATTTTTTTTTTAGCTAAAAATTTCTAGAATACAATATTTGTCCTGTCTAAACTGAGGAACTACACTGCAGGATGGATAAAGATACAGGTGAATGTACAGAGGAGCAGGCAGTATGTGAATTATTAGCCCCTTACATGACAGATTAAAAATTAAGAGATCTGACCAAAATCTTCCCTTTTCTTGTCAAACTTTTATTTTTAGTTGAAATTGTCTTGGGAAAGGAAAAAAAAACCAAAATCTGAATGTTCAAGCAGTACAGTCACTTCTATATCATTTTAGGACCCTATCAGAGTGGGTGCTATTATACCTTATAGACATAATGTCCCTTGCGGGCTCTTACCTTGCCCCCAGTATTTATATATTATTGTGGGTCTCTAGCATAGAAAGAACCCTGGCTATATATGTGGATTAGGGTCAAGATATTGAATGATCTCTTGGTGCAATTGCTGTTTATCACTGCTATTAGCAATAATAAAGTTATTTTTAGGAAGTGTTTTTTTCTTTCAGGAAGTGCAAACAGTTCCCAAATTATGGAGCTAGAGCATTTTCCATTTAGAAAACGTCCTGCATTGATACCATCATCAGATCTTTCTCTTTCACAGGCCACTTGATGTATTATTTTCTGGTTTACTCATTGACTGTTTGGTCCCATAAGCTAAATTAAGCAAGAAGCCACAACAGGGTTTGCAATACTAGGCCACGATTGTGTGCTTCCAGTGCATTGTGCCTCAGGCCCAACTGCGTATTACCAACCACTCAAGCATGCACCGTTGACACATAAATGCGTATTTGGTTGTAGCTTGTTAGTAAATGCAATGTCCCCAGCAGTTTTATCTGGATGATTATATTATTGCTAATTAACAGAAAATGTCATGACTTTTGGAAAATAATTGTTTGTGCAATGTGTATTTACTCTGAAAAAATCTTCCATGTAGAAAGTTGAGGAAATTTTACAGGGGAGAAGGGGAGGAACATTCACAGAAGCATGAAGTCTCATTGACATCAGTGGGACATAGCCAAAACCACTCCTGGTAACGTGACTCACTCATGTACCTCTAAAATCATCCACGTTCACCACTCTTTATATACTCCTCAACATTTGCTCAGATGCACTTTAGGTTTTGGTTAGTGTCAGGAGGAATAAAGTTTAATTCAGGTAACCTACCAGCAAAATGTAGTATCTATAAGGCGGCAATCTTGGTGCTAGCATTAAAGACTACTAGGTATTAAAAAGAAAACCAATGAAAAATCCCTGGCTTCTCTGCCTCCTTGCTTCCTTCGGCCTCATTTACATAATCGTTTAGAGCATTATGTAATTCAAATCAAATAGCTGTCAGTCCGCACCAGCATCCATTGCATCTTTTCCATGAAGCTGCGCTGAGTCACTGGAGTAAATATATTTGAAAGGAATGACAGAAATGAAATAATTCTGACTCTCCGACGCCAGGGGTCTGACCCACTGCCTATCGCAGTCACACGAAATATTCCCCTTGACTGATGTGAGCTGAGGATTGCACCCACAGAGCCCATGTAAGCTCTTAACTCTGATTCCTAAACTTGGCAACCAAATCCAGGCAGTTTTCAATTGCAAACGGGCAGAACAGCCCTCCTCTTTGGACAGCAATAATCTCTCTCTGTCTCTCTGGAGGGGAAAATCTCTTCCATCAGAATGGAAGATCCACTAACTTTATCCAAACAGTATTGTCAAATTTACAGTGCACTAAATAATGTATCAAATCTTCAATATACCCCAGCAAGTAGCAACCAGCTACTCCCTGATAGGGTCCCTGTTCAATTTGTCCTTCATGAGTCTCTATTTCCATTACCGAGCAGGATAATTTTGCCAGTGCACTTCTAAATCTGTCCCTTTTGATTTTTCTCCTGTGTATTTTATTGCAAAAGCACTGAAAAGGCCTGCCCATCGCTGGGGCTCCATTAGCACCAAACACCATACAAAGCGATAGATTGGGATCCTGCATCCTTGTCCAAGGGAACTTACTGTGATAGACAGGGATGCATTGCATGGGACAAAGAGGACAATAAAGTAACTGTGCCAAAATCACATAGGATCGGTGTGAATGTCACTTGAGGGTTATCGCTGTGGAAAGGGAGAGGTTTGTGGAAGGGTTATGTTGACTTGGAATAAAGTAGGTATGAGGATGACATCACTTTCTTGGCTAATGTATAGGAAAGGCATAGAGGTGGAGAAGGATGGGAAGCTGGGTGTAGGTGTAGGCTTGCAGTTGGGGTGGAGTTCAATGAAGGATGGTGCTCGTGGAGCAAAGTGCTCCTGACACTGCAGTCTTGGCAGGACCTGCTGTCTCACCTCGTATTCGTGGGATGTGGAAAGGGGACCTGCCACCTCTCACAGCTTAACACTGTATGATTTGGGTCTGTCCCTCCCAGCCTCTCACATCTAGTATTTTCTTGACCCTTCACCTCTGTCTCTTTTTGTTTCTGTCACCTGAAAGAAGGAAAACCTATATTGCTCTGTTTACTGTTAAAAATGGAGTTCAGTTGTTATGTCATGTTTGTCTCTTAGTTCGGTGCTAAGATTGTGAAAGAGGCACTGGCTTTGCTTATAGAGTGTCATCCATCTTTTTTAATGTAAACATGCCAGTTCTGGTGATAGCTTTTATAAGTCTGTTGGTTTTCCCTGCTGATGAAATGTGTCTCCATAACTTAGATGAGGGGGGTGGATATCAGTGATGCCTTACTTATAACTTTGTGGTAATACATCAGACAGCTTTCTAACTGCGGCTCCCTCTCCTCTGGAAGCACACAACAAAGCTTTTGGTGGCCAGCATAAAACCTGCCTTCTTTCAGCAGCTATCTCATAATGGTATCAGAATATATTTTAATAGCTGTTTTACAACTTCCTATATCCATTAGAATGTCTTTACAAAACACTCTGTGAATAAAATGGACCAGATTTGATATATTTTATTCATGTGAGCATTCAAAGCACCTAATGGTGTGAGTAGTATATATTATATTTAGGACAACGTGGAGTTCTCCTGTAGATTTCTTACTTCTTGTTCAAAAGCTAGTGACTGCATCCTGAGCTGAAAACATTCCTCTTTCTTGGTAGCTCTTTGCAAGCTCTGTTGGTTTGCAGGAGCAAAGGAGAAATCTTTCCCTGCATCTGAAGGCTGAGTAGTTTATAGTAAAATAACTCTGAGGCCAATCTCTAGTTCATTAAAATAGACATGAAAATCTGTTGGGTGCAGAGAATTATAATTTTCAGCAAAATATAGAGATGCACACTGGTAACTATAATGTGCTACTTCCCTCTTGCTTATTATGTCATTTGGTTGCAGCATAATTTGAAATAAAAACACCTGCAAAGAAAGCAGAGTATTTTTAGCTCCCTAAAAATATATATTTTATCATAAGAGAAGACTTAGTGCCAGTATTTAATTCTTGGCATAACATGTGTCATCTCCAAATACTGTTTCAATATCAGGATGAAATCTTCTGAATTAATTTCCTTTTCGCACATGTTAGCTTTCTGAAGACTTTATCTTATCAATAAGTCATTGGTAATGTCAGAATGCTGCAATTCTGATGAGCGAGATGCCAGCAAAACTCATTAAGCTGGATTTAAAAGAAGATACAACATAGGCAAAGCTGGTTGTGACGAAAGGCTCGTGCGTCGGTGACTCTGAGATTTCGGTATGGACATTTTGTGTTTTTCTTTTTCTCAGTGGTGTGAACGCAATGAGTTCTCTTCCTTATTTATTTCTGCCCTTCATTGGCATGCATGGTGAACAAGCAAGGCTCATTTTAGGAAATCTGTGTTACGCGATGTCATATCAACCTGCAGGGTTGCCTTGTGACGCGGGCAGCAAGAGGAACTCTGTCTCACAGCTCCTCCTGCGTCAGTCTGGGGCTGATTTCAGAGCTGTGCTTTTTCTAGGAGATCTCGTTCGAGAGCTAAACATTGCAGCCATTTCCATCAGGTTTTTGTGGAGTACAAAACCTTTCCCCTGCAAGCCAGCCACAGGAGCCTGCCCGGTCCCCGGCAGGCATTGGTGCCTCCAAAGCCTCTGCTGTGTTCGGCAGCACCCCATTTTGCACCTTTGACTCCAAGCTCACCCAACAATATGTCTCTGCGTGAAGATGCATTTGCAGATGGCCTTCACCTGTTGCAAAACCCCCAGGATTTTCCAGCTCCCTGCAAACTGGGTTACCTTCTAGACCATTACTTTAAAACCTCAATTACACGCTCTGTGGTGTTCGTGCTCCGGTGTGAAGGTACTCTCTTTAAAGAAAGCATTTCTATCCGAATATTCCTGGTCCTAATAGATCACTTCCCCAGCTGCTGTGACTTCCCTGAGATGGGTAGAGCTGTGCTGATTTACGCCAGCTGGAGATGTGGCTGATTATACGTGTTAGGAGCATGTACTACAAAAATAATTGTTTATGGTCTTGACAAAATTATGCCTGTTGGAAAAAAGAAACAAACCAGATATCAGTTTAAGCAGAAGTAATGAGTGTGCTGTGTAAAATTTCAAGGACTGTATTATTCAGTTCCCCCTTGTTTTGATGTGAGCACACAGACCCTGAGAGTGTGTATTAACAGCGACTGAAATTTTTCAGTTAAAAGAGAATTTGACACCTCCTAACTGTGGAATTGAAGTGCAGTATAAATATAAGTGAATTAAGTCTCAAAAGGTTGCCTGTTGATTGTCAGTAAAATTATGAGGAGTGTCTAAGTCACCCAGACTCCTTTACCCTCTTGATCTTTATGTATCTTTAAGTAGAAGGTCTTTATTTGATCTTAATTAAAAACAGGAGTTCTCCATGAAGCCATTACTTCATGGCTGGAATAAAACTTTCATGCAGTCCCATATCACCTTGTAGTCTTTTTAAACATGATGAAATGTTTGTGTGTATGTGTAAATTTATGCGTAAGTATTTGTGAATGTAGACCAGCAACATTAAATTAGATGTGTTGTTG
The DNA here is from genome assembly GCF_030936135.1 of Gavia stellata. Lineage (NCBI taxonomy): Eukaryota > Metazoa > Chordata > Aves > Gaviiformes > Gaviidae > Gavia > Gavia stellata. The sequence goes on from NC_082599.1 coordinate 6,660,205, forward strand.
TATCGTTCTTTATTTCCTTATTATTCTTATGTTTTGCAGTGCTTTGCAGGTCAAAGGAAAATGCCAAAGGGATTATATGGAAAAGAAGGGGGAAAAAAAGATGTCTGTGCTCCATGTAGTCTCAAACATTTAAAAGAAACCCATCCTCATGACTGTTTTTGTTACCACAGCAGTTAGGAATGCAGAGTCTATATTTAGTCACAAACATTTCTTAAACAAAAGGAGAATTTAGGACTCCTGATTGTTATTTTGTAAGATTTAGGTCTAGCAGAATTGCAGTGGAAACATACCTGCTGCCATGGGCTATCCTCCATCTCCCCAGCTCATGGTCAGTAGTAGCTTCTTGAGTGGCATCACGGAAATCAGTAGGGTTAAATGAATCCAGTCCTACTTGAGATGAGCATGTCTGATGGTATCTAACCTTTAGCCTGTGAGTGCCACTTTCACATTGTTGATCTTCAAGTTTGGCTCCTTTATTATCACTGCCAGGTGTCTGAAATATATGCACATACGTCCTTGATACCACACCAGGCAAGCAATCCTATGCCATCGTGCAAGCAGGAGATGGAGGTGCAAGAAGCTGTGGCTTCTCTGAAGTCAGTGTTCAACCAGGTGTAGTGCACAGCATGGACCTCAGCCACTGCTTCCCCTATTGCTTCTGGGGAATGGGACCTCCCTGCTGGCTTGTGGCAGCATCTTGGGCCATGATAAGGGGTTGGTAGGCACAAGGGTGGTGGTCTGAGTCCACAAAGCCTGTGCAAGAGCAGGAGGGCAGCCAGCTGAAGGTGAGCAGGACGCACATTCCTTCTATTTACAGCCCTGCAGGCAACCTATTGCCCAAGGTGGCCTTTTGGGTGATGGTCACCCATCCATAGGGAGTCAGGGAAAGGCTTGTAGGGCATGCAGGTCATGTTCTGAGAACTTGAAATGTTTTTTGAGCTGGGGTGGCTGAAGCCTATGAGAGTAAGGCTAACCTGTAATGGAAAACAACATTCATCTTTCTGAATAAATACAGGTGCTAGCAATATCTTATTTGTTTGTGCTGTTCTCACTTCTTGCCATGCCATAGAAAATCTGCATCTTGGGGCTTTCTTTTCATATGCACATTTTGTTTACATAACCAGTACATTTTTATCAGCAAGAACCGATGTTAACTGAATTTAACAAAGACAAAGCAAGAGGGAAATTTTCATTCTGTGCATGGTGATATCACAGAAACAATGTGTTTGAAGCCTTGTACTTCAAAAATATGCCTGAGATGAATGGAAAAATCCAGACTCATATTGTAAAAACGTGAGTCACAACAGCTATTATCTCTTAAGAAATGACATTCCAGCTCTTTGATTCAGTCATTGATGATTTCCCTTTTTAAGTCGTGGTGCTTTCTTACCCTTTTAAGAAACATCTGAGTTAACCCTGGCTATTTGTAGAAATGTTTGCAATTCATAGGTTAAAAGAAATTAGACATAGAAGGGACCCATGGAATTATCTTGCCCATTTCCTGAAAGCATATGAAATTTAAAGAGTTAGGCTAAATATATATATCAAAATTTGGAACTTTAACTTACATATAAGATGAAGACAAAACATGTCAGGATTTTTCAATTTTAAGGATGCTGGAAAACATAATTTTTTTAAGGAAAAGTAAATAGAAGAGTAGCAAAAGCTCTAATGAAATTTGTGGGGGATTTTCCAGCTGTTCCTAGCAGCTATCTTTCTGGAATTTGCAGGTAAAATTGAAAAGATCTGGTTTTGACCATTTTTAAGTTGATTCAATTTTCTAATAAGAGAAAGCTTTAAGGAAAAATAATTTCCTTTTTTTAAAAAAAAAAACCCAAAAAACTTTGTGGCTGTTTTATCTCCCTCACCATCCCCCATCCTTTTTTTTTTTTTCCTTTTTTTACAAAATTTTGACTAGTTCTGTTGCCAGAATTGCTTCTTTTGGAAGTCTTTAAGGAAGTCTGAGAGGGATGGTGAACATTCTGGTAAAGATTCAGTTTTTGTGATCAAGCAACAGCCATGAAAACTGCGGCACTTAGTAGAGACGTTCCACACGTTCTCCTGTCATCTCAGAGGAGTACCTGGTGTCCCTCATGCTATGTGGCCATGCCTACAGTTTGGCTATATGGAGAAGGTGGTGCAGAGGTGGCTACAACCAGTTTTCCAGCAAAGGGAATGTCTGTGTAGCTTGGAGACAGTCACCCAGCCCGTGCTCTGAAGCACTGGAAGCAGGTAGTTGGTACGTTGTGGATCTCGAGCACCTGCAGATGTACAGGGGTATTAGCTTCGGTTCTCTGTGTGCTTCCATGTCTGCAGAAGCTCAGGCCAGCCATGGAGTCGGCAGGCAGATTGAGCCCTTGCCCAAGGCCGTGTAGGCTGTCTTGTGTTGGCACTAGTGCTACATAAGGACAAAAGCACATACGATCAGATGAAGCGTTTCTCCAGACTGATAGCCTAGGAAGAGTGTAAAAATAGGGCAAACATAAGTAGTCTCTCTTGCATACACCCAAGTTCTGCAGCTAAGGAATTTTCTTAGTCAGAGACAGCATCATGGTATTTAAAACAATTAATGGATCTTTTGCCCTTGGATTTGTCTTGTGGCATTGTGAATCTTTGCTGTTTGCAGGCAACAAGTTTCACAGGATAACGCCGCACCATGTGGAAAGTGGCTCCAGTGGTTGTTTCAAACCTGCTGCTCTGTGATTTCATTTGAAATTTCTTCATTTTTGTATTATGTGAAAAAGTGAACAATCATTCCCCATTCACCATCTTCACAGCGCTCATGATTATCTAGACCTCAGCTAACAGCCTATAATGATCTCCTCTCTGGTTTAGAGACCTAGTTTGTGCCCTTCCAGAAGTACTGATCAGCCACTGATTTTTGTTGTCCCCTTGAGCACTGAGACAGGTTTCACTGTGAAGAAACAAAAATTGAAATGACAAAAAACCTCTGAGAATTCTCTGGCCACCTGTACTGATGTCATTTATAGAAAGTGAAACTCTATTTGCTTGCACTGGTGCTGAGTCACAAAGCGTCGAGCATAAGAAAACTCAATTTGTGGGAAGGCTTCTAATTTCCTGTTTTTCAGGAGGAAGGGGATAAAACAAATGATGTGGGGGGGAGAGGGGAAAGGTGTAAAGAGAATAAATCTAAATAAAGAAGAATGTCAGAATACCAAAACTCCAGGAAGGCTAATTCATTTCAGCCCTGCTTGTTAAAAAAGCAGTAATGCGGAGTATAATGTACAAGCTCCAGTAAATCATTCCTGTATGATAGGCTGTGATCAATGACAATTTAATGAATTCATTTTAAAACTAAGTCAGAATAGGAAAAACAGTAGTTATTTGAAAGAGTACTTTACTCAGATAAATTGAGTCAATAAATATGCTATTTGTCATGCAGAGTCCAGTTAAAGTCTTGTTTGCTAACAAAAATGCTGTCATCACAGAGCCTAATAGAAGCAAACTATCTGGAACTATCCACTGTAAATAGACAAATAGCATCTGAAAGCTGAAAACAACAATTGCAGCTGAACAAAGAATTGTATCCTGCACACAGGGACGAATGCAATAGGGTAGCCCACCTCAAAGTCTACTATTTTGTTTGTCACCAGCTTATATTCTGATTTAGCATGAATGGTCTGGTGGTGGTAAAAAACAAGGGCTGTGTTTCTTCAGTGAAATGAGTTTTAATTGTTGCGTAGTGAGGGTTTATCTTGCTGGAAAAACATGCCACTGAAGTCACTATTAAATTGCAAAGTACGGCTTTAGTGAACTTGGATGGATTTGTGCAGGCTACTAGAACAGGGATAAGCTTCATGCCTTTTCAAACAGTAGTTTTACATTAATTTTCACAGCTATCCATGTTGTTAGTGCAAGAAGGCTTTTTGTTCTGCTGTGTTTTTCACACGGCTTTATTCGTATAAGTTGAAGAGATGTGGCAATTCTCACTCGTTTTCATTCAGGCAAGGATTGGAAGTGTTAGCAGTGAAGCACCATCAACGCAAGATGGTGAAACCTCACAGGTTATGGTTAGATGTTCAAACTGGTATTGGATGGAAGGAGCCTGGTTTTCAGATGTGATGAACTGGCAACAGTGGCTCTTCAGCATCTCAAAAGCTCGGAGTGCTCATAAGGGTCCCAGGGCTTTGCCAGGCACATACGGGCTTCCAACATCCTTCAGATTGTAGGGTGTGGAGGAGAAGAAAATGCTCAAAAGTCTTGACAGATATCTTGAAGATGGTATTTCCTATCCCAAAGGAAAATAAAAATTATGTTGCAGAAGCCTAAGACAGAGATTATGAAAAATTTCTGTGTGATTTAAGAATCTGAACTTGACACTTCGCTCTTTAAATTTGGAATAGAACAGCTGGGGCATTTTTAGAAATTTGGAATAGAACAGCTGGGGCATTTTTAGAGTTTGCATCATGTGGCTGGAGATCGGCTGATTTAAATCTGCCCTGCAGTCATCTTAGGCACATTGTTCATCCACTCCCACAGCTGCATTTTCAAAAATGAGTTAGGAATCCAAATCCCTGTGGCTTTCAATGAAACTTAAGCTTGTATGAATCTAAGTTACTCCTTAGTTTGGATTTAGGATTCCAAGAGACTGAAAAACTTAAGAATACTCTGGAACTTAAGAATACTCTATCTACAAAGTCTTTTTAGCTCTGATCATGAGTGATTCTTAATTGAAATTACAGTTTCAGTCATTTCTGATTTCCTTGATGTTCTACATAAAAATAGATGAAGGGTTTCCTGATAATAGATAGCTTACAAGTTATTTGGGTTATTTTTTTCATTCTGATGGCTTTGTTCTTCTTGCTTTGCTCCTGTCACTAACCTTTGGTACTTTTTGTTTCAGCTGTTTCCACTGCTAGGAGTAAAGACCAGTAAAGACAAAGCAGGATGAAAAGATGGCTGACTTCTTGTTACCACCGGGTACTAACAGCTTCCACCGGTTCACGCCTGAATCCTTGGCTGCTATTGAGAAACGAATTGCAGAGAAGCTTGCAAGGAATGCAAAGCAGGAATACAGAGAGCAGCTGGGTGAAGAAGAGAAACCTCAGCCTCAGTTTGATTTGCAAGCTTGCAAGAAGCTGCCCGATATCTATGGGACTGTTCCTCCAGAGCTCATTGGGGAGCCATTGGAGGACCTCGACCCTTTCTACAATGATCGTAAGGTGAGCACCAGCCAGCCATCCTGCTTCGTTGCTTTTACTAAAGCATAAACACTGTCTCTGTTTTGAGGGCTCTGGCTTTTATCTTTCTACAGCCAGTAAAAATATTTTTTTCCAGACTAAGGATCAGAGTTTCGGCATGAGCAGGACTCCCAGAAAACATCTAAGCAGGAGTGCAAAGAGGGATAAAAAGCATAATTAAGACTTGGGTGTTTTCAGATAACTCTATGAATATACAGCGTCTGAAAAGAGCAGAGCAGTAGCTGGGTTAAATTAAGCCAGAGGTTTTTATCTACCCTATCTTGCCTTCTGCATGAGCCTTGACTCTTCACAGGTCGATTTATCACTTAAGCCCCTTATTGTTAAGGGCTTCTGGGTGACTTGTCTTGTGTTTGCACTCTGCATAAGAGCAGGAGGCACCTCCACAACCATTCCTGGAGAGCAGCGGTTCTTTTCCTGCTGAGGGGTAGTCCAACTCCATTTAAGGTGACCAAAATAGACCTGAAGGGAGATGTGAGTAGCATGTGCAATGCTGGCACTTCATAGAAGGGTAAGCTTTGTCCCAAAGCGAGCATCACCTGATGAGGAATCACGTGGAGGCTGGACCAAAGCCACACCAGTGCAAACAGCTTCTGTCAAAAGGCTGTTGACAGCAGAGCTGGGCTGGTTGCTTACTACAGTTCATTCCCCTTTCCAAACATTCTGCAACGTGGGGGACAAAATAAGGCTTGGAAGCTCAATGTATTTTTAGTCAGCTTCCAGTTCTTTCAGGTACTGATGTTCCTGATTTTGGGCTATGCTTTTTCCTGTAAACAATGAATTAATATGACCACAATGCTACTTCTATTAAAACGGTGTAGAAACAGGTGCAAGAACTACAGAATAAAAGTTAAATGGATAAAGACAAACAGACGACTTACCTGGAAGGGTCAGAATTAATTTACCTTTTAATTTGCCTGCTATCTCCAGGCACAAGCAGCAGGATATAGATTTGCAATTTTAGAGTCATGAAGGTCTTAGGCTCAAGGTAGGTGAGTTGCTTAGAGTTTATCTATTGGGTGTTCTGATCCTGTCTCTGAGGGAATATTAGTTCCTCTGTGTATGGTGGGGCATCTTCAGAGCTCTGTAAATTGGGCCAGCATCCAATTCACCTTTGCTTTGGATTTAAGATAACTCACAGGATTGGTTTCCTTTGCCCATATTAACCTGAGTACAATGACAGTGCCTCAGTGCCAGGGTCAGATCCTGCCGTGGAGCTGTGCCTCATGCAGCTTCTTACCTGGTGAGACAAAAAACATTGATTGAGGGTAACAAAGTGCTCAAGGTAGAGAAGTTGGAATAACAACATAGTAAGGTTCCCCGCACCTGGGAAGAAGAGCATCATAAAAGTCCATCCACCACATTTTAGTCTCCAGGTAATTTTATGTTTAAAGGTGATTCCGCTCTCTTCCCAGCCCTGTGATGGAACTGATGGCACAGGACCCTGTAAGAAGTGAAGGAAGAAAAAATAGTTGCGATATTGCAATAGGAGAGGCAATAGCTCTGCTGGGAGGGTCTTGGACAAAAGTCTTCACTGATTGAAAAGGAATTTAGGATCTCGGGAGGGAGTGGGGAAGAAGCACGGGATACTGGCAGGAATTTCCCAATGGGATGTGGGCTGGGAAAAGCTGAGCATAAATGCAAATACTGAATGTTCTCATTTTCTATTTTGTTTTCCAGACATTTATAGTACTGAACAAAGGGAAGACAATCTTTCGATTTAGTGCCACTCCTGCCTTGTATATACTTAGTCCTTTCCATCCAATCAGAAGAGCAGCAATTAAAATTTTGGTACATTCATATCCTTTCTGTTGATTTCCCTTCTTGTATATTCTATATGGTTTTAAACACAGATGGATGGAAGTCAGAAACCATTTTATTTCATTAAGCTGTTTTAAATCTTTTGGCTGAATTTGCTTGCACAAGCAGAAACGCACTTGGATTTTTGGTTTGTTTCATTTTATATTGTCATGTGAGCTATGAAAATGACTATATTATACTACTGGCATCAGATACTGTGAACTGCACTGGAGAGTCTGGTGGGTTTACTCAGGTTTAAAGGGTATGAAGGGCCTGATCATGTTTAGTGATGAGGCAGTGGAAGAAACTGGGTGTAGTACCTTAGAAAGGAAGGGAACGTGGAGGCTGGAGCGCACCTGCGGAAATCTAGGCTGATGGAGAGCTCCGCTACTGAGTACTTAAGCAACCTCTCCCATGAGACTCTGTGACACCATATGCAGATGCAATTTAAATTTGAACTGCCTCAGAACTGAATTTTTTTGCTTTCATGAAACAGAACATTTAAAAAAATTGTTTTGTTGTTTTTGTAGTTTGTTTACTGCAATGTGTTATCCAGCTAGGAATGAAAGCACAGGCTGGCCTACTGGACCTTTCAATGGGAGGGAGACGCCTGATGTCCCCTAGCTCTAGCTGTGAAGTCATGCAAGAGATCTAGAGAGAGAGATATATATACACACACACATATATGCAGTTGGTTTTGGCTTGTTTTTTTTCACGAGGCTGCAGCAACATTATATTCTGACATAGTCACAACTCTCTGGAAGACCAAACTGACCCAAATGTTCAGCTTTTTGTGAACATGACTAAAAACACACACTTTTTCAGGAGTTGCCTGCATTCTCCACAGTGCGCATGCGAGACCTGGTAGTTGAAAATTCAAAGTCTCCACATGCTGCTGTGATGATTATGTGATGTTTTAGTGATGGAAATCCCTCATCTGCAATGCCCATGTCCACCAGAGAAAACAATAATTCTGTGCAAAATGAATATGTGATATCAGCCAAGACGTTAGTGTGGTTACTAAGAATACACCATAGAATTTTGTAGAGATATTTGCTAATGGATCAGGTTATACGTGCAAGCAGTACAGCACATGCTGCTGCATACCCAGAGCCCAACAGTGTTTATTAGGTACAGTTGCATCAGCACAGCCTTGCTGAAATTAATTGAGGTCAATGAATTTGTATGGGTATGGCTAAGAGAAGAAATTGAAAATTGAGCTTCTTAGAAAAAAGCATGTATGTGTGAATATTTGCTCCAGCTTTGGAGGCCTGTTCTGTCTTCTGCTCACTTTCTTCTACACTGGCTGGTGAAGCCAAGAGGTCACAGGTATGTGTAAAACTCAGAACTACATGCCCTTGGTAGCAGGAAACCAAAAGATAAGTATGCAAGAAATCCTTATCACATTACTTTGAAGGATAAAGACCATAAAGGAGTGAATTTGAAAGATATGTCAGAAAGAGAAATATGGTCAGATGAGGAGTGTAAAATTTTGGGAGTGGATGGTCACAATGCAAGTAGCATTTTAGTTCCAGAAAGACCCAAGTTATCACCTTGCATTGATAATGTCAGGAAATCCAACAGATCACTCTTTGGGAAGCACAAGCAGGAGGCAACAGCTCCAGTCCCAGTGAAACAGCGGTGAAGTTCCTGCATCAGGCACTGATTCGGTTTCTGTCGATAAACACCTTTCACATCAACCTGAAACACAAAGGCCAGTTGGCTGAGCAGGCAGTCAATATCCCAGGCAGAAAGGAGATTGAACGGGCAAGGACTCAAGCAGATAATATTATAGACATGAATCTGGGAACCAGGTCTGTTGTCTTGTGTGAGTGTAATCAAGGAATCTTTATTTTCCCCAGGGCAAAAGCCAAAAAAGAGCATTAACAAATGGTGCCCTGTCACGTAAAAGTCTGAAGCAACTTCTTTAATAGATGTCATATTTCCATTTCCAGTCATTGACTGCACCTTGAAGGCCAAGAGTAGAACAGAATAGAGAGGACAGAGTAAAATTGTCCTATAAAGAAGCAGTCGAGGTCACATTTCTTGGTTAAGTAGCTGTATATGAAGTTCTTCCTCTGAGACTTCAGGCAGGATAGTTCCTGTATGTTCACTGCTCAGCCAGCCAAGCTGGATTAGTCTAGTCATTCAAAAATACACTCTTCAAAGGGAAAAAACATCCACAGCCTCCTAGTAATGTGAATTACTTCAATTAACAACAAACCCCTAAACCTCTTCTAGGTATTTCTCCTCTTATTCAGAGTCTAGAGGGCCTCATAAAAGGACCGTGGATCAGATGGCTGCCCAGAACAAGGCCCTACTATTTCCACCTGTTAATAAGATTAAACCACTGCTAACATTTCATTGATGCCTTATGCTTAAAAGACTCCTCTTAGTTCTTCTTGCCTGCAAGCCAAGGACCGTTATGTAGCGTCCTTAGTTTCTCCAAGCAGTTTGCTGTCCTGTATAAAATCCATAGCAATTGCTATTCCTAGATTTTCTAGGTTTTATAGATAGTTGCTCTAGGTATTATAGATAGTTGCTCTCAGTTTGCTGCTGATCCAGAATGGGGTTTTGGCCAAAATGACCTTCCTTGATGCTAGAATTATGGATTCTGGCTCATTAAAAAAAAAAATCTTCAAGAATTCAAGTGATAGGACAAGAGAAAATAGCCGCAAGTTGCGTCAGGGGAGGTTAGATTGGATATTAGGAAAAATTTCTTCACTGAAATGGTTGTCAGGCATTGGAAGGGGCTGCCCAGGGAGGTGGTTGACTCACCATCCCTGGAGGTATTTAAAAGACATGTGGATGAGGTGCTTAGGGACATGGTTTAGTGGTGGACTTAGCAGGGTTTATGGTTGGACTCGGTGATCTTAAAGGTCTTTTCCAACCTAAATGATTCTATGATTCTAGTTTCCAATCTTTGTTCATATTTTCTGCTTGCAACTTTTCTCCCACCTGATTTTACACACTTTCCTCTGTAAGGGAAAATGAGACCTTGTGAAGCACCAATTATATGTACTATTGATTGGGACTAACCTTTGCTTGCACATATTATATGTAATTTGGCAATGATCACTTAAAGAGCCTCTAGTATTCAGTCTGCTAATTAACAATTATCCGTCATAATGAAGTCTAGAATAGAAGTATGCTATGTTTGACTCAAAGTCTTTGTGCTAGTAGATAAAATTTATAACTTTCAGAACCAGTTTGCTCAAAGCCTATTCTATAACTTCAAATTGGAAATAATAGGTTTAATTTATTGCAGAAAGGATCCAAATGAGTAGCTTAGTATATTTGGTTTGTGGTCCATAACAGAGTCGAACCCATACTTCTGGATGTGTTAGCCATGTCAACTCATGGATCAGTAGGCTTTCAAAAATTGGAATTAATAGCAGTTCTAAGACAGGTAACAGACAATGGTGCTAATATAGATTATCTCAATTTCGTCTCCTTTATTTTGTTCTTTCTGAGTAGATCATCATCACTGACTTTTTCTAATGCAAACAATTGCATTAGATTTCAGGAAGGAATGCTAATTTTCATTCTGTAGGAATTTCTGTTTTCTCTTTCTTTTAATACAGATCTCTGACTTTGGTACATAACCAGCTGAAATGTTTCTTTCTTTTATGTTCTTTATGGTTTTCAGTTTGGTCATGAAACTCAGTTTGAATTCATAGTGCATTTGATGTCCCAAAGCTGACCGCTTACAATTTCAACCTGTGTTCTCTGGTATATTCTCTTTGGTGTTTCAATAAGAAGGTGATGACACCTGCCTATAAGCGAATGTCCGGGAAAGCTGTTAGATTCAGCTTATACCACAAGGAAACAGGGGTGTATAAATCAGACCAGTGATCCTAAAATGGGTGGTTATAGAGGAATTTCCTTGCTTGGAATTCAATTGGAGGATAGTATTTGTTTGGCCTGGTCTGAAGATACCACTCTGTTTTACAATTGTTGTTTTCATAGCACTTCAATGCATTTGAAAAATTAATCCAGTGTTTTCTAGGCTAGCTGCAGCTTACAACCTAATTGTGTTAAACAGGTGGACACAACTTTTAGAAACATATCTCAGGCTGACTTGAGAAAATGCGACTGAATATCAGATATCCTTCCCAGTCCTTCAGCAGGAGGTGTTGGCCCCAGAAGTGGAAAATGTTTGTGAGATGAGCAGTCCCTTTGAGTACAATTACTGCTTTCTGCGATGGCGCAGGGGAATATGCAGGTTGGTTACTATCAACTTAACCTCGTAGTTGCTTATGCAGCCCATCAGAAAACGTTCCACTCTGTATTCAGCAGAGATTTTGGCTTTGCAAAAGGACAGTTTTAATGCAAACATTTCAGGACATACCTTTGAAATTGTATTCTTTGATCACTATTCTTAAAAAAAAATTCCACCAACAGGATCAGTAAAGGGGTGAAACAAAAATAAATTCTTTATTTTCCTAAAGATGACAAAAGAAATTTACATTTGGATGCTACTGTTCTTCCTTGAGAAGGGTCCCAACCTATTGACTGAGTTGTAGGCTGTTTTCCTTTCTTCTCTCCACTTGAACTCATTAGTTAAAGTTTCTCCAGTAGCATGGGACCTATTATTTATGCAGGAGAATCCCATCATGTTTTGTGATTTTTTTACAGAAAGTGGTATGTGCTTTTAGGAGCGCAGTTCAGTGAACTATGTTTTCAATTTCAAGAATTCGATTTAGGGTGCTCCTTTTCGTATTTATGGCCTCAGCTTAGCAGCTAAGTGCATAGACTATACACTTGGGAGGTTCATTTTAGCTTCCAATTAGGGAAAATGGTGCCTCAGCAGAGGCAGTCAGCTCTGCAGACCAAGACTGTGTATTTGCCAACTGAGTTTGGAGACCAAGCCTTAAAATTAGTGCTCTGAAATTAATATTAGCTTTTGGTGAAACTTTATACCGAAAGTGAGACCTCAAGCCCATTAGAGGGATTAGAAAGACCAGATTTATAACTTGCCCTACTGCCTGAGAAATGTTTCAGGATGCAAAATAAAATGGGAATTTGCAGACACAGGTTTTTCTGTAGATGAGACTAATCCCTCTTTTCATACAAAGTTGTGCACCTATGCACATTGTCATCTGACCAATACAGCTGTAAATATGGGGTACTGTATTTTCAGAAGACTGCGGGGTCAGTACGTTTGTTTGCTGTATAGTACGTGTAAAAGATGTAGGCAAAGAAAAAAAAGGCAGGGAAGAGTCCTCTTTTTTTCTGTTTATATAGTTATTTATTTCCTTATGCACTTGCAAACAAATGTCTATAGTGCTTTTTAAGCATCTTGCGAATTATGAGCGAGCCGTCACATCTTGTGTGAAATGACAAAAATTTATGAAGTCTTATAACATATGCGTTGTTTTCCTTAATTCGCTTATTTACATTGTTCAGTATGTTTATTATGTGCACTATTTTAACTAATTGTGTGTTCATGGCACAATCAGAGACTCCGTCGTGGAATAAATACGTTGAGTAAGTATCCTTGCTGGTTTACAGCTGCCCTGTCCTTATCTCGTCCTTCCTCTTCCGTTTGTTATGTTCTTCTTTTCCTCTTGTTTGCTGTTGTCTAATTTCTTTCCAGTCATACTGACCATAGTATCTGTCCTGACAAAATATTTCGCCAGGTGTTTGTTGCCTGTGAAAACTTCCTTAGTAAGTCAACTAACAAATTTTAGTGGACCAAGCTCATACTTATTGCTAAATGCACCTGTGATGCTACCTCTGAATGAAATCACGTGTCAGGAGAACTCCATTTGAAACTGGCCAGCCTTCCACAGTTCCCATGCAAGAGATTCGATGGGTGGACACATTAGAATAGCCTGATGGAGTTTAAGTTGACTTATTTCAGAAAATACTTCCTGGAAATACTTAGTTCTGTCCTTAAGTTGAAATTTATTGGAAGCAAAAGTTTCTTTTGGACTGAGCACATCGTGAGAAGTGTTCCCCTGTAATCGTTGGTAGGCATACTTTATGAGAAAGGATAAAATTGTTTGGGAACACTTTCATGAGGATTCCTGTCTTTTTATCTTGTCAAACCTTCATAAAAAATAGCAAAGATATCATTTGAACTTTTTTTTGGTTGTTTTTTTTTTTTAAGAAAATTAATTTTAAAAGAGACTAATGGGCTTCAGAAAGCCCATTTCATTTCCTTAAGTTGCTTTAAAATATTCCTTTTAGAAATAGATACCAGATGCACAAGCTAATCAACCTACAGTGCATTAAACAATTATTGTGGCTCATTGAACCAATCAGAACACACTTTTTATTTTTGACTGGCATATGATAAACACAGCCATCTGCTGCTCCATAGCCTGGTGGTTGGTCTACTCAGGGCTGTAAGGAAAGACAGTAAAATGCCCTTATTTTATGTTTCATAAAATCATGCAGGGCACATCTTCTAGGCCATAAATTACTAATTATAGATAGCACTGAACCAAATATTTCATCTGATCACAATAACAACCTAATCCCAGGATGTTTCATGTATTTCTGTATAGTGTACTACCCTCAAGAATGTCTGTGACTTTCTTTTTCCCCTGACGTTGTCCTGTTCTTATTGCAAACTGTCACACAGTACCATAACCATGATGTATTCAGCTGAAATATGGACATCTCATCCATGTGAGTCAAAATTTGGTCAGTGGGCCTACAGCTGGGAATTCGAACATTCTGGAGGAAAATATCAAAGTGCTTGTCGTGTCTTCTATAGGCAGGAAAATGTGGATGATGTTATCAGGGCATGCAAAAAACAGAGCAGAAATGCAAATGGACCCAAGCAGCATGGAGCAAATCCTTTCCCTTCTATGTTTCCTCTTCTCCTGCATCCCCTCATACCTCTCAGTTTTTCCTCCTCAAATGCATAGAATGAAATCAAAGGCAAGTACTTTTGAGGAGCAAAATAACCCAATGAATTTTAGTTCAAATTGATTAATACTGGATTTGGAAAAGATACATTTAATTCATTTTCTTCTGCCGTTCCAGAGACTCACAGGGGAACAAGAGTAACCTTGTGCAAATATTTGTCCTAGATCTTCCTTTAAAACATTTTCCTTACTATTTTGAAAAAAGAAATCAATTCAACTTACCCCTACTAAAAATTTTTTTAAAACCCTGACTTCTGTTGTTAAAGAAGCTGTTCAGTTGCTGGAGGACTTTGCCCGATCCATTTAGAATTAGATGATGATTATACAATCAATTAAACCATCTGACATGCTGAATAAATACAAGTGCTATATCATTTTAATGAGCTTATGTACCGTTAAATATTTTTTTTAGTTCTTTGCATGTGTTTTCTGCATGTATTACTGAATACACATGCTTAAATAGACTGTGACGTGGATGACCTATATTTGAAATACCAGAGCAAAATTAAATAGGAGCCATGAAAAGTCAGATGCAAGATAAAGCTTAGGTGTATGGTCAAAGAGGAGATATTAGAACATTTTACACCCACTGTTGCACAAAACCAGTCCTGCTAATCTCCATTTTGAGATGAAGCATACTGAGGTTTTATAACATGTGTAACTAGCTCTGCTCTGTGGCATGATGGCAGGAGGGCGTGAGATTTGCCACTACCTGTATGTGTGCCCAGTTGCAGATCAGCAGAATAGAGCTAAGAGAAAACATTTCCTTTTTAGGCATAATGAAGTTCTTCCTTATATTACCACCTTTAATTGCTTACACAATTTTTTTTTTTACCAAACAGGAATCCCAGCTGTTACAATTTTTTGTGTGTGATGGCACCATTATAGCTACTGATGTTTAGGGACTGAAAAGAAAACTCAAGCTAGTGTTTCTAGTGAAAGCCCCTAACATCATGACTTACAAAATTTGTTTTTTATGGGATTTTAGGTGTTCGTCTGGGTTTTTTTAATAGGCTTTGGTATCATCTGCATCTTCATTTGGAGGAAAGGGGTAGGGAATGCCAGTGGTGGATACTAAACATTTATTATTTTTATTAAGATATGGCCTAGAATACCTAGTCCCATTGGGCTAGATATCTCAGGTAGAAACATTAAAAAAGAGGTGTTGTAGGCCCTGAAGTATTTCTCTGATGGTAGGTAGAGCCCTGGGTGAATACAGATCTGAATGTTATAAGTCAGATACATTAGTGTCCTCCACAGAGAATTTGCTAAATTTTATTACAAGCATCATCTTTATTATAAAAGGTAAGATGTATGTTCTATCCAAGATGATCGGAGTAAAGAGGCTGTGTGTAATAAATATCTTACTAAGGGAAAAAAACCCACTCTCGTGTCTCTTTTACTGTCAAGCAGGTCAAAATTACTACATATAGTATTTGTGTGGGAATTTTTTTCCTCTTTTTTCAGTGAGGGCATTCTGTTGTTTAATTCTGAGTGCTGGTGTGATTTACCATGGACAGTGAAACACAAGAGAAGTTGCAGGAAGAACACCCTTTTTAGCTAACAAAACCTAGTGGTGACATTTTTTAACCTGCTGTCTTTCAAAATGGCCTGGGCAGGAAGAGATGAGAGGTATGAACGAAACAACCACCCTCCTTCAAATCAGAGAAACAACAAGAAATTTGGCATAATCCATTCCTCTTTCACTGGTGACTGCAGGCGGAGCTTCAAAAGTCCCATAGCATAGCTTAGTAGCGTAGTATTCATGCTTGACTTCATGAGTGAGGATTCATCAAGGTACACCGTGCGGTGAAAATTATCTTCATCCTGCAGCTGTCATGACCATTTCCCATTTCTTACGTGCTCCTTGATCCACTCATGAAGTTGCTCACACACAGCCCGTGACTCACATGAGCAACCCCAATGAGACAGACAGGAGAGTCTCATGTGAGTAGGATTGGGTTGAGTGTGTCTCTGCCATTCCTGCCATCTACTGCTTGCTAATGCTTGTGCTTATCTTGGCCACTTTATTCCCCAGGTACACTTTCACTGGCATTTACACTTTTGAGTCATTGATAAAAATATTGGCGAGAGGATTTTGCATGACAGAATTCACCTTCCTTCGAGATCCATGGAACTGGTTGGATTTCAGTGTTATTGTTATGGCGTAAGTAGCACTCCTTTATATATTTCAAGACAGCGATATGCAGTAGAACTTTTTAAAAACTTGTTTGGCTCTTTTTTCACTCAAATTGTACTGAAAATGAGAAAATGCTGAGGTATATTAGGATGGAGTTTGTTTTCCTGAGTGGTTCCAGGGGAAGAAGTCAGAGGAATTCTCCATTCTGTTCTCTGAATTCACTAGACAATTTTCAAGAAATTATTTACTCTGTCTGTGCTCCACAGAGAGAGCTTTTTGTAAAATATCTGTAATAATACTTGCCTACCTAATGTCGTTTTGGGAAGCTTCAGACTCGTGGACAGAAAGTGTTATAATTGTGATTGAATACTCATGTATTTAAATCCCTATTTATAATCTATCCATCCATAACACACCAAAGCTGTTTTCGCATTCTTCACTTCACAAACCCTCTTCATCCTGAAAGTAATTACTATTTTACTCCTATAGAGAATTAATTTAAAGGCCTCTGAAACTTATTATATATCTCGGGAATAGAAATTTGGCCCCCAACATGATATTCCCCTTCAGCTGTATACTTCTACCTAGATTATTAGAGTTCACTCAGGACATGTGGAGTTCTGGTGCTTTGAAGGAGCTGATGGAATTGTGGCATATAAACAGCTAAAAATATACGGGGGTAGGGGAGCAGTCAGCCAACGCTCGCAGCGGACACGGGGTCAGCCCAAGCTCTGGCCAAAGGCAGATGTCTGACACTGTCGGTATCTCCAGCTAGCTAGAAATCCAGATTTTCTTCATAGTCAAAGAAGAGAGAAAAGCAGATGAAGAGCATATGTCATCTTGAAGTGGAAGCTAGCAGAGATGCCCTAAAAGGCTCCGTTTTCTAACTGTAGAAGGATTTCACCTGATCTCCCTGTATTTTCTGCTTAATGAGACCTACATTATGTTCTGGTTTTAGTTTAGTTCTCGCTGCCCTCTTTAAACCCCATAATTGACAGCCTTAGGTGAGATGCAAGCCTGCTAGCACTGACATTTGAGCTGACCTCCTGGGCCCGTGACATTTGAATGGAACCAAAATTGGTAAAAAATGTTCAACCAAACTTAGTTCAAACACCAGTGAGGGCCACTGAAGTTGGCAGCAAAACTCTGGTAGAGTGCAGGGATCAGGACCAATATTCAAGGAGCGTCTGGATGATGCTCTTAGTCATATGATTTACTTTTAGGTAGTCCTGCGCGGAGCAGGGGGTTAGGGGGTTAGACTCGATGATTCTTATGGGTGCCTTCCAACTTGAGATATTCTATGATTCTATGATTCTTAGCAGCGTTTAGCAGAGGAACAGCATGTAGATGTGTAAAACCTATGTGGACTTCATTGGGAAGACTCCCATTTATTTTAGTAGGCTTCGGATGAAAGCCAGCCCTAGCCCAGATCGTGGTATCTGTTACTGCATTCCTGTGGACTTGGCTGGACTGACATCTGGCCATCGTGATAAGCTTTTAAAAAAAAAGCAACGCAAATGGAGAGGAGCTTTTGGAGGTCAGCACACATTAAGCTTTTTTCTCAGTTTAACTTTTCCTCAAGCAGTGCTAAGTGCAATTCTCCTGCAACATGTAGAGGCAGGACAGAACAACACAAAGCGTCACCAGCTTGCTCTCCTGCCCATCAGACAGGTAGTAAAAGCAGGGTACGATAGTTCAACTGCTTGTGAGTTGGGATGTGAGTTCATTTGCAGGTGTCTGAATTCAGCACAACATGGAGAGCTTCTGTGCGTGGGTTCCCTCTATTCTACAAGGAAGGAGGTTTTTGACAGTGAGGCAGAAAGGAGCAGAGGAAAGGACAAGAGGAGCCACAGCTTGCAGCCTTGGCAATGCATCTGATCCACCTTATTTTCTCAGCTCAGGTGGAGGTTGGGCCATCACCCCTGGCCCTGCAGAACTCCTCTGGGAGCATCTCATTTACTGTCAATGAAATTCGAGTCTGAACAGTCAGTGTGGGACAGGGTCTGGATATCCCTTAAATTCTGTCCACATTATCTCTGGGGGTTTGGAGCTTGGCGAGCTGTAAAGATGTGAAGGTTTGCCCAGAGCTTGAGGTGAACTGTTGCTCAAAAATGAATTCACTCCCTGCAGGTAGGAACCAGGACCTGGTGGCCAGAGATTGTGGGCTTACGCCTCTTTTTGCTTTTCTGATTCTTCTAGACTTGAATGGCCACTCAGTGCTCCAGCCCAATGAGTCATGAAAACTTAAGGCTTGTTTCATGAGAGACTTGGGTGTCTGTGCTTTCTTTCATAGCTACATTTCAATTTTCTTTCCAAACAATATTTCATCTCTCAGTTAGAAGATCCCTAAAACAGGGATGCCTGCAACTGTGAAAAAACAAGTTTCTCACATCAAATTACAGCAATGGCTGCGCTCTTCAGAACCGGCATCCATTCTTATTGTTTCTTACTTTAAGACATATTATATTAACATTTTTAGAGTAGAAAAAAAAGAATTGGAATTCTGGAATAGAAAAGAAATAGAAAAATACTTCCTTGAGCCTATAGGCAGCAGTGAGAGAGTTAAAGTGACTGCAATATGATCTTCATAAGTACCATGAAACCTCTTTCCCAAGTACACAAGCAGCAGATAGTACAGAGCGTTGGATAATGGACTCTATTCTGATATGATTTATCCTTCATATAAATCCAATTTGCAAGTAATTTAAAGTAAGATTGATCACACGGGTAACTCTGGTGTTGTCTTTGCTTGTAGCTAGTGTGATGCTAGAGGTGTTTCTGTATCTGGAAACAAAGATGGCATGAGGGTTCAAAATGGGAGAGCCTAATAAGGGGCTGTGAGATTTAGGTGGACAAGGGTTTTGAGCTAACATAAAATCCGACTCTTTCACTGATAGGTGTTATAGTGGAAAGACCATCACTTGCTTTAGAGTTATTGTAAAATAACTTCTTACCTCCTCTTTTGGGCAGAAACAGCACGGATTGGGTCACAGAGAGTAGTTTTAAATAGCACACTAGAGAGTAAGAGGTGCCACAGGTCTCCAGGGCTTTTCTCCCACCCTGTGCTAGCAGACACAGCCATGGCTTGTGACCCTCTGCGGGGCCATGGATGGGTTCAAGGGAAATTATGAAACTGGCCCTGTTTAGATGACTCTTTCCCAGACAACTGAGTACTTTCCAGAACAGGCGAGGAAGAGGCAGCTGTAACTCTGGGTTGGAAAGTGCCCTGCCGAAAGCTTAAAGTCAATAAGCAATTCCCTGGCTTACAGGAAAATTTGGGATGGGAATTCCAGTTGCTTCTCTCTCCCCAATATGGAGGAACTGGTCTGCTGCAACTGCATCCAAGAAATGGCCCGAAGAAATCTTAATTAGCTATTGTGAACAAGCAGCAGTAGTATTTGCTTCATGTGTTTGTTCACATATTAATAATGTGTTTTTACAAATCTCTGGTCAGCAAAACCATATTCCCATGCTATTGCTTCTCCCCAAATTATTTTTTTCCACCCTTGCATGCTGCAGAAGAGTTTGGGAGAGAAGCACTGGGTAAACCTGGGGAAGAGTTACCAAACAGGTAAATCTTTGCCCAGACTCCCCTGTGAGATTATGAAGAGGAGAAGCAATATTGCTCTTCCAGGCTATAATCTGGATTAGTAGATATGGAGAGGATGCTTTGTCGTCCCCAGAGGCCTTTGCACAAAGCTCACTTAAGCAGACTTTGTAAAATAAGCAGGTGAGTTTTTTCCTTAACGCGTAAAACCAAATGCCTCAACGAAGTAGAATATGTAAATGAAATTTAATAGAAATTTCATAGTGAAATTAAAAGATCTGAGAGCTGTTTTGTTCAGAAGATACAGCGGTGACTATGCTTTTACCGTATACTGACTTGGAGGAAATAATTTTGTACAACACTGATAAAACCAAACTCATTCCACAACTGACCCTCCTGGGAGCATTTTGCTCAGATGTGGCACGGGTCTCCATGATGACCAAAACAGGCACAGCAGTGAAGAGCTGGGATTGGTATTTTAATCATAAATAGTTTTTAGTAGGACTGCAATTATATTCATTCAAAATCCATCTTCCTGCAGCCAAAGGGCATGGATATGATGTACAAAACAAAATAAAATTTTAAGCATCTCTTGAAACCAACATCTGCTTTACCACAGAGTACAGCATCATAGAATAAATAACCCAGCAGAAATATTTGCACTGCTATTTTCCCATGTTGTCCTATATGTAGTTTGCAGAAGCTGTTAAGTGAAAATTACTTGGGTATCTGAAGATTTATTTTTTTTAAGAGCAGCAGAATAACTCTTAATGTTTCCTATAATGTAGAGATTTTTTGTTAAACTACATGATGGTAAAATCTTTAAAGTATTTATTGCTGAACAGCACGATAACAAAGTTCACCCAGTCGTTTTTAAGAATTGATGCCTATTAGATAAGTTTAATAGTTCAAGAAACATTTGAAATAATGTGTACTATGAAAAACCTGAGACAAATGGCATCAAAGAACAGCCTGAAAAGTGGATGCACCTCTCATTCGGCTGCATTCGCTCCCACTATGTATGAATGCATTCTTCATTCAGACAAGTCTCATGCTCTATTGTATAATTCCAAATAACTGTGACTTAATTCTACAGGTATGTAGGAGAATTTGTGAATGTAGGCAGTGTTTCACCTCTTCGGACTTTCAGGGTATTGAGAGCTTTAAAAACTATTTCAGTAATCCCAGGTAAGAAGCCCTGATCCTTACGTTTTGGCTCTCAGCTACAAGTGATTCTTTCTCTGTCTCTCTTTGTCCCCTTGACTGTTGTTTTTTTGCTGGTGTTTTGTCATTGTCTGTGTGTGACTTTCCCTTGTTACAGATACATAACTGAATTTGTGGACCTGGGCAATGTCTCAGCCTTACGAACGTTCAGAGTACTGCGGGCGCTGAAAACAATCTCAGTCATTTCAGGTGAAAATCAGGTTAAACACTCCGGCTGCAGTTAAAGCCTACATGCCATTTCCAGAAGTAAACACAGTAATTACAAATGACTTAACCATAGATACTGATCAGGAAATGGAGGAATGTAGGGAATGTGACCTGTCAATAGAATACATTTTTCATATGCTTTTCCAATACTGTCTTTGTGGGCGAAAGGAAATAGGGTGCCTCCGAAATTACAGACCTCACGAAGACGAGTGCTGCTGTAAGAACGGTGGTATGCAGTGGCTCGTGAATCACATACATAAAGTAATCATTCATGAACCGTATGAAAATGGCAATGAAACTCTTTTAAAGTCTTCGGATATTGATTTTTAAAAATGGAAGGTTAATGACCTCAAAATGCGTGTTCATGTTCAAGAGCGCATCGATAGGGGAATCTAAATCTGTGCTATGAGCTGAGGTTTCAAGACTGCAGGCATAGATAGCCTTATTTGTCATGGTGTTTATCCATTTGCATGTGATAGAAACACTGTTTAAATTTCGGGCCCTGAAGAGATTGGAAAACATTTCATAATTGATTTTGGTAGGTTCAGCATTTCCTCAACTCACATTTTCAAGGATATGATTTCTGCTGCCCCCCCCCCCCCCCCCCCCAAAAAAAAATCAAAATCAGTGTTTTACTACAGATCTGGTAGTGAAAGCAGCTCTTTTATCTAATCTATTACTATTTCTTAAAATAATAAATAATATTTACTATTAAGTAATTTATGCAGAGATGAGTCTACTGAGGACTAACCATATGACAATAATTTCTTGCCAAGCATTGTCTATGGACAGGTCTCATTCAGCCTCAGTGTTTAACATCTCCAACCTGCATGACAAGGTAGAGAAGATAGCAAACCCCATGCATGGTAGATCCTATTGGTGATAATCCTGAACAGATGTTGGCAATTACGTGTCAAAAATATTCAAATCATTGAAAGAACTGCTCAGATTCTCACTTACAGCTTTTTAAGGTTAGAAAGGCTTTTCCATCCATCATATTATGCACATCTACACTATAATATAAGTCTAAACAAAGTCTGTGGTGTAAACTTTTAGGGACAGCACTCACACGGAGTATAAGCTAGAAATGGGAATTCTGGAACGGAGGTGTTAAGAAAACATATATCTGGGTCTAGGGCTTACTCCCTCATTCCAACACTAAAGTAATGAAAATCAGTTAAATTATTGAAAGAGTAAGCGCTTTTCATTGAAAGTGTATGTCAAAATATAGCTTTTAAAGAATACTTTAAGACGATCATTCCTTAGGTCTGGTATTCCTTGAAATCAGTTCCTGTCTTAATTTTTGTCTTTAAGTTTTAAAAAAATAATCTATTAGCAGAGAGGTTTTGTTAAATTTTCTCTAATTGGATTTCCTTTGGGAAAGGATTTTTTTTTTTTCTTGGGAAACAGAAAGTTGAGCACAGTTTTACAGGTCATGTGGGATAGTAGTGGCTAATCAGAAAGATAACCGGAGTTTCCTAGCTTCCTTTGCTAGCTATTTGAAAACTAACTTGGATGGACAACCATCTCCAGGGGACACCTTTCGCTTTCCATCTTGTCTCAAGCTTGAGCCTCTTCAGAGCAGAGCTTCTCAATTTTTCTGAGTTATATATATAGTGATTTTCTGCTGTCCTATATTGGAGTTGGAGCAGAAGCTTGTTTTACATCAAATGATAAATTTTGGCTGGTTTTCTAGTGGAAAATAAAGGAGTATTGAGATCCAGAAAAAATGTTGTTTAAAACTACACCAAAGCCCTTCAGTGATATTAAAACCAGAGTTGTTCCATTTGTTGGCTAATAGAAAAAAAGAAAAAAATGAGGAGTATTATTTATTAGAGTAATACACAATAACTCACATTTTCTTTTTTTTATTTTTGACTGACTATTCGATTAGTTTTTTGATAACTGCATTTTTAGGTACAAGTAACTAAATTATTTGCTGACATAACTGCATGAAGATATGCTAATAGATTATCTGGCCTTAGATCTTATTGTCAAGTTTACCTGTGCCCTGAGTATGTTTAAATTACGGATGTGGAGAGCTACCAATTGCTAAGGAGCACCTAGCTGCCTGTAAAACACAGCAAAGTTTGCTTTTTTTAATGTTAGCAGATAATTTCGGAGGGGTCGGTTCATTTTTCAGTTTGACATCTATATTCTAAAAGAAATATTTGGCATGATGCTGTGGTTTGTTTGGAGATCAATCTGAGTTTTTAATAATATAAGCTTATGCTGAGATGAAATATTTTTCCACAATAGGCTTAAAAATGAAAAGATGATGAACACTAATATCTTCCATGAGATTTTTGGGTTCAACTGCTAGAGAGAGGAGAAGAAGGTTGTTATTTTTACGTCCTCTTTTACATCTTAAGTGAAGAACGCTGAGGTTTATTCTCCTTCGCAAATATCTGAGCTTTTCCTCAATAAAATTGATCACACTTTTCCGTCAGGTAGTTATGTTTGCACAAACATACTTGGACTCAGCACGCTCAGTGTAATAGTTTACCGAAAGTAACAGGCCAAGTCCTCCGTGGTGTAAGGCTTCTGTCCAGCAAAGCACTTAGAGGCTGGTTTTCAAAAGCATTCTGCTTCACTTGAAATCAATGAGTTTCACTATTGACTCCAGAGGGAGTCAGTAAAGCTAACAATTAGTGCTTTTAGAAATCTCACCTACCTTTAATGCCTCGTTCTAAGTGCGCAAGCAGGCACAGGGATGTTTAGGGGACACAGGCTCACAGGACTTAAAAAGATCTCCCGAAGTCTCAGAGTCCATTCCCCTGGCCGAAGGCTATGCTTAGTATAGCTCAGACCTGGCCTGATATTTATTACCTGACTTGTTCTAACAATCTTTCAGAGGTGGAGGTCTCATGGTCTTCCTGAGAAGTCTGTTCCAGCACCTCATTACTTTTGCCATTAGAAGATTTGCCCTGGGAGGACAGGTTCAGCTCCAGATTCAGCAACCCAAATATTAGCACCTACCAGAAAGCTGTGTGCTTCCTGCTCACTGGAGATCTTGGGTTCATTTTGGTTGCCATCATGCCAGCATCTCCTGCTCCCCAGGGCTATGGATCACCTGCATGTCCTATGTCTGAACCGAGACTCCCATCCAGCCTCACTCTCTCTTGGTGCATTATCAGCTCACTGTTTTTTACCTTACAGCCACTGTATAGGACGTGAGGTCAGTGCCTTACCCTCTGTAGCAGCCCTTAACATGCTGGGGGCCCTTCATGGATCCCTTCAGTTCTCCCTTTTCTGCACTAAACACACCCATTTATTTCACACAGAATGACAGGGGTTGGAAGGGACCTCTGGAGATCATCTAGTCCAACCCCCCGCCAGAGCAGGTTCACCCAGAGCAGATTGCACAGGAATGCGTCCAGGCGAGATTTGAATATCTCCAGAGAAGGAGATTCTGTGTGATTTATTTCTGTTTTCCAGTTGCTCATGATATCAAGAGAAAACAAGCTTTGTACAGTAGCTGGATATCTGTTTATCCAGTCTCGTTAAAAGAAAAACATTTTTAATTTCTTCTTATATACCTTATGTTCAGGTTCTTATAAATAGGTAACATTTTCTCTATGGGAGTATAAAACCTTTAACTCTCAGTGATTTTATTTATTAATTAGCGTCTTGCACATCACCATGGCAACTGGATTCATTCGTTTTCAATCTAGATAGGAACCATGCTCAGCAGCAGAACAACCCACTAAAGTCACTCATTTGTCTCCCATTACCAGCGTACCCACGTCCCAACGTGCACAGTAGGAACCCTTCCCATGACAACAGAGCGTTCCAAATCATAGTTTATCTTCATGAAAATCACCAATGTTTTTTGATATCTACTAATTGAGGTAATGGAAAGCCCTGAGGTACACCCTCCTATGCCTCCCCATGAAAAGCCTGCAAAATGCAGGCCATCATCATCACCACCGGGATTTTTTGAAGTGCCCGTATCCAGAGAAGCTCCACTGCTCTTTCTGGAACAGGCGTGTACATCACGAACATGTCACATAAAATGACAGGATACCGGTGAAAGGTGACCTCATAGAAAATTGGGCCAAGGCACTTTGGGGCCTGATCCAGCTCCCGTTTAAGTTAGTGTGAGTCTAAAGGCTATAAATAGTGTTGCGAATATTATCCAGTACTTTACTGATAGCCAGAACAGAGCTCGGAGCACAAGAATTAAGTCTGTGTGGAAGAGACTGACCCCCGTTCACTACTTCAGTCTCACTGAAGTCCTCTTGCAGAGAGATAAATGTTATCCTTCTGGTGGGTAAATCACTTAACTCAAGAAGTAGCTATCCCAGAGGTGAGAAATACATGACATATTTGTGTTTTCCTTGGAGACTGGCCTGACAGTCACATTTCCGTGCAAAGATGGTCTACAGGAATGCTGACAACCATTCAGGTTTGCCAAAATGCTACTAAACTTCTTGCTGCCCCACATGTCAGTGGCTAATGACAAAATATGTTCATCAAGAGTGAAGTCTTCTCTCCCTACGTGTACATGACTCATGCAGACATTTACAAGAACACATGTGTATCCTCAGGAGAAGGTGTAGGCTAGGTGAGGACAATCATGGTGCAAGTCACACTCTCTTTTTGCTGTTTTTGCTTTTTCTCCCCGCTCGTTTCCAGACTGTGCATGAAAGTGTCTGATGTTCTGTAGGTGATTGCCAACATCTGGTATGGATGTCATACTGAATTATGCTAATACTTTCTCACATCTCATAGGAGGAATGGATGGTGTTGTGGGATCTTGCCATTTCTTGTTGTTTGGTGTTGCTTGCATTTTCTATGGTTTCTGATTTGCATTTGAAAACTGATTATTTGATTAACCTCTGAATGTGTTAATTTCTACCTGCATTAACAGGAATGTTTGGGCCAAATCCTTCTTGCTTTCTGCAGATGTCAGGCTGCCTGTACGGCCCTCATTCCACTTACTTTGGATGCTGTGGTGTTGTTCATGTCACGCAAGCAGGATTTGGCCCAGAAGTGTGGAAAGAATTCTGTGATTCAGGGAAACACTGTATCGATTACTCCATAGGGAGTAATCTATAGACCCATTGTCATTAACTGGTGTAGATGTTACTCAGCTTTGGATCAGATCCTTAGTTTTTTCTGCATGCTGCCTGGTTTGATGTTTGACTTGCAAGAATTAAGTAAATGCCTTTCATGCCCCATAAGTAGTATCTTCTATTAAGCTATATTGCAATGCTCTCATTGGCAGTATTTCAAAGGAGGATTATTTATCTAGAAGATTTAACAGTGCTCTAAATTTGAATACATCTAGCATTGCTTTTACAAAACATGGGATTGATTCAGAGAAATGCAGAGCACCTGCAAGAGGTTCCGGGTGTCCTTATTTCCCCTCAGCCCTTCCATTTATGAGGCACAGAAAGTTTAAATGAATGGTGATTTAGACACTTTTATCAGCAGTGAGTTGTGCCAAGCAACTTGATGGATGCTACTTAACTTTCTGGGCAAATTTTGTTTTTAAAGGGTGAGGAAAAAAAACCAGTTAGACTGTAAGTACACCACTCTCCAAATGGTTTTCCTGGAAAGTTTTAACAAAGGTCCAGGAGGCAGAGTACAAGTTATTTTTAAATGGTCTTTAATTACAGCAATTGTATTACTAAAGAATTCTCTTCTTAAACTGTTCAGAAGCCTATAGGCTATTAAAACAAAAAAATAAAAAGAAAGTAAAGCAGAAAGCCATCTTATAAAGAAATTATGTGATACCTGCAAGGAATGAACTTGTAAAACTAATGGTATAGGATTACTATTCTATTTAAAACCCCAGTAAGTAAACTGAGAAAAACATGTTTCATGAAATGACCTTGAAATTGACAATACGGGGGCCTGATTTTGAAAACAAATAGTCTTTATTGGTCGTTAGAATTTTGTAGGTCTTGTTTCCTAATATTATCCCTACTCACATTAGGGCTCCCATTGTCCTTGCCCATGTGAGTAAGATTAATTAGTGTACTTATATGATACAAATGCAGGCTCCAATCTTGCATTTGTATTACAAACAAATAAATGTGCTCAGGGATTCCACAGAGGGTACTGAATTAAAAGAATTTGTGGTTTGGCTTTTTTCCCCTTTTTAAGACTCGGTTTGCATTCAGACTTCCCAAGTTTCACCAGCTTCAGTGAAGAAACATCTGTGCGTTCAAAGGACAGCCAGTGACGGGATTCATTGAAAACATTTCAGAATATTAGATAAAATTGAAAAATATTCTAGAGCATTTACGAATCATATTTCTTTTTCCCCACCTCACCACTTGTTTAAGACCTGTCTGTCTTAAAGGTCGTATATCCTTAACACTGGATAAGGGTGAGACCCCAGGAAGTCCTTCAGAATAGGGCTACAACTAAAACTAGTTTCACTTGAGGTATAAAGTTCACCCCAGACTAGATTATCAGTAGAGCTATGCTTTTTATTTAGGCATCAAAATAGGTAGCCAATTCTACAGATGGACTCAAAAGTTCAAAGCTCTCATTTTTCTAGGCACCTGAATAAAACTGACCTTATTTGTAAAATCTCTTTCTGGTGAGGAGTGCAGGTAGCATGAAAATCCAGTTTTTGCCTAATGTTTGTACAGCAATATTTTTTGCTTTACTTTTGAGAAGAGCAGGGAGCTCTCTAACCTCTCCCTCTTTACCATGCCACAAACTAGCTTTGAAGAGGCAAACAAAGAATTTAGTGGAGAAAGGAGGCTACCCACACCTGATGGGTCAGTCCCTTTTGGTTAAATGGCCATTTTATAGCCGTTAATATCATCCACAGGTTAACATATTGGCAATACCCTATATGCAGGAGTGGAATATTTTAGGCTGCTGGATTCAGGGACTGCTGGAACTATTGGCCATTCTAGCAGCTCATCCTCCCTTGAGAAACTATGGTTTCCCCTTCCTTTAACTGCAGAATTTTAAGCAAGACCAAAAAAACCTGTTTTGCCTTCCTATAAGTCCTCAAGTACTTTTCATATTATTTTAAATTATACAGCACTAGCTCAACCTTTGTGGCTGCCAAACTCTTGGGGTAGAATTCCAGGGAACTGAGATTTAATGTGTATGATCATATTCAGTGAGCAAATCAATGTGCTTCTGAGTATTGCCAGAAGAAATCCTCCTGTTTCCTCTTTGCATTTTCTTTTTTCCATTTAATTCAGTTTCTCTTACTGCTGCCATACTAGCGACACTGATTATCAGAACCACTGATTACTACTTATTGAGTATTAATTAAATATAAATAGTAAAGAAACAACAAAATTGCTACCATTGTGCAGCTGATATTGGCGTCCAACTACAGCATACGACTTTAGAAGGGTCTTCAAAAGAAAAGAGTGGGTTTTGTCGCATTCATGTAATATTCAACGAGCTCAAATAGTGCTGATCTCCAGGAACGCTTCAAAAGCAAGCAGTATCTTTTGAGAAAGTTGTATAATTATTTATATCTGTGTATTTATAGAATAATAAACTGAAGCTAGTGTTACAGGGTGAAATAACACAGGAGAAGCTAATTTGTGTGACCCAAGCCTTTGGTGTTTGTAATAAGGTGATTTATCTACCCTGGCAGCGTATTATAAAATTATTAACTTCGCCTAGGTATTGTTGGAGACTCAGGTTGTTTTACTCAAATAGTTTGCACTGAGTTTATTTGATTGCCCATATTATTTGTTTTATTTCTAATCCCAAATTCTTGTTGTTTTAAGCAAATGAATTGAAGGCAGAGGAATTATTCATATGAGGACAGCGAGCTGGATTTGGCACTAAAATCAGAGAATAAATAACATTTCCGTACCTCTTCATCTGTTTATATGAGGGATAAAGTTATCAGAATCACCTGAGTGATTTAAAACTAATTTACATTCTCAAAATTCAATGGGATTTAGGCTTTACAGCCTTTACTGCAACTTCAGTACATTCTGTATTTTCTTTATCCATGGATATTTTTGTATCTCACTTTTTCTCCATCCAGTTCTTTCCCTCCTTTTTTAAACCAGTGTTTGTGTAAGAGTAATACCAAGACTTTTGTCCAGACAAAAGTAGGCCAAACTAAACGTTCATAGTGATCACTTGTCTCTTGTTTCTACCATCCAGTTACAAACATGCAGTAGAAACCCTTCAGATTTTCCTTCCCATGGAGAATTTTGTCATGAAAAGCAGCTATCTGCAGACATACTTCAGCCTCTCAGCCTATAAACTCTTGGCTTTTATCTCCCTAGGGCTGAAGACCATTGTAGGGGCACTTATCCAGTCTGTTAAGAAACTTGCTGATGTGATGATCCTGACCGTTTTCTGCTTGAGTGTCTTTGCCCTCATAGGCCTCCAGCTCTTCATGGGCAACTTGCGACACAAGTGTGTCAGGGACTACACCAAGTTTAACTCCACCAATGGCACATTGTACTTGGATGGTAGGACGTGGAATACCTCAGAGGAATTTCTTAGTGATCCAGGTAAGCTCTTCTTCATCCTGTTATCTGCTTGTTAGTTGTTTTTTTTTAAATTATTATTATATTGATCAAAAACTGTATGTGAATCAGCAAATGCAGCATTACGTGACTACCGGCTCTTCATGATGTTGATGTGGTTTCGAAAGATCTAAGTAGCATTTTCTCATCTCTGTGGTGACTTCACAGTTCATGCTGAAACTATTTCTAGTGCTTTGCTATGATACAGACTAAGGCCTTTGTTGCATCATTGATGATTTTCAGAGTTTTAGGATGTCTCATGATATTTTTCTAAAAGCTCCCTTTCCTGGAATCAGGTGATCACATGAAAATTTCAACTCTGTGTGTGGGTCTGGTTTGCACACTCTTTCTTTAACACAGTTTATAGCTCTTGTATTTTCTAGCAAGACTTCAAAATTTGAATTAAGAGTCTTAAAAAATCAAAAAGCGAAGCAGGGCAATTCAGTATTTATTAATCTGAAAAATCCCAAGAGCATTTTTTAAAGAAATCTTATGCTATTAGGGCCGTAACTCATTATCTGGCTTGGGCCATCCTGCAGTATCTGGTGCTCTGATGTTTATTATCAAAAGGCTCGTTTTTTAGGCCAAAGCAATTTTTAATACTCTACAGTCTGCTATACTTTGAATTACAATGAAATAGGTTCACTGAACTAATTTATTAACATTTGGGGGGGGGGGGAGCATTTCATGTAAATAAAGTTCAGAAAGTAAACAAGAGGCCCAGCCGTTGCTGCTCCAAAACCCTTTGAGTCACAGGACCCACACCAATTGCAATGGACATGGACTCACATCTAAAACAACTCAATGATGCTCTTGCGGGAAGGAAGCAGCCAGACTGATGTGCATTGGTAGAAACTTATGACCAGTGACCTTTGGTATTTTATTTTGAGAAGAAGAATGAATCACAGAGTCAACTCATTAACTGGAAGTTTGGTTGGGAGGAAGAGACATAGTGTCATGGGGTAACTCTGCTCTAACTCTGCAGACCCTACAGTCCTCATTCCTGTATCTCCAACCACCTGCACTATAAAACCCCTGAGCCTGACTCCTGGGAGTTGCCTGGCTTGACCCAGGGCACTGTTGAATGCTTAGCATAAGGTTGCCTCCAACCCCTGTAGGGTTCTCAGCATTGTACACCTCTTCAGCCAGGCTACATGGTCCAGGGATTGGGCCAAGGGCAGCCCCACCATTTCCCACTGGTGACTGCTGGCCTTTCTGCTCAATTCCTCTCCCTGCAGTCTGAGCAGCCCTGGAAGCAGTGGTGTTAGAAAAGTTTCATTCAAGGAATAAAAACCTCAGCCTTGGTGTCTTTAATGCATGATGTGGTTGATGCAGCATTAAGGAAGGGCAGCTCACGAAGCTCTGGCTGAGTGAGGGTTGTCTTTGGGACTGATCCTGGCCATCGGATGATGCGTCCTCTCAAAGTCCCTGTATTAGAGCCTCTTGTCAGCTGGGAGAACTCTGTGCTACAGCTAAAAAACCCACACTGGACATATGCTGGCCTGTGATGAGCCTGCTGACATGTTTTCCCACCTATGCTCTCTGTGTTTCTAGCTTGGAGATGAGCGCTTGGGGAGCTAGCAAAGATATCTCTGCACCTGTGGTGGATTAATGCACTTCACGGCTCCTCCACCCACAGATAACTGACAGCTGTGTGAGGTGCTGCTCTCCCTCTCTCATAGAGGTGTTGAGAGGTAAAATAGTGATGGGTGGAGGCATAAAGCCCTGCAGTAAAGGTGAAGGGATGAAATGGAGTTGTGAAGATAGTCTGACTCTCTGGAAATGGAAGTAGGGTAAATGTACCACTGGATAGTCTCTGTAAAAATATAGCTAATGTCAGGGCCAGCTGCAACATTGCTTTAAATGGGAGCTAGCTAGCTGCTAGCATACCATGAGCAAGTTTATTTGTGTAGTCCTGATGATATGAGGAGGAGGGGAGAAGCTCCCATAAATCCAGCAACAGTTAATGTGGTCATGACAATATTCTTGTTATGGCTAAAGGAGATTTGCCTATTACAACGATATCAACTTGGTGAGATACTGGATTAAAATAAATTAAAATTCAACCATGTGGTATTAATAGTAAATAACAATAATATCAATTAATGTTTTCATGGTTTTGTAGTATCTGAAAATAAAGACATGGTGCGTTATGGCAAACAGCCATCACTTATGGTGGATGGACAAAAATGATTTAAATAGTTGAAGTGTTGAGTCAGTGCAGCAGGCCACTGAAGAACAAGAAGAAAAGTAGATTTATAGGAAAAATGTACTGACCTCTGAATAAGAATAATGAAGTGTTCCTTGAAATGCTGGAGAAGGTGGCTTAGCTATTAGGCTAGGGAGAGCAATATTAAGTAGGATTTTCATTTAATGTTGACTATTGCACTAAAGCAATTCAAAAATGGAAGGACTGGCTCGTTTTGTAACTAGATGGGATAGTGCTTTATATTTCATTTTGCATGATTATTATGGTGAAATGAAGTCACTGTTTAACAGAGCAGTACTGACCACAATTTAATAACAGTCAGAATTTCAAGGACTGCAGGGAATTAAGCAATACATGCAGTTAGATTAAAGTGTAGGCAGACCAAATTAGATAAAAAGAGGAATATATTAAGAAACAGAGCAGTGTCAGTGTTTATTTTGTAGAAGAACTAGAGAAGAAAATTGGTCAACATGTTGAGATAGAGTTCACTTGAAGGGAGCACAGACAATTACAAAAGCTCTTTGGAGACTTCAAAACCAATGTGGCTGACTCACTTAGTTTGGAGCAGGGATACTAATCTAAAAAACAGAAAACAGAAACCTGAAGTACTGCAGAGATTCATAATAACACTATAAAAAAAAAAGGGATGTAAAGAAATAAAGGAGTGAAAAACACTCAAAAGTAAAATTGGAAAAATGAATTGTTAATTCTGTTCATCAGGACACCAAAATAGAGATTCCAAACAGGGTGATATGCCAGTTCTGTACTTCTTGGAGAGCAAAAGTTTGCTTTGGATTCTTTGAGAGTTTTTAATATTTTAAAGGACAGCAAGGGGCCTCTGAAATGGCATCACCCTCCTCTTGTGCCTTTGAACATTTTTTTCATGAATGGAAAAACAAAAACAAGTGAAACCCCTTAAAAGGGTAATACAGTGAAGAATTGCCTGGTGTTGCAGAGGAAATAGCTGAGAGACTTAGTCATGATGTGCAAAGTAAGATAAGAACAGGGTTTTCAGTCTTTCCAAGCCCTTTTTAGCTTGAGATAACTGTGTGCTACAGGCACTTGGTTCAGGACATTTTGGTTTTACAGAAGGCCTGGGATAGCTTCAGCTCTGCTTTTTTATTAAAAACTGACTTGGTATCTGGACTAAATTGTATCCTCTTTCCTTAGCTCCTTTCAGCCCCCAGGTAGGAAATTTTTTCTCATGCCTTCTCAATCCTCTTGTTTTGATTTTATAGATGGGGAAAAAAGTCAGTTTATAAACTTCGTTTGCATCATCATTGCCTTAACCACCTTATGTGATAACACTTGATTTTTGGTTGATCCTTGAGGAAATAACCACCGTGTCTTCAGAGTTCAGGAACTCCTGTCCTTAGCTACACTCTCAAGACGCACATGGACTTTCCTGCTTTACCACTGTGGTCACCACGTCTTTCTTGGCTGATAGTGCAGATGCTGCCCGGCCCCTCTGCTACTCCTGTTCCTGCCTTCACGACCAGTAAAGGCAACATACCAGCACTACTAGTGGTGGTGGCAGAAACTGTGGTGGCAGAAGAAAAAATCTTTTTTTCCTAAATCTGGAAGAAAAAAAAAAAAAAAAAAAAAATTGGTCCATTTCTGTGTGTGATAGATCCATAAGCAGTCAGCCCCCACCACCTCCCTTTTCAGGCCTTTGGCTGTTACTTAATCTCTCTTCCATGAAGTTGTCAATCCTACATTGCAAGGTTGCTAGCGTTGTTGAGAATTGTTGGGTTCTCTCTTCCTGCTGTGCGTCTGTCATAAGACAATCATATAAACCAAATCCCATAAGGAGTAAGGACTTCCTACCTATCCACCCAACACTCTGCTTGTTCTTTCCGTTATATTTTGATGGCTCAATATTTTGATGGCTCCTGCAGCAGGAGGAAATGCCAGGTAACATGGGAAGCAAGGGACAGAACTCTTAAGCATGGGGATTCAGTGGGAAAATTCACACTGAGAGATCTCTTCCATTTAGCTTCACTAATCAGTGAGTCCTAGGATACAAAAGTGACACTGAATATTCCTGATCAGGCTGTCAAGAAGGGGACTTTCTTCGCGTTGTCATCAAAAGCTTACTTCTGTGTAAGCAACTTCATCTAAGCTACTGCAGGTGCCTCTGGTTTCTCAGCTTAGTTACTGGGCACAGCGGTCATGGTAAGGTGAGATACCTGCTTAGTCTCTCCTCAACTCACAGTGGAGATGCAGGTCTAAAATCTGCCTTTTGGTGGGCACATCTATCTCATGATGAAGAGGAGGATTTTTCTATTCTTTCCACCGATTTAAATGACTCTAGGTCTTCGCAATTTACACACCAACCTCTAAGAAAGCGGCTTATCAGAAAAGTTATTCCAGTCTGGTTCTGCTTCCAATGAGTAATGCTTACCACTGCAAACCTAGGAAGGGGAAAAAGGAAGATTAATGCAGAAGTAGCTCATCAGGTCTCTCACCCTCCTCCGTAGGCCTGTTCTTTGCCTGTATGAATAGAGTGTGGGATGGAGGACAGTTGAGGAATAGATAGAATCAGGCTAAAAAAATTCTTGATGTCAGGTGCCAATGGTAAAGTTAAAATGGAGGCACAGCTCGTTCATCTGGGAAAACACGGACTACTGGTACGTAATTATTTTGCTACCTGCAATTCTAGATTTGGTAAGGGACTGCAATCAATAAGCCCAAGGAGGATTATTTTTAGACATTAATAATAACAAACCTGGGAATCTGAAGTTGTAGATACAGTAGTGCTCATGCATAAAAATGAAATTAAAGAAAAGTGCAAAATAGTGATAGTTTACATCCACAGCATTATGAAGATTATGTGATCAATATATCAATATCAAAGTTATTGAGCTGTCAGTTATCTTTAGGAGAGCTGATAGTTTAGAAATACCAGCTGCTTGAAAAACTGCAAGCTTACTTCCAATACTTGTAAAGATTTCTAGGAAAGCAGCTGCAAATAGCATGCTTGAAAGCCTGTCTTAGGTTGCAGTGTTTAAATTAAAGATGTGTTTGATGAAGTGAAGCTTTATGAAAGTGTGAGTCAGAGTGGATTGAAAGGTATATGATGTCAGATATGTCACTGGCTTAGAGAGAGAAAAGACGTGCCAATGGACTGAGTGTAGTTGATTCACATGGCTGGTGATTGTAGAATCTTTAATGTCATTTATGTATTCCATTACTAAAATGGATTATTGACTAGTCAGTAAGTAGTAAGTAGAAATCTGAGTTTAAATAGTGTGTACTTTTGTAGAGCAGGGCTCAATGTAAGTGCTGAACGCATAAGAAAAAACACTTAAGAAAATAACCTTAAACTGTAGTAAAATTATTATAAAATCACTTTTGAAATGATAGTCTCAAACCCCAGTATTTTCTTTTTCCTTAAACTAAATACCCTACTTAAGACACTGAAAGGGTCTTGTTTTCAAAGTGTTCAATGTATGTTTTCTCTCAAAATCAGTATCTTGCAAGGTAAAATAAAAACCTGTAATTTCTTTTAGATAATCCTGTCCAGAATGTTGAAGTAAAAAAAAATATAATAATAATAAAAAACCATTTAAGATTTATTAACCTTTTACAGGGAGCAATCAACTGCCATTTTTATAGCTTAAAAGAGGACTTTTCAAGGATGTTATTTTTTTCTTCCACACTAGTTTCTGGCATTCATTTCATGGCAGTGATTTTTCTCTTCTTCTGAAGTCAAAGTTACCAAAGGTCTGGGGAAAAAAGCTTTAATTATTAAAAAAAAAAAATGCAGATAAAGATCAATGTAGTATCTGTTTTGTCATCTCCAGTTAGACCTGGAAGACTTGTGGTTGCTTCAGGTTCTGTATTTGGAAAAGTGTATAAATGCATTAAGTTTAGGACCTTATTTTAGGTACCTACTCTTTGCAGCTCCAAATTACATCCAACAGAACGATAGGAGAGATTTGGAGAAGGAACTTTCTGAGGTGGCCTCTGGAGGAGCCTGTTTCATTTTCTATCCCTTAATCATACTAGGCAGCCTAGGGAGATGGTCCAACTAAACCAGCCACCGAAGGTTGAGGACTGTGAGCACTCTTCACAGATGACCTTCGGTTGCAGAGCAACTTGATGAACGTTGGTGTGATACCCATCCAAATCATGGTCGTCTTGGGTACCTGGGAAGGGATCACAGGCTTGTGAGAAGCAACTGGTCTTGCATGTAGCATGAATGCAATCAGAGCCAGTCTGACTTCTCGGAACTGATAAATCAGGAGCAGTTCGAGACCAATGTGAAATAATTCTAGAGTCTTTACACATCCTCCTCCTCATTGATGTCCTAGGTGTAATGCACTGTTGAAATAAACATGCATGGATGTTGATGCATGTATCTGTGAATATATAAATATATGTATGCGTGTATATAGATGTGTGTATGTCTCCTGCAAGCTCTGTGCCTGATTATTAGCTCTGCCTGATGAATTGCTTCATTTTTCCTTTCAGAATCACTGAAATGGAGCTATATGAGCAGATATTCTGAAACTGTATGAGGACTGTACAGAAAATAATGATGTCCAAGTCAGATAATAAATGTAGCAAGTTTGGGAAGAGCTGAAGTGTTTGAGGTGTTGTCTGAGGTGGTAATAGAAGACAGTGAGTGTTTGATGAGTAATTATGGAGGTGGGAGGAAAGAGGGAAGCAATAAATCAGGTTGAGACTGGAATAGGTGTTTTATTATGTATGATTGTATGTGAACCAATGATTAAAACAAAGAACCTCTCTGGGCTTTCAGACTGTGCTTGTCAGCATGGAATCTATTCACGTTACTCTGCCGTTAACTGTAAATATTGTGGCTTTGTTCAGGTGCTGTGGATCTTTTGATAAACAGCTTCATAAATGCTCAAACGTTAATGCTCTGATGTGTTATTAACATGGGTATTGTGCCTGTGCACTTTAATGTTTTAAGCTAAATAGAAAAAGAAGGTCCCAGGGGAAGAAGTGCAAGGATCAGAAAAACATAGGAATTGGTACTGTTGTATCCAATACAGTCTCTTCCTGACCATTCAATATGATTTTTTTTGGCCTTGTGGTGAAAGAGTAAGTTATTCTTTTGGAACAGTTTGTAAAAAAGGAGGATTTGTCTCCCAGATACATTTATTTTACTCTCATCACTGAATTACTGCTCCCAGAAAGGAGAGATCTACTAGCAGAAAGATCTGCCACAGAAGATTCAGACTGAACATTTTCAGAGTTCTCCTGCACCTTCCAAGTGTTCATAAACTATCAAATATACCACTTGACTCGCACAGCGGTGTTCAAAGCAGCATTTGAAAGGACCCCATGCATATCCTTTGGAGCCTGTTCATGCACTTCTGCTTGCTCCGGGTTCAGCAATAACGTGCCTTGCAAAGGCAAGAGGTAGTGTTCACTTTTAGTTCAGAACAGTCAGCCCAGGTGCACCGTGAGCCCACCAGCAGAGAATGGCTTGCATTCCTGGTGTCCCTTACTGCACTGTTTTTAAGGAATAAGTAAAGAAACATTTTCTCCTGATACTTTTTATCAATGCTGAATTCACCCAAGTGAAATGGAGATAAAATATGTGAATTGCCAGGCTCAGTCTGGCCTTGGTATTCCTACAGCAGCATCTGTATCTGTCTGTGGCACAGAGCAGCCCCGTGTGTTCTAGAATAAACTAATACAGCCTGAAGTATAGATATTTTTCTAAATTTTTATTAACATTAACTATTATAATTCTGGATATCCCGATCTACATAAGCAACAAATCTCTTTGAATGTCTTGGCCACATGGGCAGCCTGCAGCAGTAACTTCAGCAGTTGAAATGGCAAGTGTAGTGAAAAATATTTCCCTTATCTTTAGTTCTGAATATTTTTTTTCTTTTTTTTTTTTCTTTTTTCCCCCCTCCGTTTTCTTAGGGCAAAAAACATTGTTATCACGTTCTGTGACCGGGAGCACAGAAAGCTCTCTGTTCTCATTTTCCAGAATGCATGCTATTTTTGACTCTGATAGTCACCTCTTTTCTAAGATAAAAGATCTCCATTCTTTCAATTGCTCTTCTTATTAAACTTTACCCAGTCATTCTCATTACCTGCTTCTCAATACCCTCCAGTCCAGCAGTTACCCTATTGAAAGCAATACTGCGGTCTGTCTTCTGGATGAGACAAGCCACTGGTTTATAGGTTGTTTCCTGTATAGTACTCCATCCTGTTCCTCCTGCATCTCAATATTACTGTCTTCTTTGATCATAGCTTCATATTACATAAAAGTGTTGTCTAAGGGTCCCTAAAAAACCCATATCTCTTACCTGAACTGATACAGGGAGTTTAGAACTTGACAAGGTTATGGATGGATGAGATTTTCTCATTCTCTGTTTTACTTCACGTTCTGACAACATAATATCTCACTTTGCATTTCCCCACTCATTTTTTTTAGTGGGATAGGCCTCTTTAGTGTTCTTCATTCAGTCCTGGCCTTGGACTTGATTTACCTGGAAAACAGTACAGTAGATACTATGTATAGTAGATTTTGTCACGGCTCTGCTCACCCTCTTTTTCTCTTGTACTTATAAATGGAATAAAGTGGTGCAGATACAGCCCTCTGTTAGCCTGCAGAGATACTGCACATTGACTTTCCATCTTAACTTTTGTTTTCTGTCTCTTAGTCAGTTTTTATTCCAATGTATTTGTTTTCTTTATCACAGTACAAGCAGGAGTATTTTCTTCTATTTTTCTGCCATCTGTCTGTAATCACAAATGCATTCGACTCTTGTAGCAGCTTTTGATTTTAATTCTTTTGTGCGAAACGTATAAAAAAAAGTCCACAAAACACAAAACCTCTACAAAACTTCCAAAGAGCACACTTCAGCATTTTGTTCCCTATTCATGTGAAGCGTATGTCTCAACAAGTGGCACTACATATGCTTTTAGTTACATGCTAGGCAGCCTACAGCCCTAAGAGCATGGGTCTGCGTGACTGGTCAGACACAGAGACACGGAAGGAGGTTATGTGAAGATGTTTAAAAGCCAGCACGCGTATTTATTGCTAGTCATTGTCTCCTGTCTCGTCTTCCTTGGGATGCTCATGAACTTGGCATGGTCCCCAAGCCAATTTGACAGCCTTGGCAGAGCATCTAAATTCTCCGCTCCCCTCTGGTCTGCAGCTCCAAATGCTCCTGATGTGCTTTTCCTTCCCTCGGACCATACAGGCAGCATGAACCAGGTACCGTGGATCTTTGAGGCTTTCAGAGCTTCTTCTTAGTGCACGGGAGCCATCTAGCAGAGGGCTTGATTGATGTTTTTAGTGGCTTTTTCTCAAAGAGGGAAAAAGCTGTACTATCAAAATTGGACACGTTCTTTTCTGTGCTACAGTGACTTCTGAGCCCTGGCTGGGAAATTGCTTCTTTGGCTTGTCTCGAGCACAGCGGAAAGCACTGATGGGAGCCTACCAGAGACACCTGAGCTGAAGGAGACCTATTTCCTCTCATCACCTTGTTGTATGGTTTTCTACGACCCCCTCCCAACCCCTCCACATCTCCTGCAGGATAACTCATGCCCAGAATTCAGGGCTGTAGTTACCCTAAAGTCAGGTATTAGCCAATGTTGTATATAAGATCCTCAAGAAAAAGTTGGCTGCTTGGACTCTGCCCCTCTACCCACCCAACCATCCTCACAATTAACTCCTCCTGTTCCTTTTTTAACTGAAGTTTTGAAAATATCCTCCCAGACGGTGAAGGGGTAAGGCAGCAGGAGAGAGCTGGGCCAGAAGGGAGTGCCCAGGGGAAGAGGGAGAGAAGGATGGGAAGCAAGAAGGGAGAGCAGAGCACCCAAGAGCCTGCGAAACCCCGCAGAAAGGCTGGCAGCAGCAAATGCCAGGGGACAGCAGAGGAGAGCCAGATCCCCTGTCATGGGGTGAGCAACAGGAGAGTAACTGATTATTATAATTATTTGCAACCCCTTTTAGCAGGGAAGAACTAACTGGCGGTGCCATTTATTCCCAAGCATTCTTCCCTAATAATACCCTTAATACATCCTGTTCCATCGCTTTTGTGAGGCATATTTTTCATCTTCAAACTCAATTTCATTTATTAGAGACTTCAGCGTGTGTGACACAGTGTGCACACAGCAAGTGCAGCAAGGATTCATTTTAATTATTATGTATTACTGAGAGGTACAGTGTGTTTGTGCCGGTGGGCGAAAGGGCAAGGAGGGGGTGTTATCTATTTTGTTTCTCTGTCACGTATCACAACTGTAAGGTGATGGGGCTTTCTGAATTGCATTTTAAATTTGGAATTGGGACGTTTGGTGGCTGTCAGTGCTCTGCGCCAGCTGAGGCGTGGGGAGAAAGCCTTCAACCAGCCCGTGTGGCTGCAATAAATAGTCTGAGATAACGGACACCTCTCTGAAGTTTTTGTTAGAAAGTCAGCCAGAGGACTCTACTCTGGGCAGTGACGATATTTGAATGCTGGTCTTTATGCAAGTGTGATAATATACAGGGTTTTTTTTCAAATTGGAATCAATTTGTTGTAAGACAAGTCAAAATAGAATTTCAGTTAAGTCTTCGAAGGAGGAACAGAAGCTGGACTCAGAAACCATGCTTTCTAAGCTGATTCTAACCTTTTCCATTTTTCTGAACTGGAAACTTTTCCTTTCTTTTGCATAGAAATGAGGAGGACTTCTACCCTGCAGCTCTGCTACCCTACTGGCTTTCTGCTTATTGGTGTGATGTACATGTGGAAAGTATAAGCTGCAGCATAATTTTAATTAGAATAAATTATTTTTTGAGGAAGTTTTTTTTTCTTAACTTGACAGGCGGAGCCATTGTGAGTGTTTCCTCTGTTAGAATTGCCTGGTGTGGAAGAAAGCAAAGCAGAAACCTGAAAGATAGTGATAAATCAGAAAAAGTCTAGAATGAAACAGCAGAAATGATGAGAAGCTTGAGGAACTGAATTTGGAAGGAAGACATTGCAAGAATAATCTAGAGGAATTTATGTATTTCCTCAGTACCTGCATACAGCAACTTTAAAACTAGGGTTAATGCTGTGTGCTTTGACCAGCGTAGGAGGCAGAGCACGGACTTGCAGGAGACACAGCAACTGATGGTGTTACAGGAGGACAAAATGGGGTGATACATTTTCATCTTCCTAATGCTGTTGCAAACTTAAGCTTTAAGGGACCACCAATTGTTAGGGCTTCTACCAAGCTTCTTGGTGTCCCTGGAAAGCCAGGAGCTCTGAGGATGTCGGAGAGATTGAATTACTCTGGGTTGATGTAAATGTAACTGAGAGCTGGGTTAGTGAACATTATTTCCTGGTCTGTCTTTAGCATAAGGCCTCTTTGCTGGTGATGGGGAAAAGCAGACATTACTCCACTCCACAGTCACAGTGTTTTGCTGTCTGGGCTCTGTGTCACATCTAAAGACAAACATCAGTAGTCCCTACCAAATAATAATGTAATGTGTAACAACTGTGCTAGGTAATATTTGTTATTAATCTTTCCTCAAAACAATTAAGTGAATTCATTGGAGGAGTGTTTTTGATGCTACAGGTGTGTTAATGTCAATGCCAAGGAAGATGTGATTCATAGCAGATGGAGGTAAACCTCTACTATTTTCCATCTAATTGGCACAGGTACTAGTTGCAGTGAGGTTATAGTAGCGTGAGCTTCGTCATACCCTGTACACAGCAAGGGGTGTGGGTTTGGGCCAAATCATTACTGGTACTGGTGCTTCAGCCACTTTGACCGAAGGAGTTGCCATCATCTTGCTGTCCTTTGCAGGTAGACAAAACTCTGTAAGAAGGTAATAAGCTGCTCATGAGCACTCACTTTACAGGATTATTTTACTGAATTCAGGACCTCTAAAACATAAGCCCTGAGAAAACAACACCAACATATGGATTCATCATACACCTGTTTAATGGCAATAGAATTGACCTAACACGAGTAATACTATGTCAGGAGCATTAGAGATACAGGGTCTTAGTATGTATTTATAAGGCTCAGGCACAAATATGCATATGTTTTGGAGAAGATAACATCTGGTTACTAGAAAACATATTTCTGTTGACTTTTTGACTGCTGAGTACTGACAGGAAATGTTTTGTATTATTGAAAAATACATGAGTTTATTTGGCAACAATGGAGTAAATAATGTCTCACTGACCAGAAACTGATATGAAGCCAGTGTTATTCTGACCATTTTTTAAAAATTCTTTTAATATGATCAAGTAGTTATCTTACTTTGGAAATTCCCATAGAAAAGTTCCTAAAAGGCATTGTACACACCATAAATGTGACATCAACATTTTTGTAAAGATGGTAGGAAAAAAAAAAGATAATTTCCTTTGGAAAGAATGGCGTGTTGCATATAGATTATGTACACACATGCACACATACAAATGTCATTGTTGTGGCTTGATTTTACTTTAAAAATTGGGAAAAGAAATCTAATATGGAAGTTTTCAGTTCTGTTTTCCACTTTCATTTTTCTATTTTGTTTCTCACTGACATGCAGAAATTTTTCAGTGAAAAACCTGACAAAACAAAACAAAAACTAATTGGAATCTTCCAAGACAATGAAAAAGTCATCATGTTTTCAGGTGGTGTTGACCAGTTTGAGCAGTCTATGTTTCAGAGAGAAAATCCTACTGCAAGTGAAAAAGGAGTTTTACGTTCTTTGTCCATGTTAGAGTTAACTGATGGAAAGCTGAGACCATGGGTTAATATGATACCAAGGTGGTTCGTTCTTAAAAGCAAGAGTGATGACTGCTTGCTTCTTAAAGACCTCTGATTACCCAGCATGCTTGATCGAAATCCAAACCAATTTGCTTTGAATGACAAATTGATTGTTGTGCACATTTTTGATAATACAGTGATTTGTATCCTTGGGTATAATACTGTAATCCCCCCTTCATTTACCAGTAGGGAATCAGCAATTTGGCTCTTCCTCAGGCTGAAGTTTGGCATGGTAGCTGTGACACTCTGTTGCGCAGTTGCAGACTCCATGGTGAAGATACCCCCTCCCAGCAGCATCTACACACTGGTTCCTCAGCATGCATTTCATAGAACTCTTTGGCACCTACCATATTGCTTGTTTTGGAAATGTAAATCCTTAAGTCAGCAGCAGATGACAGAATTTTGTCTTTTCTTGAGATTTTAAATTTCTTGTTTGCACACAGAGTCTCCTTTTCCTCCTTACTTCTGTGCTCTGACTCTGTTCTCATCTTCTGATTTGGCTGACCAGGAGGTGTTGGTTCGGTCTGCGACCAGCACTGAGTTCCAGAGCTTCAGTCATTCCTCGAAGAAAGTGGTCAACACACAGTGACAGATCTATGGTCCTCCTGGTCTTAGGATTTGCAGTATGAAAAGTTGCAATTCCCAGGGAGTAGTGCATGTTTGTGAAGCTCAGGGTACCCCATGTGGTGACCATTTCATAACAAGGTGCAGAACCTCGGCAGTTGTTTGTCTGTCTCTTATATCATGGCTGTGCCATATTTCTT
The DNA here is from genome assembly GCF_030936135.1 of Gavia stellata. Lineage (NCBI taxonomy): Eukaryota > Metazoa > Chordata > Aves > Gaviiformes > Gaviidae > Gavia > Gavia stellata. The sequence continues at coordinate 6,703,398 of NC_082599.1, forward strand.
CCGTACCCAGAGTCTGATGGGTTTGTGTCACTATGTATCCCAAATAAGATACTGTCTGTCTGGAGAAAAGCAGACGTCTTTCACTGGCAGAAGTGGAGGGTGAAAGGAGATGGAAGACATGACATCCTTCCCCCATTTGTGGTGACTGATCACAGAACTTTAACCATATTGAATATCTGGCTGTTGCTGTCAGTCAAGATGCTTCCATAGAAAGCCCACATGTAAGACAAAGTGGAAAAGCATACAGTCTGAGCAGGATATATGCTCTGATGACTTGTGAACACCATCACGTGCCCTCGTAACCACAAGCTCATGGACAGTAATTCCCTCTTGGCATGCAGCAGGGCAGGGCTTTTCCACTGCTCACAGCTTACTGAGAAAGCCACAGCACATCTGTTCGGTGGCTTGTGCCATTGAGCATTCTTTGCATAGCCTGCCTGGATAAGCTGTCACTCTTGATTTTTTAAAACATTTCACAACAGAGGGTTAGCCTAGAATGGAGAACCTCTTCCAAGCATCATCTGCAGAGGCCACTCTGCTCCCAAACACATGCTGTGCAAGGCTGCCACCGTCATGTCTTGTGTCAACAGGGGATCCCGTCCTCTCTGCTGCAGCCAAGCACACTGGTGTATCTACCTTCCATCAGTCAGCTGCTGTCCTCTGTTTTGCATTTATTATGTTTCTAGATCAATGCTTTTATCCATTCTTTCATGCCACCATTCAGGTTCTAGAGATGCTCCTTAGAACATCTCCTTTCTCCAGACAGTCTCTGGAAAACTGACTTTGCTTATCCTTTTGAGAAGAAGTTGGCCTCCTGTTCTGTTTCTCCGAATGTCAGACTTTGTTGGCTGGGGCTAGAAGAGGGAGTGCGTACACAAAGGCTCTCATTAGCCTGGGGATGCTAATTTCCTTAAGCCTCATTGAGAGTCAACCAGGGAATGATCCAGAGCACTTAAATTTAGCTTGCTCCTCTGAGTCTCCCTCGAGAAGTGTCTGTCTCTCTCCATTGCTGTTACAGATGACTGCGTTGATAAATATTTGTCTTTATGGATAATTTCTTGTTTGCTTGATCTTTAACAGAGTGCATTTTTCTGTTTCTTTTGCTTTAAACTGTATGTTTTCTATGCTGAGCAGAATCCACCAGATTGGGGGAGTGGGCTGCTTTGTTAGTATTATTACATTTTGACTTATAGCTGGTTGCATTTTTAACCTATGAGTCAGGAATTTCTATCACAAACTTCAATTAATATGTATCTCATCAGTGTAGAGTCTAAAAGTTATAGGCAAGCTTACAGTTCACTACATAGTGCTATGCTGAATTCAGTAACAATGTTCTCGGTTAGAACAGCCGGGGACATGGCTAGACGATTTTTCCTGCAAACATTGCCCGCAGCCCTGCTGCCACCGTATTAAACTGGTCAGATCTGGAATACGAACAGCAAGTGCTTAAAGAGCTTTGAAAAACATATATTTGTTTTTACAATTTATAAAAGTTAAAATTAGCAAAACAAAGCAAAAGCATGCCATTCATCTCTCAATTACTGTCCCAATTGAATATACTGGTTGGTGGATGATATTTGTGAGTGGCATCATTTCTAGAATGTACTTGTTAAAAAGCCATTTCTCTATTTCTGTTGCAGTGAACTATTTCATAAAAAATGGTACAGAAGATGTGCTACTGTGCGGCAATAGCACTGATGCTGGGTAAGTGCTTTAAAAATATCTTCACTTCTGGTTTGTTTCTGTTGTGAGTTTGTTTTTTTTTTTTTCTACGTTTTCCTTCAGTTCTGTCCACTTCTCACCAGCATGAAGTAGAGAGTTCAACTTCCTTGTGTCAGTTGTAATAGGAGAGAGGATAATGACAATATTGTGCATAGTAATACAATTTTCTGAACTGTAGGGAAGAGAAGTTTGTGTGTGTCACTTATCCAGGTCTAAAATCTTTAGGGCCTTATTACAGTTCTTTTTCAATACATTTAAATTTCTCAGTAAAAAAAAATAGTGAAAACTAAGTAACACTTTGGCTGACTGGAGAGTATTGTAAAGGAAATGAAAGAGGAATAAAAACAGAAAAGCTGGAGGGATTTAGACTGCTGATGAATTCTTGGCTTTTGGCAAAGGAAGATAAACAAATCAACAAATGCTAGTCCCCAAAATAACATGCTTTGGAGGTGGGAAGATAATCAGTTTTGAGTTGTGATCTACATTTGTACATGGTATGTTTATAGACTGCACGTGTTTCGTTTTCTTATAGTATAGACAGTGAAGAGATGAATAATAATTCCTGTGGTATACTAACTTACTCTGCACAAAGGACTTTATTCATATCCCTATCATCTCTAGATGCTAATGGTTCCTCCTGCATCCAGTCATTAGGGTCTAAGCGCATTGTGTGATGGTGTGATTTTGTTTGACAGGTTCTCATGATCTTGATGGAAATGGAAGAGTTCAATGGGATGGAGAGAGATGGGATCTTGTGTGAGCAGAGTTGATTATAAGCCATGCAAAGATTGTAGGCAGTTAGGAGTTGCAGGAAAAGGAAGACCTGGATGGATGGGCTTTTGATCTAAATATATGACAGTACTTGAACCAGGGAGGTGGATGACCTAGGTCAAGTGAGGGGAGGAGGTGAGATGATCTAGTTTTGGAAGGACATGTTTTGAGTTTGTGGAACTAAATGTGGAAGACTGAAAAAAATTAGGCTTTAAATTAGGAGGAACTTAATGTGAAAAGAGGCATGTGTGCACAGGGAGACAGCAGGAAGGTGAAGGGAAAATAAAATCTAAACTCGCTTATGGACAGGAGGATGAGAAAAGCCATTGGGTCCTGGACAGAGATGCTTTACTTTCCGCTGCCACTGTCTATATCTGTATTTACATAAAACAAAGAGAAAGCTGAAGTGTCAGCCTTCCCTCTGCATGTCTTGTGTGTCTGATCTGTATTGCCAGTCTCATTTAGACTGTAAGCTCCTTGGGCAGAGAGCCATGTTTTCCTCTTTGTTTGTTCCACGGAAGGTACAATGTCAGCATTCATTAATTAAGTGCTTTGTTGATTGTAATACATTGCATTTATCCAGGCTCAGGCTGGACTCCAAGACTGCTGGGATGTTTCCTGGGGATCCCAGGATTTGGCAATCTACCTGTGCTGGTGGACTTCTGCCTTTGCTAGCCAATAGACAGCAATACTGAGCAAAAAATGTTCAGCATAGCAACAATGTTTTGCACACCATGAAATATTATTTGTTGTTCTCCCTGATGACCTGAACCATGGTGGTGGCAGGCTGCTAAAGGAGGTTGATAAGGTTATAGGTAGTCTGTGAGACATAGTTTAGGGACTATTGCTTTGGAATTGTCCAAATGGTGGGAAGTTAAATAACAATCCAATAACCATGGAGTAGTAGTTTGTATGGATTTAAGAGTTGGGTTCTAGCAAGGCATATTAGCAAAACCACCCTTATTTCCTTCCCTAGAAAGTCAATAAATTGCAACACGTCATCAAAAAGCCATGACTGGAGAAAGCCTCCAACGGAGGCACTATGCCCACGAGAGAGTCACAGCCTGAAACAGCCAGGGGAGAACTTCCAACTGTCATGTACAGGAAGGGGAAAATGCCACCTCCACACCCACAGTCCTTGTGCTTGTTTTGATAAACACATCAAAACTGTCAGTGTTTGTGCCATTAAGGAAACCCACTTTCCCTTTGTGCATCTGTTCTTTCTTCTTCAGCCTCTTCCTGTTTTAGTTAAGTATTTAATACCACTGGGTAAGATTTGGTTTTAAATGCCTAAAAATGGGAAATAAATATTCCTACTTATGTTGTTTTTAAGCTCGGGACTAGCAAGTATTGTCTCATCTGCTATACTTTGCACAGAGTTCCTGCCAGTCATCCACTTGTTTAAAGTCATGAAGATAATTACGATGATCCTAAGGCCCCAGGGGACTTGCAAAGTCATGTATTCCCACCTCTTAGGAGAGAGAGACCATCATGTACATGCTGACGTATCTAACAGAGTGGGATTTGCTTTCTCTTATCCTTCAATGGTCAAAGCCAAAAGCAAGTGTGTTCAATAGTAAAACACAAAATCTGAACACATAGGACCTTTTGGGATTGGTTGGACCACAGGATTAGAGGAGGTGAGTTAAGAGTGAGTGGATGCATCAGACTGTGGTTCCCCATCTATTAGTAATGAAATTAATGACAAGTGAGGATGCTTAAGTTGGGAACCCATCAAGGCATCAGGAAGAGGGGTAGGGAAAGGCAGTTGGCAAGGCTGTGTCTGAATGTGCACAGCATTTTTGGAGCGTGCTTCTGCTTCCAATTTGGAGCTTGAATTTATTAGCCTCTGGAGTACACTGAGGACCCCAAGGAAATGCGGGGAAGGGTGGTGTCATGTTTGGACTCCTGGAGGGATTTGTTGTTAGAGTGAGGGATATCTGTGTTGTGGCCGGGATATTAAATCTTGAGGTAATTGACAAAGCCATTTTAGTGCATTTTTAGAAGCATGGTAATGACACTCTGAGGTTTGGCTTGTTGCTGTTATTATAGAAGAGTGAAAAAAAATAATCTGAATAAATCTACTATGGCAATTATTAGGTGATAAGACTCAGATGGTCTGATGTAAGAGTGTGTAGTGATGGAGACTGCAACCTGAGCTGGAGCAGCAGGCCAAATGATCATCAGTGGATGCTATATCTCAGACAACCTAATTATCTCTTAGGTGGGGGCTTTATTACATTACTAGGAGGGACTGTTTTCTGAACAAGCACCCAAACTGCCAATAACGCAGGAGGTAATGGATCTAGCTAATATTGATTCTTGTTCAGAAGGGATTTGTATAGATGTATGTCACTCAACAGCAGCAAACATTTCTCTAGTACTTTAACTGGCAGCTGGAAGAAAAAAACATTTATTTATCCTTTTAGGTATGCTCAGGCAACCTCAAGGAGCTACTTTAAAAATCACATTGCAGAGACATGGTAGGAATACCGGGGAGATGGCATTTTTCTTGGTTGCACAAGGACTAACCTGTCTGTGGGGTTTCCCATGTGTTGTCTCAGAAACTGTCTTCATGATGCTTGAAATTTGATTTTTCTTCATTTAATCAAATAGAACTTTTGTGTTGTTTTTCATTTTGTTTATCCAGCTGCATTTTTCCCCTTGATGTACTGTAAGAATTTTCGTTATATTTACAAGGAACAAAGAGTCCAATGGAAACAAGAAGTGATGTTTGAAGTAGAGAGAAAATCAAATGATTGTGATCAAAGATGTTCTTTGGCTCAAAGTGAACGCTAGTGACGTGTGCTTGGTGTTTCACAACAGGCACATTCAGACCACTACGTTAATGGAAAAATCATCTGCTCTGAGATGTGTGTCACAGATTGGTCAGACACTGGAAGCAGTGCTAACAGCAAGGCTCTTTTAACAAAAAAAAATGTAGTGTATTTGCAGAATTATTCATGTTTCTAGATGTGTTTCAGTGTTACATTTCATTGTTCTTTTGAATGTGGCTGCACCAGGATTCATCCAAGTTGGTTCTCTTTGCAGTTTTGGCTTGTTTTATTTGATTTGGTTAAAATAAATGGAGGAAGCTCAGGTAGTCTGATTTTCAAAGGGATTACAAATTCTATAAATTTGCTTTTCAATTTAATTCCCAGTGTAGTAGCTTATCCAACTTTGAACACCTTGTTTTAGCCTTGAAGAAGGTCCTGTAAAGATCTGGTGCAATGGTCAAATTGTAGCAGATCTTAGCTAGGAGCAGAAGCTGAAAGCTGCTCTAGCCTTCATGAAATCCAGTCTTAGCATCAAGTGGACTATGCTTTGCAAGGGCTATAGAAGAGCAGGTGATAGCAAGTAGCACCATTACACTGCCTACAATCAGGCATCATGGGCCTTTTCACAGAATCACAGAGTCACAGAATCACTAAGGTTGGAAAAGACCTGTAAGATCATCAAGTCCAACCATCAACTAACCCCACCATGCCCATTAAACCATGTCCCACAATGCCACGTCCACATGTTCCTTGAACACCTCCAGTGATGGTGACTCCACCACCTCCCTGGGCAGCCTGTTCCAGTGCTTCACCACTCTCTCAGTAAAGAAATTTTTCATAATAGCCAGTCTGAATCTCCCCTGGCGCAACTTGAGGACATTTCCTCTTGTCCTGTCACTCATCGCTTGGGAGAAGAGGCCAACACCCACCTCACCACAACCCCCTTTCAGGTAATTGTAGAGAGCGATGAGGTCTCCCCTCAGCCTCCTCTTCTCCAGACTGAACAACCCCAGCTCCCTCAGCCGCTCCTCATCAGACTTGTGCTCCAGACCCCTCACCAGCTCCGTCGCCCTTCTCTGGACACGCTCCAGCACCTCAATGTCCTTCTTGTAGTGAGGGGCCCAAAACTGAACACAGTATTCGAGGTGCGGCCTCACCAGCACCGAGTACAGGGGCACGATCCCCTCCCTACTCCTGCTGGCCACACTGTTTCTGATACAGGCCAGGATGCCGTTGGCCTTCTTGGCCACCTGGGCACACTGCTGGCTCACCTTCAACCGGCTGTCAATCAACACCCCCAGGTCCTTTTCTGCCAGGCAGCTTTCCATCCACTCGTCCCCAAGCCTGTAGCGTCGCATGGGGTTGTTGTGACCAAAGTGCAGGATCCGGCACTTGGCCTTTTTGAACTTCATCCAATTGGCCTGGGCCCATCAAGACACCTACCCTAATGTGTGAAAGTGACCCTTGAGGGCAAAATTACCACATATCCACAGATGAATATTTATGGTAATAGTGCCAAACGGAAGGCCTGTAGTTGGCTGCAGTGCTTTAGGGTGTGCTCAGGGACCTACAGCAAGGACAAACCCAGAACCTCTGTGCCTGGCCCCAGGCAACAGGACATGGCCAACACCAGGCAAGAAGCAAGGGAGCCTCCAAGGGCACTGCTGTCAGGAGGAGAGGCAGTCCTGATTCCACCTTCAGATCTAACGAGGCATCCTGCTAGAGCACATCAGCAGCGCGTCTACCAGGCATCGCCCTGCTGCGATCATCAGACCAAATCTGCCAGCGAGTGGGCTTCATGTCAGGCCGCACCAACCTGCTTCATGCCGCCCATGCAATTACAGCTTACTCCTTCTCCATGACTATTAACTATTCATTCTGATGAAATGACCAATACTGCAGGGTCCCATACTTCCCCACAGGGTAAAGACTTATGGGGGCTGCAGAAGCTTGGAATTATCTGTCCCTGAAAAAGAAAGCTACATTTAGGCTCTAAAGCATTTCCACTTTCATCCTGTTGTAATTTCACAGGGACATTTTTCTGCTGTGCATAGACTGCTGTTTTTTCTTCTGCTGCTGCCTGAAGGTTTGGAAGAGCAATAGAAACAGCAAGAAAATTTGTCCATTACGAGAAAGAGAAACAGACAAGATGCTATCAATGTACAAAGTAAACAAGCAGAAAGAAAGAGAAACTTATCTTTGTTCTTTGCACTTTTTCACTTGCAACTACAACAGGAAGCTGGCTTTTCAGAAACGTCTGCTTGTTTTATGTCAGTTGTGTCTCCTTCAGATCTCAAGGTCATACTGCTTAATTTTTTTTTCCATTTCGCATGATATGTCCTGTATATTCAGTTTATGGGTAGGAATAGTCTGTGAGATCATACTGACAATGAAAGCACATTTGCATCGTGTCTGTACTGATACTACCAAAAAGACTAGTGAACAGGAAGGAAAAGCAGCCAGTAAAGCTACTTCAGGATGCAACAAGAAAGCACCTTTGGCAACCGCATCCTAGTAACTGTTGCTATAGAAACTTTAGCTACCTTTATCCTCACTATGACCTTCATTTTTCTTAACAGGGTACATTAAAATAATGTACAGCATGGGACAAGATTCTATATGGTTTGGTAAATTCTGCTGTCACTGAGCTTATTGCATATAAGGGATGAAGGAGGGACCATGTGGTGTAGCTCTCCTCAAAGTTTTTGAGTGAATCCTAACTCTTTCTAAAATAACATCAGAAAAAAACTTTGTTTCCTTTTGTGGCATTTTACTAAGGTAATTAATACCAACACATAAAATTGCATCAGATGCTTGTTTTCATAGTCACCATGAATACAGAAATCAACACTTTTATGGTAGGTTCTCCACGCCACCATACTGTCAGTATTCTCATTACGGCATGTACACCGATGCAGCACTTTGATCTCTCTGAGCTATGGTAATATTCCTTTGCCTTTATGCATCCTCCACACAGTGATTTAAAGTCCCTTGAAAAGGCTTATCACACACCTCAAGGGTAGAGAAGAAACATGCACCATACGGAGGAGAATCACTGCTATCAGATGCTTCCACCAACGCTACTTTGCCTTGCACAGCCCAGCACTGCAGCTCTCAACCAGCCCTTGGCCGGCAGAGGGTCTGGAATGATGTCTATGTCCGCCAGAAGAACGTGTCAAACGGCATGCTTTCCCACAGCTCTTAGTCCCCTGACTACAAGCAAACATCCCCAGTGACACAACCCCAGTTGCACTGGAAATTGAGGAACTGCACCAGAGAATAATGTACCCAGTCGGTTCTTTTATTCTGCTGCTGGCAATTAGGACTGCTGTAGCTCTAAGTTGCCGGAACTTAAATCTGTATTATTATTATTATCATTATTATTACTACTACTACTACTACTACTACTTGTTTTCTTAACATAAAATGGCCCCAGATTCAGGCCATGTTGTGCTTGACACTGGACAAGTAGGGTGAGAAGAGCCCCCTTGGCTTGGAGGGTTTGCATTTCAGAGCTGCAGTCCTTGGATGGGTTGGGGTGAAGGTGGTGCTCAGGTGTCTTAGTTGCATATATGTACTCCTGGGGAGCGACAGGAATGGGTAAGGTCAGGAGAAACAACCAGTTGCAGGTCATCTCTGAACTAGGCAACTTTTTCAGGCAGGTCACGGTCTGGCAGCGTGTGTTTAACTTGCTGCATGAATGGGTCCATCCCACGGAGTGGGCTCCTGGGGAGCTTTGGCATGTGCCTAGTGGGACTGGTGTGTTTGTAACACTCACTAAATTCAGTCTGGTGGAGTACAGCTGGCTGATGGGAAAGGCTAGAAAGGTTGGTGGAGTGAGGAAGGGGATACAGTTCCCAAATATGACTTCTTCAAATGTCACCAAAGTGAGGGTGTTTTGGAAAGAATGAAGTGTGTTGTTTAAACTACCAGAGCTAATAATGTAATTACACCCCAGATTAGTAAGCAATATTAATGAATTATTATGATTTATTATTACGAATTATAATGAATTAATGAATTATTACAAACCTTCAGGCTGCACAGCATACCCTAAATGAATTTAACTAGATTCTGATGTAAATCACATAACCTTTTCCATCTACTCTGTGTTGGTCACAGTGACACATGAATGAGGATGGTTTTGTTTGCTCATGGTGAGAAAGCTTCTCGTTTGAGTATGAGAAAATACAGAAAGCAAGTATATCACCTGAAAGATGCTGCAGGGGCCATGGGAATAACTTTATGTATTATACAGGCTGAGGGGCAGCAAGAACAGTCCCCACTCCTCTAGATCAGTTGTGTATTTGGAAGATCATGTCTCTGGTTAAACAGCAGCAGTAGGGATTAAATCCAAATCCACTCAATTCTTAAGGATGGGTAATATTACCTCTTAGTCAAAGCTGTAATAAGCTCATCAGCCACATGAGAGAAGCAGACTGACTATGGGCTACGGTCTTCATTAAGCAGTAATCTATCATTATGTTTCTGATGATAAATTATTGCCCTGCGTTTTGTTTGATGGGTTAGGCAGAAGGTCCAGCGTCTGGCTGCTGGACTGAGTGAGAAGAAATGAGAGTTTGCTTGCCTTGCTGCAGCATGAAGTCTAAAAAAGCTACATTGCAGCAGAAAGAGTTCTTCCTCTCGCTGCTTGCATGTGTGTATAGAGGGGTCTGATGTCTCAGGCTGAAACGAGTGGTTTTCCATCCGCCTGAACAAGTAGCCAGTGGGGGAGTCTGAAACTTTTTTTGTGGATGCGAGTTGGTGGCATGCACAGGTCAGTGGGTGCTCTGAGCCTGTGAGCAAGCCTGCTCATGGGCACCTCCTTCCCTTTGCTCCTCCAGTTTCAGTGTCTGGTCAATGTTGCTCTTTATTCTGAGCTCTTCTTTTTTTTTAGTTTTGTTTTCTGTGACGTTTGGTTGGATTTGCTTGCACTTCCTTCCTTTCAGACCACTGGCACCCCTTGCTTTAATAAATGCCCTTCAAATTCTCTCTGACCCCTTAGATGCCTGGAGCGAGAGCTGCTGGGGGCTCCTAGTCAGACCTATCCAACATGAATCACGCCTCTGCGAGTCGGATGTTGGCTCTTAGATGGTAATTAATGGGGAGTTGTAAGTCAGACCCTCTAACCATGATTAGTCTTTAATATAACAGAACAAGAAAGAGCAGGGGAAGGAGAGCGACCTGTGACTGTCAGATGGAGCACCCGCTGACAGCAATGACTGGCTTTGGCTGGGGTGCTGCTGCCTTTCAGCCCCTTTCTCCTCCTTGTTTGGCTGCTGGTCTTCTCCCTCAAAGCCAAGGGAGGTGAGAAAACATGGACATTGCAGAGAAAAGCACTCAGGCCTGTGACCTGAAGGAGATCTAAGCCTCTCCTTTGTGGTCTGAAGACTTTAGCACAAAGAGGCAGGTCGAGGAAGACTCTGCCGTGCACATCAACAAGCCCTGGAGGCCACGGGCACTGTCTGTCCTTCTAGCTCTTACTGCCAGGCTTTGAAACCCCACCGTACTCACCAGGGTGGTTTCCATTCCTCTGGAATTAGCCTTGTGTAAAAGACGTCAGCTATAAACATTTCAGCTTGACTTCTGCATTCTGGGGCTTAAGCTGTGACCTAAGCAGAAACACTAAGGGGCACTTACCACAATATGTTTTTGGTTTTTTAATTTTTGGTGTGTCTGTGGTATGCACTTTATCTCCCATTATTGCTTCTTTCACAAGCAATTCAGTGTAGCAAGCCATAGGGTGCCTTTGCAACCTAAACCAAATGAAAATGCAGCCTTTACCTTACAGATGTTGTAGCTAACATCAGCAGCTGTTTGATGCTAACTCCTGGTAACTCATGGACAACCCTCCCTGTGTTTTCAGGGTCTGAATGTTACAATCCAGCACATGGTTGTTTTACAAATCTTTTATTGCACAACCCTATTGGCCACTACAGCCTGGATCAGCAGGTTACTTGGCTTGCCTAGATTAAACTCTTCAGCCAGAGCATTTTGTAATTATGCCCCTCAGCTACAACTCTCTGGCATTCCCAACCTGCATTATTTAAAACAAAAATGTTTCTTATGTTCTTTAATTTCCTGTACCAATGCCAGCTTACAATGGTGATTACAACCTGGTGGATAGGTAGGTAGACTGATGCTTTTAACTTTTCTGAATCAATGACACTAATTTTATTGTGATCAATTGAACAGCATCCTGTGAAGCTCCTGTGGAGGATGTTACATTTATGTAGCTTGTTGTTGTTGCCCATCCCTGTGCATCAGAAGAGAGTGCAATCCTGTGAAATGCTTCCCCGAGGTAAAGGAAGCTAAAGAGTTTGCTAAAAAATCTGACGGGGAAGGCTTAATATTATACATCGAAGATGCTTCAGCAAAATCTTGAGACTCCTTAAAAAAAAATCCTTGGAGGAAAAGGTGTCAGTTGCAGAATAATATTCTCGTGTGAGAGTCTTACACCTAAATATCTGTAGAGTGTTTTTCTGGAAAGCAGAATTTTGTTTTCCTCTCGGTGTTTTTAACATGTTCCCATACCCCATGGGTTATCGCTGCTGTCAGCTACAAAAGAGGGTGGGCAAGAATAAGGAGTTGAAAAGTAGGATATTTTGTCTCAAGTGTCTAGCCTCCATCAGAAAGATGTGAGCTAACATTAATAGCATTTTTGAGCTGGAGTTCATGCTTTTCATGCTGAAGACACCTCATTTGAATGCTCTTACACCTGAACATAATGTTAGAGAACCGTGTACACTCAGACAGATCTTTTCACACCAGCAATCTACTGCTGAGTGGAAAAGGTTTTAGAGACACATAAAGACAGAATGAAACGTGAAAAAATACTAGCTGTATTATAAACAGAAAATATTAGTCTGAGGTACCATTGCTCACTTTCACAGTCAGAGGAGTTGCATCTCCATGTCCTAGGGCTTTCCAAGCAGTTGCGGTAAAGTGCTTTGAGCAGTTGCTCACATGTTCTTCTGCATCAAAACAGAGTTTCCCCAGGAAGCACCATTGGCAGTGAACCTAGGAGTGACCTTGTAGCCTCTAATCCCATGGTGCCAAGAGGTTCCTATGAAAATATATTGAAGTGTAATGCTCCTAATATCTCCTTTCTTTCAGATTCTCTTGTTCAAAATGGTGAAGAGATTAAGAGGAAAGTCTCTCTCTTTCATATTGAAATTAATGACAAAATTTCTATTTTGCCTAAGACTTTAGGCAACTTATTCTGGATGAAACCTAATTTCTAACTGACTGCCCTGCCTAGGCTTAAGTTCACCATTGAAGTAATAACCGTCAAGTTTCTCATAACTGTATTCAGATGTTTTAGCCATTAGTTAAAATATGAGCGATGAGACCAGCTCAATGGACCCACTTGGGATTGGTCTTTCATGGAAGACTAAGGAAAGTCTGTCCAGCTCTGGACATGATCACCCAGTTTCCAGACAAGCACAATGTGTGAGTGCAGTCATTTTCTCATGGCAAAAGGAACGAGCTTTACAAAAATTTTCGTGTCCTGTCTGGACACGATGTCTTAGCACAAGCAAGCGGAAAGGGTTTCCTTCTCGGGAACCCAGAGGATCCATTTCTCAGAGCTCTTGAACAGTGTCGGCAGCATGTTGCAGGCATTGAAGGCTGTCTGCATCAGCAGAACATAGGCAGAAATCTGATGTCCCTATGGCAGAGAGTGACAGCAAATGCTGCCTTTGGGGGAGAGGAGATTTAGTGAAAAGGCTGCCTCAAGAAAGGACGTGGATATACAAAAGAGATTCGGTATGCATCTGCCTATTTTAGGGGAAAAAAGCTGAGATTTCTGCATTTTATTCTCTTCTAACTCAGTTATGTTACTGTAATTTTTATTCAAATGTGACTCTTACCAGGAAACAATAGGTAGTCAAAATAGGAAAGATCTAGAAGGAGGCATTTCTAGGCTGGCAGGGAAAAAAAATTAGAAGTGTCTCTCTTTTTTCTTTCTTTGTGACATGTAGTTACTGTTATCTAAATTCTCAACTGATATAAACTAACTTGGCTCTACCTAAGGTGACAGAATCACTTATTATATTTTTACTTTTGTGTTACATTTAATTCATTAAACATCAACTGTTCCTTTTTATTGCTTTTTCTGAAGACTACTGCAAACAAGGATATGCACACATTTTGCAATGCTTCAGCACTCCTTTTTTCAGCATTCAAAGCAGACTTACTTAAAAATTTGTGCTTGACTAATGATATTAAATTAAGCTTCTTAAATTGTTTTTGAATGTCTAATGTTGGTGGCTGACACCATAGATTTGTATAACTTCAAAACCTATAGCAATGTATTTTCATCTCAACATGCAATACAGAGTTGCTATCCTGTGCTGTAGAGATTTGATTTATATCAGTATAAAATTGATATTTAAAGAAAAAAAAATCCTTGATTTTCATACTGAGACATACTCTGCTTTCTCAGGAGTCAACTTCTTTGTTGGGTGGCATTTTAGAAATTACTTTTATTTATATTACTGCTTTGCATTTCCATTTGTGGCAATATTCTGCTTTGGTAAAAAATAGCAGTGATTGAAACACTATGGGTTTTTGCTGGGTGAAAAAAAAGTTAAAAGCTATACACATTGGACACACTCTACATGACTGGTGATGTGTCTAAAATGGCCGGATATTACAATAATCATCCTATCTGAAGGCAGTTCAGAAAACCTTGATTCCTCCATCTGACAGGCAGAACATCAAGCTCACCATCTGCCAGGACAGAGGGTATTGCTGTGTTATCAAAACACCGCCTGGAAGTTGGTCTCTCTCAATGTCTCTGATCTCTAACAAAGTGCTTTCACAATCCCTCTTGTTCCAACCATCCCTAGTTGTGTCAGCTAGAATTTGCACCAAATCGTACCAGGTTCATCTCTATCTGAAGCATAAGGACAACAGAGAGAGCTGGCATTACTGCAAGTTCTGCTGAGATCTGCTTCTCCAGATAGTTAGATGGTTCCCACTTAACAAATTCCCAATTACTGTAGGGCTTCAGGACACTGGCAACATCCTTGATCTCATGTTCTCTTCCTATGATACATACAGCAGTAAGTCTTTGCATATTGCTCTATGTCTTCAGTTTCTGATGGGGCATGTATTATGTTTGGAAAGTGGCTTGTGGTATGCAAAAGACATATGGGGTCTTTTGACTAATCATATATTGGACCATTCTGGGAGAGAGGGCGGCTCATTGACTCAGGATCTCTTCTACTTTGTGTTTCACTTACTGATGCAATTCAGTAGTTACATAGTACCACTGCTGGCTGTAAAGCAGAGAGCATTCTTTTCCTCTTCTGGCATATGGGTCTAGAAAATTACTTTTAAAGACTCTAAATTACTTGTAAAGACTTTCAAAGTTTAATGAAAGCCAGTGAAATCCATGCTATCTGCATGCCATTTAATATGTGAATCTGCAAGGCACACAAGGAAAACATTTTCCTGGCAGAAACAGAAAAAATGTCATGACCCCACACTACGGCGGTGAGTGGAACAAAGGGCTGGGTTTCTTAGATTAAAGATTCAGTCCTTGCAGGGGGTGAGTGCGAGGTCACGCATAGTAAGCAATTGGGATGGTGCTCAGATGGCACACGCTGATCTCATCCAGCCAGTGTCAGACTATGTAACTGGAAAAGCAGGTTCACCATCATAGTATTACCCACAACTGTAACAGGAGACACCAAGTTTATGATTCTTAATTAGGAGTAAGTGCCAAGAGAAATCAGATTTAAGCACTGAAGTCCTGCTTAGACACCTAATTCCGGTGTATTCCAAATATCTGAAATGCTAGGTGCTCATTTGCCATTGCAGCTCGAGCAATGGTTACCATTTCCCAGTTTATCCTTTCAAAGGAAAGATAAGACTGCAAAGATCTTTGGTATTGTGAAGTTAGCATCCACCTGCTTCCTGTGTTTTCAACCAGTGAAGGAATTTACCATGGAGGATCTGTGTCCTTAAGCAAGAGCATTCAACATGTTCCCTTGGAAATCAGTTTCTCCATGCTGACGCCATCTATGATGCATTTCATGTATTGTCTTTCATGTTTTGCAGAACGTGCCCTGAGGGATATATATGTCTGAAGGCCGGGGAAAATCCTGACCATGGTTACACAAGCTTTGATACTTTTGGCTGGGCCTTTCTCTCTTTGTTCCGTCTTATGACTCAAGATTATTGGGAACGTCTCTATCAACAGGTGTGAGATTGTTTTAATAGTGTTAAAAATATAAAATAAACACATCTTGTAGTTAAATATCCAATAATTAAAGAAAAGAAAGAATTGCTGATTATTAGGTAAACTGTGCTCTGTGTGTTCTGGAGAAGGAGCATCAATTGTTAGAATTAATTTCTTTTCTTAGGAGTGATGATAGCAGAAAACATTAGGTTGGGTGTTTGGGTAAAGAGGGGAAAAGTGGTCCTCAGAGAAAGACACTTTGAATGGGTAATTTACCTGAATCTGAATTAAATTCACCACTTAATGAAGATCACCATGTCACCACTTAATGATTTTTTTGGTGGCTGGTGTAATGTGAACTAATCTTTTGAGGCCAGCTCAAAAAAGGACTAAAGAAGCACATGTGTACTTGGCATATCTGTTTTTGCAAGGCATGACAATGAACACAAGTTCACCAGATGGCAAGACTACCTGGTACCTTTCAGTTCTCCCTGCTGCAAACGTTTTGTTATAGACAACTCACAGTCAACTTACAGTCATGTGTGCAAGGTGGTCTGCTAGTAAATGCTCATTTTAGCGTGCATTTCCTGAAATGTATGCGGACTCTGAAGAACTACACATGATAGTTTGGTATTGAATTACATGCTCTGTTCATGAAGCCACTAAAGATTTACTTCTGCATCTCAAAATTGCCAAAACCAGAGCATGCTCGTAAGGAAATAAAAGGTGTTAGTGCTGACAGATACTACTCTGAAGGTACTGAGGTAGACATCTTTAAAGGTACTGGGGATTTCAGCTTCACATGCAGCCAGTTATACAATTTCATTTCTGGAAAATGTAAAACAATTAAATTGAAGATTCTTTAAACAACTATATTGTCTTACTTGGCACAGAGCTGCATGTGCAACTCTGGAAGGCTGAAACTGTCATGGCAAATAAGGGTGAACATCACTCCCTGTTATTATTTGACCTTATAATATCACACAGTGGTTTCTATCACTAGCATCAAGTCATTGACCATGGGACTTATCTGTAATATAAGCTCAGCCTGTCACCCTAAACTCCAGTTATGCCTATAAATCTGGTGGAGAACCAGGCAATACAATCAACAGCGCCCAAGGTTTGGTTCTTCTTACCCTGAGGCAGATGTCTAAACAATGTTCAGAGGAGTTGCACCCTAAAAGAATCTTTTTCTCCCCACTGACTGTAAAGGACCTAGACTGTAGACATCTGAAGGGATACAACATGAATCCCGCTTGGAAAGTTTCTATGCACTGGACAAAAATAGATTGAGTTATGTGGGGGAAGCTTTCACTGCAGCTGATTGTAGGATTATCTATTCTCAAAGAAAACCAGCAGAGATATTTGGTAAAGGAAGAAAGCATTCTTCTTCTAAAAATGAATTCTACTGCAAGGCACATAGTTTTTGAATAAAGTATAAAAATTTATTGATAAGAAGGTTATTTCCTTACATGTGGTTGTTGTTTGTCATCAAAAGGATTCTGTTTGGGCTAGTAACAAAGGCTGAATTCAACTATATTGTAAATCTAAGTTTATTAATTTATTTTTTAAAAAAAAACATTGTAAAAAAGTGGTAGTGATTTTACTTTCATGCTTACAGACTCTCAGATCTGCTGGGAAGATCTACATGCTTTTTTTTATGCTGGTCATCTTTCTGGGCTCATTTTATCTGGTCAACCTGATTTTGGCTGTTGTGGCCATGGCGTATGAAGAGCAGAACCAAGCCACTATTGCCGAAACAGAGGAGAAGGAAAGAAAGTTTCGGGAAGCCATGGAGATGTTAAAGAAAGAGCAGGAGGTCGGTAAACTATGTGACATGATTAGCCTTGGGTAACTTGAACATACGGTACCTTGAGATTCGCTTTCTCTTTATTTTACGTTTATGTGATAACGAAAGTAAGAGTTTGCTTGAAAGCAGGTTAATGTTTATTGTCCTGGACAGAGTTTTTACAAACCTTTTTAAAAGAAAAATTATGGTTCTTCCTGCTAGGATTTGGGCCATTTAGGATTTACATATCCAGAGTTGTATTGGTTTAACTGTGCCACATATGCCAGCAGAGGAATTTATTATATTGGTTGGCATATAAGACATTTTAATGACGGTATATGTACGTCTGTGTTTGAGCACATAACAGCTATTTTGGCACCGCAGCCATAGCTCCAGCTGAACCTTCTTCCATCACCACCTTAGCTCATGTTCATTTCCTCACTGCCTCATTCAAACTCCCATGAATATCCAACTGTCCGTTAAGATAAAGATGTAGGATAAACTGTTTGAAGCATGTAGGACTTTATACCTGAACAAGTAAACAGGCAGATCTTGAGCTTAAGCTTTGCCAATTATGCAAAGGATATGGATTTAATGTTATGTCGTAAGTTTAAACAAAACAGGGAGGCCAAATGGTGGATGTAGCCTTAATAGCGCTAGTTAATTTGCCTGTGGTGTGTGTGGGGTGGAAAGCCTTTATTAAACAGCTGAAGAGAACATTTTAGGTGCTGTGAACAAGAAGACAATAAGAAAATTAGTCTGAAGTAACACGTAGCACTGTAGTTGAGAGAAATAAATCCCTGATACACAATATAAACTAATATACATAATTTTCTTTTGGGTACATATGGCTTCAGGGCCTAATCCAAAACCCATTTAAATCCTTGGAAAGAAAATAGAAAATGCAATTCACCCTTGACAAAGTGCTAGTAGAGGCTTATACATCATTTAAGTCCTTTCAAAGATCCTCTTTGATGGTTTAAGTAATAGGTAAATGCAATTTAGTCCATGTGCATGCACTTCGAACAGAGTAACTTTCTGCCATAACCTAAGGGAGCAAACTGAGCTCCAAGTTGTACCTATTTTATACAAATTTTCATGTGTTTTGACTCCAGCTGAGTTCTTCCTAATGTCAGTCAACTTTGGTAGCCCCAGCTATAATTAAAGATATTTAAGAATTTCCTTTTGAAGGCTTTGATTTCAGTTAAGCCTGTATGTACACAAAAAAGGAACACTAAGCCCTGAAAGTCAGAAGGAATCAAAATGAAGGTTGCTTGTGAAAACCTAAATTGTTCCCATTTGTCTATATGCTTTATAACATAGTCTTTTCTTCAGCTGACCACGTCTCATTTTTCCTGTGCCCTATTCAGTACAAAGGGTGGACAGTGCATGACTCAAAAGCAGCTCTTCACTTTCTCATCATTTGTTCTGTAGCCTTAGGCCAGCTCGCCCAGACTTCCTGACTCAGGCATTCAAAGCCTGCTTCAAAGACAAAATGACTAACATCCTCAGAGGTTTTTCAGTGCCTCTTGTCACTGCTCAGACTCTGTGTACTTCAAAAATACTCATTTGTATTTGCAATACTCCTGGAGAATTATCCTAATCTTATGAAAGGCAACTCAGGAGTAGAGCGATTGGGGTCCATCGTGTGGACTAGTGAAGCCCAGTAATTCTGCACATCAGCCCCCAACATTTCAAATTAGACATCTGGAAGTAGAGGCTCAAGAAAGTGAATTGGGTGGCTGCACCATGTAGCTTTCAGATGTCCTTCTCAGGTGTCTTGCCCCAGTCAGACCTACTCAGAATTAATCTTGCTCTCCAAGCCTTTGTCAAAATCTTGGTTTTGACTTTCTCACTGTACTGCTAAGTTCTTGCTTCAAGTCATATCTCCTGCATAATGACCATGTCAGGGTTTGTGCGAGCTAAGCTTTTCTCCCACCCTTCAGCCACCACCCATCCTTGACAGACGTGCCCTGTCCCACACTCCTTTCCTGCCCCTGGGAGTGACCGCAGCAGGTTATGGCTTGCAATGGCTGAGGGGCAGGACACAGTCCAGCACGGGAACCCAACCGGAAAGGGTAGATAGGCAGGACGTGGGGACATCCTCCATGCCCTGAGAATCAGTTTAGTCCAAATCCTTTTTCAACAACCGAAAGAGGTACGTAGGGCAGAAGCATTTCAGCGCAAGCAATAGGTAAGAAAATGCTAAGAAACTGAAAATCAGTTTATTTTGCAATAAGAGTACAGCATGCTTAGTAGCACATCCTACAATATTTTCTAGATCAATAAAATATGATGGCAACTAGGAAGGAAAACCCAAACTCTTTAGACTGGCTTTTACATTGTGCAGTATAAGGAGAGCACAAATATAATTGATAGGCCTGCTTGGGGACTATCAGTCAGTTTACACAATTGGGCTAACACATTCCTAAACCTAAACTTAACACCAAAAGACTTGCTGAATCTTTATGAAGAGAAAGCACTTCAGCATAGCAATTAAATCAATTGACTGGGAGAAAAAAAAAAAAAGAACAGCCTAGACGGGTGTCTGAGCCCTCCTCCTCTCTGCTCTAAGCAGCTTGCTCATGAAAGATATTTCCCACAGGAATTAAGTTTTGTTGTGCTCTCAGCTTGATAGAGCTACTGCTACTCCTTGAAATACATGATTGATTCTTTACATGACTGTTAAGTGCCTTCACTTTCCTTGGACTGATGCCTGTGGGAGGAAGGGAGTATTTTGCTGTGGAGAGCTGATTGCCTGTTTGATTCTAGTGGCTTACAGACAATAGCACTGAGGATTCATCCGCTTCTCTTGTTCTTGGGAACCTGGAGAGGCTCTTTTTTTTTTTTTTTTTTTTAATTCACTCGCTTTATGTATTTCGACTGGGGGCTCTGCAAATGGCCTTCTCTCCGGGCCACTAATGTGGCTCCTACTGAGATGCCGGCACCTCCAAACCTGACCTCGTGCTTTGTGCTCACAGCCAACTCGCTCCCCCCGCCCGCACCAGGGATGGGGACCCAGTGCCTTGGCGTGGGCTGCGGCTTCCTCCCTGCACGTATCGATTCTTACTGCTGGCTGCTCATTTGCTTCCAAGGCTGTGGCTTTGTGTGCTCAGGCTTTCACATTCGGCTTCTGCTGGGTTTCTAGCAGTTGGTCTGTTATCAGTCAGCTCCTGCAGCGATGCCACCAGATAGCCAGCACGGCACTGAAGTGCACGGTGAAGCAAAGTCCACCTTATCTCCAGTTAAACCCACGGTTTTCTCTTTGCATCTCTGATTGTAGCTGCCTGCGCTGCTGCTTGGGATAAGTGTTTACAAAAACGTGCCAGCTGAATTGCCTGCTGTGATGCTAGGAAGGAGGAAAAATCCTGGCAGCCTGTCCAGCCCTCCCAGGTCAAGGGGCTGAAGTCCAGGTGGGGCTTAATCTGAGGTTCCCCAGCTTGAGATTTTTTTGGACTGGCACCAGAAGCGTTACTCCAGAGATGCATGCACAGTGTACACCTGCAGGTGTGTGCACACAGGCTGCTCCTCTCATGAAATGTCGAAGGATCTTGTTTGTGAACGCTACATAAATCACATTATTTTACGCAGCCATTCCTAATGCTCCATCATAGGATCTGGGTGGCCAACCTGCACGTATGCATTTGTACTAGGAACCTGTCTCACTTGTTGTTTATTTTCCTGTGGTTAATGTAGAGGTTAGAAACAGGTTAATACCAGTTCCAACCACGTGAGATTGTTTTATGATTAATGACCACCTGAAATTTTTAATTTATCTCCTATACAACCTTAAAACTTAAAATAAAAAATAATTGCTGAGCAGAGTAATTAGTTCTCACTGAGATCCCTAATTCAGATAATAAATTTTACACCTTCTACCGTCTTCTGTTTTAGGCACTAGCTGCTAAAGGAATTGATTCAATGTCACTTAGCTCATTGGAAATGTCACCTTTAGCATCCAAAAATGCCAAGGAAAGAAGAAATAGGCGAAAGAAAAAGAAATCTTTGGGGGTAGAAGAGTATGGGGAAGACCAAAGGAATCCCAAGTGTGACTACGATGACGGTCAGAGGAGAATGGTAAGCCATGGTCTGAAACTCCACTTGTTTCACACTGCTCTTTGCTGGATAGGCCAGGCTCCGAATAGGCAATTAAAGCTGAAATTTTCAGCTGTAAAGAAGAATCAGATATTTAATATCACGACTGACCTGCAGACAGGCTGTGTTAGAACAGTGGAAGGAAACATATTACCACTTTATTTTCAAATTGAATTAAAAATGCCCATTAAACATTCTTATGAACCTACTTTGTTTCAATTTTCTTTAACTTTTTTTTTTGCTTCAAGATTACCCACAGTCTGGTTTATTTTCTTACTTTAATTTAATTCATCTGATTATATCTATCCTATCCCTACTAGAGATAAAAAATTCTTAGAAGAAACCTGCAAAGCTTAAAAAGAAAAGAGAGGAGGAGAAAAGGAGGAAACTTGTCTCTGAGGGCTTTTTAAATGCTATACAAAGATGTTATTAACATTTTTATATTCCACTGCTAGTTGCCTTCAAGTCATAACTTTGTGGCACTTGTTTCTACTTTCTATTGCAGGGAAAAAAAAATAGAGTTAGACTGTTGTTAAATAGGGTTTTATATAAATGTTACTGACATGCATGAATATGAATTTGCACATGCTGTATGTATCAAATGGTCGTAAATAGCTTCAGATAATTTGTCTTTGCTTAACTGAGGGCAAAGTTTAAATCAGTTTATTTTGGTTTTTTGAATAGCCATGTAATGGGCTAAGTCTTTTTGTATTTTGTTGTCAGTGAATTTAGGTGTATATGGCAGCCATAAAAAGCTCATCTAAAACATGTAAGTGATGTAAGTAAATGTGACCAATTAACGACTCCCCAGCTCACAAAATTTACACAGGGCTGGATTTCTGTAAATGACATGCATTTTTTAATCTAATAGTTTTTGTTGTTGTCTCATTGGTTGAGTGGGTTGCGATAAAAATTACACCTTTGTTAAAGCTTGACTTGCTTCATTCTGGATGGGTTTCAAGACACCATGTACCAGAATGACCATGGATTGGAGCTGTGCATTGCCAGTTCGTTTCTTAGATTAATATTTCTTGTTTTCACTTTTCGCCCCTGGATGTCATATGCGTGAGAAACATGGAAGACACATTTCAAAGCTTATAGTAAATCTTCTCAGCAAGGCTGAGTCTGGCATGGTTGGAGGGAGTAAGGCTGAGTCATCATTCAGATGCAATCTGAGCAGCTGGAAGTGTGTTGCCATCAGAAATCAGTCTCAATGACTGTGCCATGGAAACCCAGGCATGGATTTTTGACCAGTTAAAATTTGGTAGCAATCCAAATGGGTTGTTTTTAGTTAGAAGGGGCCTGGTTTTTTTTTACTCTTCCTTGTACCAGTGTCACAAAATAGCATCATTACGTAACTCAGTGGTGTGAGCTACAGTGCAAAATGAAATCAGGCGTCATTTGGTTTGTCTGGTTTGTGGATGCTGTGGAGATCTGCCCTCTCTTCATATATACTTGGCTCATGAGAAAGTTCTGAAGAAGCTGAAAATTCCGTACAGGCCATAAAATCAAAAGTATGTCTGCCTAAATGCTCTTATTCCAATAATTTCCTCTTCAGATATGAGGGAAGGGGATAGACTTGAATTCCTTATGCATTTTCTGAACATCCTTTTTACTCTGTCAGGGTTTAGGTGTGTTTAGTGCTTGGCTACGTCTTGCTGATGCTCTGTCAGAGTTGCACTCTCACTAGCTGGCATCAGAGTGGATCGTCAAGGCTGATATTTGGGTGTGAGGGAGACAGCTGTGTACTGAGGTTACCTACCCCTCAAAGTAGCTATGTGCATTGGGATAATCATTCTACAGACTAATAAACCATATCCCTCTTCTTGCTCTTGTTTTTTTTTTCCTTTATCACCTTCTTCCGTCGTATTCTGCTTCTTCTTCTTCCCTCTTCTTCTCATTTTCCCTGCAGTTCATTTCCTGCCCTCTTTCTTTATCTCTTCTTCTCCCACTGCAACGTTCCTTCCCTAGCTGTTATGAAGATGTGTGATAATGCGGTAAACTGGAGCTGGATCCCCTTCCCTGCTCCTGTCTTCCACTCCTTGTGCTGCCTTCCCAGGTCCATTGGTACTTATCAGATGGGGAGGGAGTAGAAGTAAAGGGAGTATCATGCTACGAGGTGAATGCCACCTTGACCCTTCCTATTTCAGTACATCTTTAACTGTCAAGTATTAGACAAATACCTAACGGCTAGGAATGATTATTCAACCTCTTAACTTTGTGAAGGTTGAATACGTGTAATTAAGTCTTTCTCTGAAACACTTGATTTAAAATGGAACTTACTGCTCTCCCCAGACCTTCCTCGCTCCTGAAAACATGTTGCAAAATGTTGTTTCTCTTTCCCCTTTTTCCTTTCTGGGGGTTTCTAGACTCTCCTTGGCATTAGTTATGGTCCCAGTGCAAACTTGGTGAAGCGCAGAACCAGCCACGGAAGCATATTCAGTTTCCGACTCCGTGGCAGAGACACTGGCTCCGAAACAGATTTTGCCGATGATGAGATCAGCACTGCTGGGGAAAATGAAAGCCACCGGGGCTCTCTCTTAATTCCAAGATCTGGGAGGCGTCCGAGCGTGCAAAGTCAAGTGAGCCATAGTTCTCACCCTACTACTCCCAACTACACCCAGACGGGCAAAAGGAACAGCTCAGTGGATTGCAATGGTGTGGTTTCCCTGATAGGAGGAGGCACCGGGGCACTCAACCCAGACCCTACTTCTCCTGCAGGGTTACTGCTCCCCCCAGTTATTATGGAAAAACCTGGGACAGGCGACCTGGTGAGTACTATATAACTTTTGTATGTGATTCACGCTCTTATTTCCTTCTAAATGTTGTTGGAGTGTGCTGTAATTTTTTTACACGATATGCGGTCTGCAGTGAGAAACCTAGACCCACCATCCTAGGCAGGGTGGGAAGACAACGGGCTAACTCACACAGCAAGCTCTGAAGAGTAAGTCTCACCAGAAGTCATAAACCTCTCTTATGTGGCACTAGACACACGTTACTGTGTGAGTTAGAGCTGGCTTGGGTTTGATACGGTTTTTCTTTTCTTGTAGGGACATTTTTTAAGTTGGTTTCTTTTGACATTTGGAGATCTGACATTGTCCGGTGGCTGGAAAATTATGCTTTTAAAATGATTCAGTGTGAGTCTTACCATCTTGAGACTGCGTTTTCTCCCACTGGTTGCTATCTCTTTGCATCTAACCTCTGGTCTTCTGTATCACTACTTGTGGAGGGCTGTTCTTACAGTCCAAAGGTAGTGCCCAGAAGGATTTAACATCCAGTTCAAATAACACCCAGGAAAGATGAGCAGATGATCAACAGACTTCGAGCCTTTTGCAGATTGCCAGGATCTTTGTTGCAAAGCACGACTGCCGCAAGTATTTAATAAGGCTGTACGTAAAATTATTAAGACTGATACCATTAAGACTCAAGCACAAATTCACTTGGAAAACCTTGAGATGGTGTTTTGGAAATAGCTGCTACACAGGCAGGGCAATTTGGACAGGTTGCCAGTTTGATATGGTGGGAATTTATCTCTTCTAATGTAGATAATCTACACTGGAGCTCATTGCTCAACAGTCTTTTAAGCAACGGAGTTCTAGTCACTACGGTCAGTGTGGGCAGGATTTATTTAATCTTAGAGATCTAAAATGGGCCAGAATAATCTCTCTCCATAGAAGTGCCTCTTTCTGTTCACTTTAACTACAAGGGGATCCCAGGGTGAATAACTCTGTATTGTACATGTCTTAAGTCAGGTGAGATGAATCTCACTCGGAGTAACAAGGTGCCAAAACTGGGTTACATTGGTGGGGAAATAAACAAATGTGATTCTAACATCTATTAGGCAAGGTATTTCCTGAAGAGAAAGGCGAGTGAGACGGATCCCAGCCGTGGTGTCAGATTATCAGTAAATTGAGAAGTAGCTTTTTTTCTTTAGAGCCAGGCAGTTTCTTCCCTTTCAAGCTTTGGATTGAATTTTTTTTCCTCACCGCTCCAGGCATTCCCTGTAGTCCTGCAAATAGACTCTCACACTGTACATGAGAGGAGGGGCCGTGCTGTGCGTGGGAAGCTGGGTGGTGTGAGAATTATCTGTTTTGTTTTGACAGTTTTGAGGCTGTTGCTGCTTTTTCGGATGTTCACGCCTTCGTTCATTTAGGACTTTGGTACTCCCTTTTTTATTCTCTGCAGACAAGGAAGACCAGTCCTGAGAGCAGTCTCTAGACAGCTGAGCAACAGAAACACTATTTGTAGATAGTGGAGTTTTATTGGACTTAGCTTGGTGCAGAAAAGGCTGTGCATTAAAGGAACTGTGGAAGAAAGAGTTTGTGCATCTGTTTAAAAAATAAAATCTGAATCAAAATAGAAAGGCTTCAGTAGATGAGCAGTGGATGTCCCCCTTTTCTCTGTAAGGAAAGCAGCTCCACAGGCTGCTGAGGCTCTCCCAGCTGTCAGAAAAAGCTTAACAAAGCATGAGAGCACTCAACCTTTCACAGGAAATATTGGTATTTTACAGGATTGGGCCCTGAGGTGACAGGGAGGCTTTGAGCTCTGCTGGCATTTCTTTTCATTTGCCAGCTTCCTGCCTTTTAAAAAATGGATGTTGCAAATTAAATGGCCCGGGTGGGTGATCTCACTTGGCAGTTCCCTGGTCATCTAGGAAATAACACCCAGGCACTGTAGTAACAGATGCTCATTCAGTGATGCAATGTGAAGGATGTTGTGTCTTCTGCAAAACAGGTTTGGTATCTAATCTATCCAGAAAATGTGAGCTGGAGTTAAAAGCTAATTGGCAAGAAGCCCATTGCTGTACAGATGTATTCGCTACAGGAACCATAAGCGCTGAGCACAAACGTGCAGCCTCAGCTGTGGAGCACAGGCAAAAGGAAATAGCAAATCCAACATCTCAGCGTGCTTGGAGATAAATGAACATGCTTCAGGGCTTTGTGTTTGATTATTTTCACTTTTTTCGTGTTAAAATTTGAAGTTGAGTTTGTTCATTAGCAACTCTGACTTCTTTTTGTAGTCTCTTGATATGTTTGGGCGAGGCAAAAGAAAGATGTTGTAGGATGAAGTTGTAGTTACTTCATTAATCCCACTGGCCCTGCTGTTGTTATTTATTCTGTACAAGTGTAAGCCCATGGTGAAAAAGGACCCATTTGTGCTATCTGTTGTATCTTCCCTGAACAAGAAACGAAGGACCAGTCCATGAAAAGGCATCACTGTGATATGCGTTAAGCCCTGACTTGCAGCCTCCTGAGGTGTAAGTGTGGCTTCACTGATGCAAATGCAATGTCTGAGGTGATGGAGCTGGCAAAACACATTTTGCAGCATTAGGGTTTGAAGACACATTTGTTTAGGTCCCTCTGTGATGCTCAGTAGTATCAGATGAGCATAACACAGACCTGTCTGATTGCTACTGAGGGGGGAGACCACTGGATTCTGGTTTGGGGAAAAAGCTTGGAAAAGCACTTCTGATCTAAAAGGCAGAGTAAACATCAAACAAGATCTGACCATCTCTGGTTTTGAGTTTCCAACCTGCTGCCCTTAAGCAGACCATAGCTTCAGCAGATGATTTCAAACTGGGCCCTCCTAAGGTTTCTCAAGGAAAGCACAAAAAGTCACTAGCCACTTTTGAGAATTTTAGCCTGATCAGTTTTAGCAGCATTCAGCCTGAAGATTTTACCCCAGGCAAAGGAGTTGGGACCACAATGAACAACTTTCATGCCTCTGTGTCATTGCAACTGCTACTCCATGTCCCAGCCAAGGGCCGTTTGCACACAGGAATGGCTGTAGGTGGCAGCTGAGCTGACACAAAGGCATCTGTGCAGCTTGTGCCCCCTCCCATGAAAGAGGTGGCTGCAGTAGGTTATCCCACTATTCAGGCTGGTGACTCAGATAAGTGGTTTCCTGACACTTGGCTGCAGAAGAGCATGTAAGCTAAAAAAGCCAGTTTCAAATGATCTTCAGATGGCCCTGGCTGCTTGGCACAGATGGAGTGAGTGTGTTTCTGTAGAAACCAAGTGTGCTTGCACTTCGCATCTCCTCCCCTTAATTCCTAATTTCACAGCTAGTGAAAAAAACCATCAATGGGTGGTGCTTAGGCCCATCAGTCTTGTCAGCTGGTGTAGTCTGCCGTGCAGAATGGCATCCATCCATGCAGTCTTCTGCATCAAAGCAGTCCTGCCAAGTCAGCAGGGGCTTCGGTGCACGGCCTGAGCAAGGGGAGGGACATCCTCTCCTCTGCAGGAATGCCATGTGTGTCTGCACTCTGTGCTACACCGGTTGATGTTCCCATGCCATGTAAGAACACCCACAAAGAACACAAAGAACTGCAGTGTTCAAGCTGGGAAGCACACTGAGGTCGTATGAAGAGGAAGGTAGTGCAATATGAAAGTATGAGCTGCAAACACCCTCCACAAAGGTGGCTCTGGGTCGGGGCGTCTTTGCCTGGATGTGAACAGCAACAGACGTTCAAGTCTGAGGGGTGCAGGGAGCTTGTCCCAAGAAACCCATGGTAAATCCTAGTCACTCCCCAGGAAATCTCCAGTGCAGAGGACAGAATCAGGGCTGGTCCTGTTGTCCTACCAGCTTTCTTCAAGTGGTACAGCTGCTGATTTCATCAAACTTACCCCAGTGTAAGTAAGACATAAGCAGGATCTGGTGACTATACTTAAAGTCCTAATTTTTTTTGGCTTGTCCTGAGACTGAGAGGTTTGAAAAATGATGTTTTATGCTCCTGCTGATTGCTGGGCTTGGAGTTTGGTCTTTCACCTTTTTTGGAGAAAGCCTATACATCATGTAAGTAACTACAGGGCCCACTACAGACTGAAGTTTCTGTGTATTCTTGTAGCATTTATCTGTAGCTATGTATTGCTCAGTTGTGCCTTGGTGTTTCTTAGTTATTTAAGAGGTTAGAATAACATCTCCCATCAACAAGGTATTGAGCTGTTTGAACAGAATTGGATTAAGTTAATGAGCTGTTATCTGGAGCTCAATTTACCCAGGGGATCTGATGAGGATGAGTAAGATGTCACCTGTGGTTTTCAAGAATTTCTTGAGGGTTAAAAAATACACAGGGCAGCATCCCCTCTTGCCTCCTAAAGCCAGCTGGAGCCCTTTCTGTAACTCCAGGGGGATATCACAGGGGTTTTTTGATTTAGCCTGATATTCCAATTATTTGTGGGATTAGAAGTGGCAGAGAAATGGACATGGGGCTGATGAGGTTGTTGTTTGCGAGTGGGCAGCTGGCTCATAGCTGGTGGTCTCCATTGCTTTGTTCTCACTCACTCACCAGAGCTTCCCAGCAGCGGAGCAGGGCCACCCATGACACAGCTTGGGGATAAGCAGTGAGGTGGAGGTTGGAGCTACCTGGGGTGTCCCTCTTGCACGTACAACCTTTCCTGGATTTTCTCTTGGTTGTACATATTTTTTTTCTTTTAGGAAACTAGAAATGCCGAGTATTGCTAGCTTGACAGGAGTGAAAACTACCTGGGAATGAGCCCTTAAAAAAGGCCAGGCTGGTTATCAAGGTGCCGAACTAAGGATTTAGAAGCTTACCTTTAGATAAACTTTTTTTTGTCTTTTTTACAAAAAAACCCCACCATCTTTGCTTTTGTTCTCGCTAAGCATAAAACTGTTTTGCTGACCACATTGATTTGAGGTTTTTCTTGTTGACCCTAAAACCGCCTCAAGGTAAAATCTCTTTTTTTCCCCTTCTTGCTTTGCTGTGGGACTGGTGAAAAGGCAAAGTGTTAGCAGTTTCCATGTTCAGAAAAAGGTCAAGAAAAGAAGTCATCAAAAAATCACCACCAATAGGTCATTTGGATGAAAGCTAGCGAGCCCTCTGCCACTGTCACATAGAGAGTTGTCACTGTGGCTCTAGTTTCTGCTCATTTCAAACTTTGCTTTAGCATATCCTAAGCGTAAATCATTCAGATTTGACACAAATATTGCAAGCTGTTTCAGTTTACAGTGCATCTCTTTAAATAATCAAGTATCCACAAAATTAAATGACTTCTTTTTAATGCTGTGTGCTATTATGGTCACCTTCAATCTCATTAAGTATTTGTGCTAGTGCCTTACTGGGTCCATTGTTCATGGTGTGGCCTGGCAACCTCTTTTTATGCTTGAAAAGATTTTTACTGTACAAGGAAAATTAAACATCTCCCAGTTCCCAAATGTGGTCTTTAAAATGCTGCCATGTATAAGCCCATCTTCGCATAACAGTTTTGACATAACTCAGAACTGTAGGCACTCAGAAGAAAATAATTCCGTAGTGTTATGCATCCTCATTTACATGTAAATTACTGAATAGTATATTTGTCCCTATAGAATTTAGCTAACCCAAAGAGGAAACATTTCCAGTCAACCAGGGAGCAACACAAATAATCTTGTCCTGCTGAAAGTGCCTGTGTTTAACTCCATTGTGATTTCTCATCTGGATCCTAAGCAGACTCCCTGCATTACTGTCGTTATTTTTGCTTAATTTCTATAGAAATATAAGTACAATGAACACCTGTGCCTGTGTATATTCTCTCTGTAATGATAATAGCCTTTATGCTGCCTTGTTTGTCCAGTTCCTGGAACTGCTCTCTATCTCAGAGTGCAAAACCTGCCAGTCCCTTGCGTGACTGTTAGTTCTGTTCTAAAATAAATAATAAAAAACCCCCTCACATATCTATTCTTTACAAAGAACAAAAGCTGATAAGCTTCCCTAAGTAACTTGAATAATTTTAAGCAATTCACCTGGATGGAAACTTTCTTTCCTGGAAAAATACTTTATAGTAAATTGCAAGCTGACTGTGATAGTTTTACTGCTCTATTGGGAAAGAGACCATGTCCCCCTGCAAGAGCACAGGAGTATTCCTTGCACCCTGACACTGCCTGCCAGACACAGCGTCCCGGCTCTGGGGATGCACCTCCGCTGTGTGCCCGCTGCCGAGGGCTGGCAGGGAGCCGCGGGCTCCAGGCTCTGCCCTCCGGCGGGGGCACGTGCAGCTGGGCGGGTGGGCAGCTACCACCCGCGGTAGCATTTGCTCTGAATGCAGGCCAGCAGCAAATTACACCACCTCGCCCCTCCAGAGATGATGGAAAGAAGGAGACATGCACATGTCTCCTTCAGAAATACCTCTTTGTGCACAGAGGACGGCACGCTGTAAACAGTCCCCTTGACTCCAGCAGGACTCCTGAAGTCTTGGGGACCGCTTCTCGTGACACAGGTGGCATGATGGAGGATGCTGGGCTGGAAAGAAAAATAGAGTGACTTAAAAAACTTGTTGGGTTGGGAATATCACATCAAACCTAGGGGAAAAGTCCCTTCCCTGCTATTTTTCTTATGAAGGATATGCCAAACCTGTTTAACTTGGACTTTTAATTTACCCTGGTTTAGCTGAATCAAAAAATAGGAAAAATGAATCTCTGAATGTTTTTCCTTTGACTTTTTACCTCTGCAGAGAATCCTCTTTGCACCTGTGAGTAAAAGGTGGCTTTCAGATAAAGGCCACCAACCCACAACTTCTGCAAGCACTTCTGCATGCATGAATAAGTGTATAATATCTTTCTTTACAGTCAGAAAACTGGTACTTCTGGGGATGAGGTTGTCTAAAGACATGCTACTAGTATGTCCTAAGCTTTGGGTCAGATGGGATGAGAAGATGGTATAGTTTAAAAAGAGTTAGATGATCTAGCGGAAATTGAAATTTGAGGTTTTCTTATGGTTCATTCTATGGACAGAGGGAACTGGAAGAGTTGGGTTTTTATTTGGCTTTTTTTTTCTTTTTCTTTGCTTTTACTTTTTTAGTTTAGTCTACTTAGAAATTTGTCTCACTCATGTTTTTTATCTCCTTGTCTAGTTATTTCTTTTCAGTCCCATGTATTTGTTATGTACTCCAAACTGGTGGAATGATTATGCAATTTTGTAAATCCTTTCTTCATTAATAAAACATTTGTTGTTTCTTTGTTTTTTATTGGATGTTTTTGAGGTGAAGGGAATCAAGTAAACTAATGCATCTAAAATACCGTTCCTAGTTTCCCCAGCTCCTAAGCCAAGGATAGAGTGTTTTCTTGTTATGTTGTGCATGACTAGGAGCCTCTTTGAATAGGTTCTGACTACACCTCTCCTTTTGAGATGACTGCGTCAGTAACTCAATAGACAATGAGCCAATTCTTTTAACAAAAGAAAACAATTTGTAAAAAAAAAAAAACCAAACATTTTTAAGCATTACTACTTTCCTGGCTTAGCTAATGTTTTAAGTGTTTACTTCAAAAGTCCTTACTCTTCTCTGGTCTTGCAGTGATTGGTATTTTTAACTGCAGCACTTTGAAGTGACCTGGGACCAGTATCCTGGCTATTTTCACTGTCAAGCAGTGGCCAAGTGTCTTTGTCCTTTGCAACCACCTGACAAGGGGATGTCCCCTGCCCTGAAGAGGTCACACTCCAGAAAGACAGCTTGTAGAGCTTCAGCACTTTTCTCCTGATGTTCTCACGGAATTGCGTTTCTTGAAGAGCAGTTTTGATAGAGAAATGGCCAAGAGGAGGGATCCTGAGTCCCTCTGGGAGCATGTCCCAGGCACAGACAGCAGAGCTGTGAAGCTGCTGCCCATGGCAGGTCTTGGCTGGCATTCTGGGTGCTGCTTGGGGTGGTTAGGGCTGTTTCAGACCCAAGTGATGAGAGAAGATCCAGAAGACTGAGTCCAATTCCTGTAGCTCATTTCACTATGGAGAAGCAAAAGGAGCTACTCTGACATCTATATAAACCAGAGGTTTCCATCTTCATAGGAATCTCTTCTCCTTTCACGTTTCCTTGAGCTATATTGCAAGAGCCATCAGGACCCATCTATCTACAGCGCATCTCTCTTGCTTACATAGTGTCTCAGAGCTCACAGTCTGTATTCTTGGAGAAGCAGGATGGGGGGCTGTTAAAACATTTCTTTTGGGAGACTAAGCGTCTTGATCAGGAGGTCTGAGACAGAGACTGGTGTTGAACTTGGCTGTCCCAGATCCTTACACCTTAACCACCACGTTTCCTTCTACCTGTGGGAAAGCTGGAGAGTAAAGCAATGAGGATTTGCCTCTGTATGAAATGGGAGCTTGTAATAATAAAAGTCTTAACATCTTGCTCCTGTGAGCTGACAATATAAAGTATTTAATACAGTGTTTGTCTGCAGCTATACTGTGTTTCTGGCTGACTTCAGAAACGCAAGCCTTCAAAAAGCATAAATCTCATTTAAAATGAAACCTTAAATAAAGCCAGTTTGGGAGTTTTCTTTTTCTGGTATTTTATTTCTTTGGTTTGTTTTGTTTTTTTTTTTTAAGCTTTTGCTTGAGAAACATGAGAACTAGATAGTTTGGGTTATTTTTTATTTTTTCTGAGAGAAAAGAAGCTGAGATTCTCCCCTAATTACGGAGCTTTAGAATTCGTGACACCAAAGATCACCAGAATGGCAATATGTTCCTGAGATTTGGCAGTGTTTCAGAACAAGAAAAAACATGTGTTGAGGCGCCAGTTTGCTTGGTATGATATCAGAGGCCTGTAATGGAGCTGTTACCCACGCCCCTTTTCCTCTTCTAGCAGTATAATTAAACAGTTAACACATTTCAGAAATAATGGAATAATTAATGTAATTAAGCAGGGCTTCTTTCACAAGCAAAGAGCAGCACTGCTGCTTCTCTGGCATCAGAAGCGTCCCTTTATTTTCACCTGCATCTTTCATCTATCACGAAGGTAAAGGGTAGGACAAAGTTTCCAAAATTGCTCAAAGTACCATTTTCAAAAGCAGTCCCCCATCAGCATGTGTCTAATTGGGAAATCAGTGATCTTTGGACTTCTCAGATGGGAAAAACAGTGCTTAGGCAATTTTGAAAATGCTGCCCCTTATCTGCCTTGGTTTTATTCTGCTGATCCAATGTGTTCATTTAAGCAGACCTCTCTTTCGGATGAGGCAAGCAAGAAGCAGCTTTTAATGCCCCACCGCCCATCGGTGGACCACTCGGACGAACCCTTTCAGAGGCAGAGGGCAGTGAGCGCTGTCAGCATCATCACCAGTGCCCTGGAAGGTAAGACAAGTCTTTAGTTCCCCAAGTCAAAGCCGTATGCATGTTGACTGGCAGGAACAAAGTGACACAAAACACCCTAGTATTAAACTCTCATTGTTTTGCAAGGCGGCATTACAGATAGTTATTGCAACCCCTACAATATAGGTGAAGGTGTAACAGAAGGCAATATAATTGCTATCTTGCCTGTGGACTTGTAAAAATCCTGACAAAAGGTTGGCCATCAGAGTCAGACCTGGTAACATTTTGTGCCCCCATGGCATTAGACATACAGAGGGCTAACCAAGATGCAGGGTAGAGGAGCACCAGGCGGGGTGACTGTACATACATTTATATGTCATCTCTCTGGAGCTGATGTGAAGCCTGGCGTGTGCAGTCACCAGCTACGTGCAGAACTTCCAAGTAGTGGAGGAGGAAAGTCTCCTTCTTGCATAGCAGCTACTGGGACACAACAGTTTGGTGGGTGTTTTAATCCCACCGTGAAACTTAAGGATGCTCAAAGGACCCATTTGTCCATGCAAATATTTCTCAGCAAATTTTTCCATTGCTCATTAGGCTTCTCATTAGGTGCAGGAAGATTCCCTTTCCCTGTCTTGCCGTACTCAGGGACTTTGCATTTCCCTTTCATGAATTTATCGATAGCAAGACAACAACTCATAGCAAGACATCACGTTTCTAGGCTCTTTACATGCAGTATGAAAGGGCTTCTTCCAGTTCCTCATGTCTCCTACATAGTAAATTGAGACAAGATAGGAGGTAGCAGCTAAGAGTATAGAAAAATGTCTGTCAAGAACGCAGTGGGGAGCAAGGGATATTTTGATTCTCCTGCAGCCTTATTCTCTGTGTTACTGGTGAATAGGAAGGCAAGACAAGACGGAGGGACTTATCTGGGAGATGCCTTACAGAAAAGGACTGTCTCTTTGGAGACAGCCCAGCATGAAACCACAAAGCCCTTCTTCTTCCTCAGCTTTTTATCATCTCCGGTGGTTATATTCAGCAGTACTGTGGCCAGAACAGATATATATATATATGTTTAAATAAATAAAGAGTTTTATTCTTAATAGGTAAATAATCACTTCAATGTATTCCAGTGTTTAGTGTAGTCTGCAAAGGCTGTGTTTGTTTTCTGTGGGGTTTTTAGCAATTAGCTTTGTGATTGATTGTCTTTGTAATGTGTTAAGAATGCCTAAAAGGCCTGAGCTGGACTTCTGCTTATTCATTTCATGGTACTTCCTATTACTTTTTGCCACAGAAATGGAGACCATCAAGTCTAGGGTAACTCAGAGGATGTACATTTTTAGCCTCATACAGAAGAAAGCTGTTTCAATACTTATCAAAGTTTTTCTAACTCCCAGACTTTGATTAGTCATTGAAATTGAATGCTTGTTAACAACAAGAGGAATATAAAATCAGAATAAAATGTATCACAGGCTTTAACTGTAATAGCTGTATGATTTGTGCCAACTGTGTTAAACAGCCGGACCAGAAATCCCTTCCTGTTTAGTTACCCGGTTTCTGCTCTCGGCTCTTGGGTAGTCATCATCTGCCTGTTTTTCCAAGACAATGCAAAGCCTTGCAGACAAGGAAGAACCTAGGATTTTTCATTTAAAAATAAGAGGAAAAATACCTCCAACACAAACTTTGACTGTGTTTTTCTGACCATTTTTTTAAAACAATATGAAGTAGCAGAAAAAAGCACTTGAGTCTGATTTTACTTTTCCTTTTGCAGATGTCTATTAAATCTGGTGTGATTTCTAAACATCACCCATTGTGGGGAAAGAATGTGGGTTCTTGATTGATTTAAACTGTTTTAATGCCACATCCCTGCCAAAAGAGGACAATCACACCTTTCTCCTCCCCTTGCTGTGTTCCTGCAGTTTGATTTGACTGTACAAGCAATTGGTTTTCAGCTGGATCAGTGAGCAGAACCAGCTCACCCAGAAGGTCCAGGGGCACAAAAGCTGGCAAAAGGAGAGAGAATTCATCTGTGGCTGAGAGGGATGAAAACTACCCCTTTCAGCAGCAACCTGGACTTAAAGGGTCTTGTGTCGAGCGTGGAACCTCAGAGGAGAGAGTCATACATCTGATGTGTATCCATTGTGAAGGTCCCAAAATTAATAATAGTGGAATAAGCAGGGTTAG
Source organism: Gavia stellata (assembly GCF_030936135.1). NCBI lineage: Eukaryota > Metazoa > Chordata > Aves > Gaviiformes > Gaviidae > Gavia > Gavia stellata. The sequence goes on from NC_082599.1 coordinate 6,738,932, forward strand.
AAGTGATTATGAGGAGTATGGATATAGACAGATATGTTCTTCTGGATTTAACAGAAAAATTAGGTCCTTTAGGAAGTGACTGCCCCAAAGTCTTTGTTACTTTGAGGTGGGTTTCCAAAAAAATGCAAAATTAGGATTTTGCATTGAAATTGTTTGGGGTGTGGATGGTTCTCACATCATTTTAGGCACTTACCTGTAAACCCTCTGTTTGGAGGCTGGAAAGACATAGTTATTTCCTGGGAGCAATTTGGGTTCCCAGAGGTCTTGGAGCAGTGTAGAGGTTTGTGCAAAACCTGTGCATGGAGGACATCATCCGATATTTTGAAAGCTTGCTAGCAGACACCTAATACTGCAGTTCTGCTGTCCAATGAAGGAAAAAGCACCGTGAATGCATCCTGGCTTGAGAGAGGAGGCTGTTTATAAACTGATTGAAATAACAGCCTTGGCTGAAGTTTTCCTGTTATCAGTGCAGGTTCTAATTATATAGTCTAAAACCGTTATGCGGCATTCCATGCCCATAAAGGAATCAGAAAAGGAAAGCACTAAGCAATTCCACTAATCATTATCATTCAGCCATTAACTGTCTTTTTTGGCTTTTCTTTTTCACCGTTTAACACAGATTATACTTATGAAGCTATTTCACTTCTTTTGTGCTCAAATAAAATGAACATATAAAAGTTGTATTTCAGGTAATATTTTTCAAGCACCTTTAAAAAGCACGCTGGAGCTTTAACAGCATTTTCAAACTGACTTATGCACTCCCCTGATTTTGTATGTGGCCTTTCAGAAGAAAACAGATGCTTAATGCCTTTTTGGATTGCACACCAAGAACAGAAACCCTATTGATAACCAGTGATACTCTGAATCTCAAACACTTAAATCAGCTTTAAATATTGGATTTAAACTCTTTCATCTCTTAACTGCTTTAAAAGGTATTACTTAAGATACTTCTAAAATGGGACCTGGGAATGAAAAAAAAAATCTCCCAATCTAAGTTAAATGAAGATAGTGTATTCTTATCCATTTGAACTTGCCAACATGGAAAACAGAGTAAAAATCTGAGCCTATATATAATACTAGACTTTGCGTATTTAGCGTGAGTCTCCATTTTTTCTTGTGACACTTTTAAAAGGTTATTACTTTCAGAATAGGTCACTGTCTGCTAAGTGCAGGTCAGCTGGCAAAAAACCCGAAGCACGTAATTTGCCAGCCTGTTAGGACAGATATATTTTTATCCTAAAAAAAATTTGGGGGTAATTCAGGGGCCTTCCTCTATGTTATGAGTCATTTTAAGTGTTCTCTTGTCATATAACTCAGTGTGAATTGACTGTTACTTTACTGCTTGTGACTTAGAGCTTGAGGAATCACACCAGAAATGTCCTCCCTGCTGGAACCACTTTGCTGTTAAATTTCTGATTTGGGATTGCTGCCCGCTTTGGCTTTTAATCAAGAAATTTGTCAAGTTTGTGGTAATGGACCCATTTACCGACCTCACCATCACCCTTTGCATTGTGCTGAACACGCTCTTCATGGCCTTGGAGCATTATAAGATGACGAAGGAGTTTGACCACATGCTTTACATAGGCAATTTGGTAAGTGAACGTGAACTTGAAGGGCTACCTGGGGAGTCTATTCCCTGCTTTTTAAAGTTTTGGCTGTGGCTTGGGAAGACACCGTTTTGATATGCTGTCAGCATCGCTTTGCCTATGACATATCAAGAGAGTCCACGCAGTCACCTTTTTTTGGGGGTGAAGAGAAATGAATGAAGGATCTATATTTATTGTCTATAAAGGGTCTATATTTATTAAACTAACATATTCTAATGTTATTAGTAACCATTAAAGGCATGTTTCTGGGCTGTTCCCGTTAGGTTTCTAGTTTGTATCAGTTTAAGAAAATGAGATAAGAGAAAGGTTAATGAGGTTTATTTGGGATTTCTTTTAAAGCAATGATAATGCATCTACTCTTGGTGACTAATAGCGACTTTTAAGTTAAAAAAAGCCTACAAAAAACCCAAGGCAAGATCTTGGAGGGAAATAGAGTGGTGTTTGAGAGTACCTAGATATGCATGCAGAAGGTGCCTATGGTACTTTTGCTGTATGTCCCTCTATGTCCCCTGCCTCGTCCAGCTGTGTGTGCTGGGTCCCATGCAAACCCCAGGGCAGAGGGGACATGGAGCAAAGCATGGCTGGTGCTTCGAGGGGAAACTCTTAATGTAGAAGCCAGAGCAGCCAGAGAGAGAGCAGCAAAGTAAGCAGAGACCGTGCTTCTCCAAGGAAAAACAGAGTGACAGATCTACAGCCAAACCGCAGGGACAGAAAAGCCTTTCCAGAGGCAATACGGTACAATTTGTTAACCCAGGGGGCCACTAAAATTCTGCGGTTACTACAAAATGGAAGCTTTTTCTTTAATTGTCTTTCACTGTATTTATGTTTAAAAGTTACTGTGTTTTACTGCTTTAAAGCTTAATGTTTAAAACCCCTTTAATTTTAGAATAGTCTGTATTGGAAAAGGTACATACCATCTAGCTATGGTGTGGTGGAATCGCCCCTAAAAGCTAGTGGTAGAAGCAGAAATAACCTACAGGATAAGTCTGGAATACCCTGGAACATGGATGCTGCTAAGTTTGACTTCGAGAAGCTCATAGTGGAGATGAGAAAAGCCCTTTATTTCGATAAAACTGAAGGCTGCAGTGTCTCAAAGTGGGATTCACGTTGCGTAACTTCAGGTATTTACAGCGTAGGAGTTTCTGTCGGAGCTGGTTGCCTTTGTCTCCCTTTAAAGTCAATGGAGAGTAATGGACAATTTTAAGGCACAATTAGTGTGTTGTTTTAAAGACATTTACTTTCGGATAAGGTAAACTTTGTCCTGGAGGCCAGTGACTGTAATGACTATCGACTATAGTGGGAATACGCAGAAGTACTACAGATGTGATGTCTGCCTTTAGTGAGAAACATCCTATGCTGGCAGGTTTAGGTGGGTGGTAGCAATAAGCAGACTTTTTGTATCAGTCCTAGAATATGTGTTACATCACATATGGATTTTTTTCTTTACCCTGGTCCTTGTTATTCTTAGGTCGGGGCCTCCTTGGGCAGGTTGAGGTTCTTCTCCTAGGCTGTGGGACCAGTCTCAAGTTTTTCAGCTGCTGTGCCTTGGCAAATCTCCCTCTGTTGTTGTGCTAAGCAAAAATCTCTTTGGGTCTCTCTTGCTTCAAGCCCATGCTCTTACCCTCTACAGAAAGCATTAGATAAGGGTAGCTCGGAAAGTCGTCTCACAGGACTGCATCCAGCTCCACTTTTCAGCCAGCCTTCCTTGTTGCGCAACAATTTGTGGCCTTCTAAGATGACTTTAAAAAATCCCTTTGGACCCAGTATCCATCAGAGCAGGTGACAGTGCTGCTGTTTCTCCCTCTGGCACTCCAGATAGGAAATGTGTCTGCTCCTTGCCCTGCTTTTGGCAGATCAGCTTCTCCCTTTGCAGACCACAGGCAGTGAAACTTTAGCCCTTGGCATCCCTCCTGCCAGCACGGCTCCTGCAGACCTGCCGGAGATGAGCGGGGCTGTGCCGGGTGCCAACAAGGAGATAGAGACAATGAGCAGGGGGAGGAATTGCAAAGCAAATTTTGCAAAATTTTGCAAAAAAGATGCAATTACCTCACTGGGATTTTCTCAGCACTGTCTCAAGCTATTTCTCCTCTTTGTGCTGAAGTTTAAAATAAGGAAAAGAGCCTGCTAATATTTGTTGTAGCAGGCTGATGGCACGGGTCTCCCCTTCCCCTGAGATCCCAGGATGGGTTCGTGAGAGGCCAGACTGTCCCAGCTGCCCTCGCCAGCCTTACTAACCCCCCGCATTACTGGATTGATTGCGAGTAGAGCAGGTCAGAGGAATGTAATTCTATTTTGTGGAAGATTTTGCAAAGTCATTTGTAATGAAAATTGACATTCTTTGCAATCCCCTGTGAAAGGGAAGGGAGTCCCAGCTGCAGGGCAGGCTGCCAGGTGACTGCATCCCCTAAGCCGCAGACTGCCAGAGCCCTCCTCTCCCCCACGCTGGCTGGCTGTCGTCTCCCCATTGCATCTAACCCTCTTTGATTGACTATACCAGCATTAAATGAGGAGAAATATTAAAAAGGGCATTTGTTTTCCTTGAAACAAATGTTTCTGAGAGAAATGAAAGTGGAATATGGATTCGCTTTCTCCGAGAGCGATTCTTCATCTGCTGCCAGTCACTGGAGATCTCCTGTTCTGATTGTCCGTCTACTTCATGCAGCACTTGCTACCTTCAGACTCCTTTAGTTCATTACTTAGAAGAATCAGCATTTTCAAATGTGATCAGAAGGCCAGCCAAGCACATGTACATCTTTACGTGGTTCATCTGCCTATGCAGTGCCACCACTTAAAAAATAGGTAGATAGAACAGGATTTTACCAATCTTCGTTTTCCTTTAGAGACTGAGATACCATTATGCAATATTAGAGCTTAAATAGCTGAAATGATAGATAAAAGAAATTGTTTTAAGACAAAGTCCTCCAAATCATCAGTGGCATATTTAGCACCAGGAGGACCTTACGTTACTTGTTTTCTTTCCAGCCTTTATCGTATTGAGTATCCAGCCTCTTGTACAAGTGCAGTCACCGCATACCAGGTGCCGGCGATTTGACAACTGCCGTTTGAAATTCGTAGCTGGTACACGTACACGATTCCTGATGCCTTTTAGGAAGGCTCAGACATTTTGCTATCTTACTGTGACATTTCCTTCTCAGAAGGCTATTGATTAAAATGATTCAGGCAAAGAAAGTGATCCTCCTGAGTCATTTCTCAGCAAGATGGTTGCATAATGTACGCAGCGTGGTATCGTGGTTTTTAAGGCAGTCCCCTGGATACAATTTCACAGACATCTAGTTTTGTCTTGTTCTCTGTCCTAAGGGAAATTGGAGCATTCTGGTGGGAATCTTTGGTATCTCTGACCACCGTGACTCAGAAATAGTTGGCTAGTTAGAAATATGAGACAGGTTGTTTTGTTGGGTTCTTGGTATGAGATGGTGATGAGATGACAGTCCAAATTGTTGCAGCCCAAGGTTTTATTTTCCTGATGAGAAAGAGGAGGTATTTTACATAAGGAATTGTGTAAAATGGCTGCTTGGAAGAATTAATTCCTGAAGCATTGTTAAGTAAAGACAAGCCTTCCTCAAATGCAGGCTATGATAAGTTATTTTTATTCCTTGATATCTTAATTAAAAAATCTTAACTTTTCCCTTCCCCATCTTAATGGGTTTCTCATCTTTGTTGATCAGAGTTGATCAGTTTTGCTGGGATACTGCTTTGACTTACTCAGCTTATCGGAAGGAAAACATTTCTCCTTGACTGTATGTTACTGATATGTGAGCTCTGGATTCCCCCCTCTTATTTGGCCTACACAGTGCATTGATATTGCTTGTTTTGTGGAAAACCATGTATGTGCTTTAATATATATAAGTGCAACTGAGAATTTTTCAGAAACACAAACCTTGTACTGGGACTTGGAATGAAAATAGAACAGTAAATTAAGAACTTGATGCCCACATTTTGTCATTTTCAGTTGACTGTAGCGTTGCATTGAGCATTTAAACTGCTACTTACGGAGGGCATGCGAAAGGACAAGATCTGATTCTCTGAGATAGTTTGCAGGAATGTGTTAAAACTGAATTTGCTGTCAGCAGCCTTCCCTTTCCCCTCTCCCTCTGCCTCATAGGTAATATTTATATGTTGTTTTAAAGAAAAATGTTCCAATTAGAACTTCCACCATACGACATTTGAACTGGATCATAAATAAGCAATGTGTACCCAAGATGCTGTGAAAAGAAAATTGCCATGACTATTTGTAAAAAAAGACTAGGACTCAAATTAGAGTTTCTAATCGCCTTTGCTGCCAGCAATAACCTCAGAATGACTAGAGGCTTGCTTTGCCCTGGTATTGATAATAATAACAAAATAAAAGGGGATAATACAGCAGGTACACTACAACCCAAATACCCCTTTAACACTCCCACGCCATTCATTTGGGTTTCTCCACTGAAATGAACAGATTTAACCTTTATAAAAGGTACATTTACACTCTCTTTTTTACCACTGGGGTTACTCAGATGACGGAAGGAAATGGAAATGTATGTTCCAATCCAGAGCTTGAACTCAGATGTCATTGTAAGTTTACAGCAGTATCAAATATTATTGTGAAAAGACAAATTACAATATTGTAATAGTGATAAAGAATCAGCCATGAAAAATAAAGTATTTGCTTGTAAAATGTTTTTGGCTTTCCGCTGTGTTCACCTGTATCAGTGGAAAGTCTGCAAGCAAGGAAGTGTGCTTAAAAGGTTACTTTGACTTCTTATTTTCTTTCTGCAGGTCTTCACTGGGATTTTTACAGCAGAAATGATCTTCAAAGTAATTGCCCTTGACCCCTACTATTATTTTCAGCAGGGCTGGAATATTTTTGACAGCATAATTGTTATACTAAGCCTGATGGAACTGGGTTTGTCCAGCATGGGAAACCTGTCTGTTTTACGCTCCTTTCGATTGGTAACGGTCTTATTCTGTTCTTACCCCTCTTCTTTTATTACATATGAATGCTGACATGAATGCAACATATTTTCTTTAAAAAGCATCTGTCAATAAAGACTTTAATTGCTGCAAACTGGTGAACAGTACGTGACACTAATTATAGGCTGCGGGATAAATGGAATTGTTCCAGATTTACATCAGGGTAAATGAGAACATAATTTGATTCCTTCTAGCTCTGCCAGGTACTTGTAGCACACTTAAAATGTTTGAGTTCCAATTTGTAATAAAAATCTGCCATTTTATACCTGTACACCTGTTAGCATAGTCAGCAGATAATTGATAGCCCAAGAAATGCAAGAGCCAGTAACTTGTCGTTTTAGAAGTTGTTATTCCTAAATTATGTTATCAACATGCCACTGTTCTTTTAAATGTTGTCAAAAGAAAATGTCTTTGAATTATTCACAGAGTGATTTTTTTTTTTTTTTTTAATAACATAGCATCTGTCTTTCACGGGAACTCCTTAGCTGTCAGCTCCTTTGTTATGCACGGGATAGTGGTATTCTATTAATGAGAGACTGTCGACAAATTGGAACAGAAAAGTAGTTTCCTTGCCAGACTGACATTTGTGTTGCACTTCATGTACCAGGATGTCCATGCTAATCATTCTGGCCATGATATGGCTTCACAACTTGTAAAGACCAGGAAAATAAGCCCTTATGGTTACATTTAGTGGAAGACTTTTTCTTCCAAAATTCTCTGCGCTGCTCAAAAATGCAAATTTCTCACCGCTACTGCTAGGTCCTGAGAGTCTTCTGTCAGTTTTTGAGCAATCCCTCTTCAATAGGGCTGAAATTAAACCTTCAGTTGAAAACACAGCACAAGGGCTAGGAACCATTTACATCCTTAAAATAGGTCTTAAGTGGGACGTAGGTTGTGCATAGACTGCGTGATCCTCAGCACAGAGCTGATTTTCACCCTGGGAGCTAACAGCTAACAACATCTGGCTGAGCCTTTCTCTGAAACACAGAGGAATTGCTTCTTTCTTTGTGGGATCTGACCCTAAACCCCTTCCCCCAGATGCCTGCCAGGCTGTTTAATTGGAGGAGGAAAAGCAATGTAAAAGAAACTATTAAGACCTGAGATTTCCTCCTTCCATCCTCTCCCCACCATGATATTGGGGGAATGAGCCTCTAAAAGCACGTCTATCTGAGCCTCTAAAAGCACGTCTATCTAGAAAGGCAGAGCATAGCTCTGGAAAGGTTAATTCTCATCCAAGAAGCCCAACTGATATTTTATTAATAGATGAAGTGAGGTTAACAGGAAGTATGACTAAAATCACCTTGTACCGCACACGCTGTGGCATTTAACGTCTTTCACGTGTTACCCACTTTAATAATTCATCAGCTGAAATGTCTGTTGCTTCTGTGAACTGACACTGTTGTTTATGTTTTGTTCACAGCTGCGAGTCTTCAAATTGGCAAAGTCCTGGCCGACCTTAAATACGCTCATTAAAATCATTGGTAATTCAGTGGGTGCCCTCGGTAACCTCACTCTTGTGCTGGCAATCATCGTCTTTATTTTTGCTGTGGTAGGAATGCAGCTTTTTGGGAAAAGCTACATGGACAATGTGAAGAAGATAAGCACGACTGGCAATTTGCCACGGTGGCACATGAACGATTTCTTCCACTCGTTCCTCATCATCTTCCGAATTTTGTGTGGGGAGTGGATCGAGACCATGTGGGACTGCATGGAAGTAGCTGGGCAGCCGCTGTGCCTTCTTGTCTTCTTGTTGGTCATGGTGATAGGAAACTTGGTGGTGAGTTCTTGAGATGTTTTTTTTTTTCCTTTCCTGGTGGGTGTGTGCGAATGTACCATTTTTTTTACCCAGAAATGGCAAATCTGACATTGCTCCATGGCTTTAATTCCATGTACCAAGTTGCCACCCTAAGAAACTTGTTCATTATCCCCAATACAAAATTGCTAGGACCGCATTAATAATTAGGAATGAAGGCTTACTGTTTTTTGCAGAAAAACAGGTAATGTTTTACTAGAAGAAAGGGATATGGGTTGGTTATAATGACTTTATTTCTTAAGCTATTCATGGGCCTGAAAGGATTCCAGATCTCTTTTCTATACAGGAGTGAATATCACCTCAGTTGTCACTGTATCGGGAGATATTTTTATTTCCCTTCATTTTTGGTCCAGAACACGTGAACCTTACAGCTAGCACAGTGCCTTTGAGTGGAGATTCAAATGTCTTTAACCTTGCATGTTCTAGGAAGCTGCAGGTTGTGTTTACAGTAATGTCACTTGCTCACTTGCTTTTTTAATAGACTATCCCATAAGCAGGGCTTACATAAGCTCTGAACCTATTAAGACTGAATTGTATTTCCCTGCTGACATCTTATGGAGCGCTTTGCTGGCTTCAAGTCATTGTGGAAATGTCTTGCCTGTTCAGCTTACAGAGCATGTTTGACATTGTGGCTCTAATGGGCTTACTGTTTATGTAGTGAGTTGTTTAATAGTAGCTGTTGCTATAAAAAATGTTGGGGTTTGCTACCAATTGCTTTTAGTGGTGGTTTTGCTTTTAAGTACCCAATGTTCTGGTTCTCAGCTGCTGGGATAGAAAAATTCTTGAAAGAGCTTGCAGAAAAACAAAACACACTGTTTTGTTCACATTAATTTATATTTTAACAGTTAGTTTTGCACTGAAAATGTTGATTGCAAGACCATATTATATTTTATAGGGTTTTTTTTATAAAAGTCAAAAGATTAAAATATGGTTAATCAGAAAGCGGCAGATTACTTACGGTTTTTTCCCTAACTTCCCATTTCTATAGATTTTTCTTGGAACTAAATGTGATTAGAGGAGTTGGGGCAAATTATTACTTTCTCCCTACTTTTTGGGGGGAGTTTATCCTGAGATGCAGAAAGTTAATCTCCCCCTGCCATTAAGAAATTGATTTTTTGTATGCTGATGAAACCTGAAAATAGTATGTGGTAAATTCTGGGGAAAATGTTAACATTTGAAATATTCATGGGTTATTGAAAGATGTGAATTTGCAACATCTGATACCCTTAGATATTAACACTCATCAGTGTGCATAAGTTCCGTTAAATATAAAATCTGATTCAGCAGAGATCGCACTAACATTATCTACATATATTTGACCTTCAGTGCTCAAAAAAGACTGTCACAGAAGTAAAACCAGATATTGAAAAAATCTGCCAGCATGGATAAGCTGAAGTCACTGGTCAGCTGAAAGCAAAAATGCCAGCTTTATCCTTTTCAGCCAACAGTTCTGTAAGCATTTGGCAATGACTGGTAAATAGGAATGATTATTGTCTGTAGATCACTCCCCCCAAAAAAGAAAATGATTCATAGGTGTGAAAAGAACAACAGATTCTGAATCATGAGACTCATCCAGTGTCAGCTGCGTTACATGGAGATTTCATGATGCTGATTAGCAGGTAGAGAGGTCATCTCACTCCTCTGGCATCAGCAAAATTCTTGCTTTCTTCAGTGAGAGTGGATTTGTTACAAATCTGTAATATAAAAACTCATCTACACAATGTATGTAGGTGAGCAGGCACTTCTTTATTGCAGCGCTGGACGCACAGGGGATCGCTCCACCTAGTGTGCGTGCCTAGCTTCTCCGCTACCAAAGTTATATACAATCAAAGTATACATATTCATCGTATTTTCCAAGAAACAATTAACATATTAATACAATTTCCGAGAACTCATTAGTATATGTAAATGCTCGTGACGCATGCGCCTTCAGGTACACAGGTGGTCGTCTAAGGTCCTCTGGTGGTTGTCCATGGTCTTCCTCATGGTGTCCTTTAGTCGAACCCCATCTTTGCGCATGCTCAGGTTGGTTGCAAAATCCCATTCTTGGAATCTTCTTAAGTTTTCCCCGGTTTACTGACCAGGCCTACAACTTATCATTCTCTTGACAAGCAAATTCTACCTCTTCACAATGCTACATTGTTCATAGCTAGTTTATGATTAAATCAGGGATAGCTCATACCTAGTTACCCTTATACAGAAAATATATATATATAAAATTTTTAATCTTTTAATAATCACTTTCTAGCTTATAATTTTCTGTCAATTTCCATGCCTATGAATAATCAATGCTTATTTCTATTAATATCTATCGATTGGCATTCTTGATATTCATATCAAGATGGGGAGGGTAAGGGGATTTTCAAGCAGCATCACTGGTGCATATCAGGTCACACTGTCACAGGACTCAAACAAAACTTTTCTATTCAATTTTTCATCGTTTCATCTCGTTACTGTTAGTTCCTCAGTATGGAACGGCGATTCCCTGGTGAGGTTCCTATGGTTATTGTTTCTAACTTAACAATCCTAACTTATTTATTTATTAATTAAATTTAACCTTATATATATATATAAAAAATATCATATTTTGATTAAAAAAAAGCAGAATATTTACAACAGATTGAATTCACAAACTCACTTATTTGCTGAACATCTTCAGAGCCCAGAATTCTGGTAGCTGAAAAGCACCATGAGCCCTTTAAAATAAGAAGACAGGAGCACTAAATCTTTTACCTCTAACTCTGTTGCAATCTGTGCCAGCAGATTTTCTCTTTTAACTTGCTGAGATCCTTGTTCCTCCTCTGAGTTTCGAGAGTTGGTTCTGATAAGAAAAATATTATCCTGAGGTTGTATCTCATTTGGACTCTAGACACTTTCTTAGTCTCTGAAGACATGGAGGAAATCCTACAGCGTTTTTCCCTATGTAGCAGATCTGCCACTCATCTAGATGAAATACTTTTATCTGTCACATCTGCCAGTACTTATGGTAGTGTCTGTGGTCACTTTCCCAACTGCAAGGTTAAGCGTTACAGAGCAGACCTGCTCTTTAACTACTGTAAAGTAAAGGCTGTAAACTGCTCTTGGAAGAGTTAAACCGCTGCGATTCTGTGCTATGTTCAGTGACTTGGTCTGCAAGTCTTACTGAGCCTCAGTAACATAAATTCAAATGAGCGGTGGAAGAAAAGCCAGGAAAGTTAGTAAGTGCCCTGGGCAACTTCATGTTATAGAGCAGTCCAGCTGTTGAAAGGAATTTTAGTAAATGTTAAATCTTTGGTTTGTATTCATATATCCTGAAAATGTCTTGGACCAGTGCAGTGCCGCATGAAACTACATTTACTGCTGGTCAGCTGATATTTGAGTCACCTTCGAAGAACTAAACTTTACAGCATAGTTGGAAAATTAAGTGCTGTGTAACTGCTTTTTGCGCAATAATAGTGTGCTACTATTGTCAGAAGGCATTTTTAGAGTCATTGAAGCTGCTTTGGAAGGTAAAGCCAAACCAGACAGATAATAAAATAGTTTCTCCCTCATTTGTAAGAAAGAGCTTCTGAAATTGGTAACTGAATAATTATGCTTACTGTTAAGTTTTATAAAGGACTTAAGATATTTCCTACGTACGTTTATGTTACTGAGGTTAATAACAAAAATCACCGAGACAGGAATTATTAAGAAGATGTAGGGGAATTTGGGTAGTGAGGCAGCCCCTGGTGCCCCCTGCTCTGGCAGGTCCACCAATGCGAGAGTGGAGCATGACACCAGCTACTTCTCAGGGGACTATTGCGTGTAATGGGCACTAACAACGTGCATGAATAAAACTGACATTTCAATCACAGAAGGAACAACCTTCCAACCTCTTTGCGTATGCGTGACGTAGGCTGGCCAAGCCACCCTTTTATTCTTCTCCCAGCCACCTGGATGAAGCCTGTTTTCTACCAGCTTCTCCTGAAATGCCACCAAGTGAAGGGCAACTCAAAGCAGGGCAGAAATGCACTCACTGTCTTTGCTCGTGCTCCGATTTGGCTGTGTATGATACAGGCAGCACCCAAAAAGCACCACTTAGTGTTAACCCAAGCTAACAGCCACAGTGCATTAACTCACCCCCAGGGCTGAGTTTCTGGGCTGCCGTTGTCTCACCTCTGCCTGGTTTACATACATCCCTTAGTACTTCCACTGCACGTACACCAACATTCCCCAGTCTGCCACAAGCTGGTAACCAGGGAAGTGACGTCTTCAGAATTTTCCTGAAAGGTGAAATATAAAGCTGGAAGTGCTCTTTTAGGATCAGTCCTAGGCTTTTTTTCTTTTTGTCTACTGTCCATAGAAATGCTATCCACTCAGGAAAATATTAATTACATTTTCTGAGAAGGTAGAAAGCACCACCAATTTCTAGGGTATTAGGGTATCCTGTAGGAACAACTGCATAACCATTATCACTGAATTAATGTGTGATGCATGGAATTATGAAATACAAAGTGTAAGGTCATGCACTCAGCCCTGTTTAAGAATTTATGTTATGTTCAAGTAGCTTACCAACAGAAAATGTTTGAGAGGATAATAAAAGTATACGTATCAGTCACCGTGGACATCTACATCTGAGATAATTGCATGGAGATGCCTTTGTAGTCAGATCTGGTTAATGGAGTCTGTGAAGTCATAAAATATCTTACCCAAAAAGACATCTAAAATACATCAGATTAAATAGACCCTAAAAGTACCTATTCCTGTCCTTAAAGTCTTGGGAGGCAAACTCAGCTGTAGATATCCCCATGTATATATTACTCTGGCTGACTGAGCCAGCACGATGTACCAAAGTACCAAAATATTGCACCCATTAAAAATGTAAATGAGGTTCTAATACATATCAGGAATGGTAATTACAGAGGAGAGTATCGATGCTGTTGCACATAGATCTGCTGTACTGGATATGCAATACACTCCTTTAATAACTGATGTTCAAGAAAGATTAAGTACTACTGGGAAAAGCACAGTATGGGAATATGAAGTTGATGAGGGGAATGCAGAGCTAGGCATGGGAGGAGAACAGTTTAAATGACAGGATACTGCTCATCCCAAAACAAAGAACTATAAATCACTGCAGGCACATTTAGGCTGGGATTGGAAAGGAAGCTTCTGACTGTCGGCACAGTGAGGTTGTTTAGGAGGACTTTCCAGCAAGACTGACTAGCTCCAAACCAGCAGCGTCTGAGGTGGAGCTTGATTAGTTTGTGAAATAAACAACCCATGATAGCAGGGGGCTTGACTTGGTGACTCAAGAGGACCTTTCAGTCCTGTCTTCCTATGGTAATTTGAGTGCCTGGCAGCAGAGCTACTCGGCATGGTTTGGATGAGATTTGAAGTGGCCTGCTTTGGTTAAACCCAACGGAAAATTTCTCTGAAAGCTCCCACATCTCAGGAAACTTTAATGGATATTTTTTTCTGTTTTAACATGGCCCATGACTGTGACACACAGAAATCTGGAAATGTCACATTCTTGGAAAAAAAAGAGGTTTGTCCCTCCCTACAAGTCTGTGTAGGGCAGTTCCTTGAAGAGGTGTTCTGGGAAAGTGCTGTTAAACCTCCATCAGCCACGATCTGTTGATAAAATGGCATATTACCAGAGCTGTTCTGACAGAGACATGTCTCTGCAGCAGGGCAAGAGAGAAAGAAATCAAATTATGGGAAATGTGAGCAATGCATAACTTATTAGTAGTTCCACTTCAACATGTCCTTCCACAAGAGTCCCCCTTCCTACCACTAAAAGGTTGTCCTGATCACCACCAATGCAAGCTGGATGGGAATAATGTCCTAGAAGAAGGAGAAGGGTGTGAGGAATGATGAGCCATTTAACACAGATCTTAGCCTAACAGATGTGCAAGAGAGAGATTTGGGATGGGAAGGATTGTTTAGGTGGAGAAGAGAAGTGACTACAGGCATATGGAGTCACCATCCCTGGAGGTACTTAAGAGACATGTAGATGAGGCACTTAGGGACATGGTTTAGTGGTGGACTTGGCAGTGTTAGGCTAACGGTTGGACTCGATGATCTTAAAGGTCTTTTCCAACCTAAATGATTCTATGATTCTATACATGAAGCTTAGTCTATGAGAAGAAATTCATAGCAATTTCCTATCCTGAATCACTTTCCAAAGTGACAGACCCTAAGTAACATAAGGAGTCATTGGGTCCAATGTGGCTAACATTTAATAGCTATGGCTCCTAATCCTATGCTTAGGCAAAGTCACTTTCTATGTGTGCCTGCAAAATTTTGTCTATTCATATCAATTGTTTGCTTTCCTGCCTATTTTTTAACATGAAGAACAAAGTAAAAGCATGTGATAAATGTTTAATTCTGATTAGCTTTGTTAACTTTTTTTTTTTGCTTTGTTTGCTAATGTTGCCTTTAGTTTGGTGTGTGCAGTCAAGCAAACAACAAAAACCTCAAAAAGGAGGAGGTAACTGTGGTGTATAGTGTATAAACGTGTAAGATGTGGCTTATATTTGTATTGTATGGTCTTCAGCATGGGAGATTTGTTTTTGTATAAAACCACTTCCTAGAGTTAATTACTGAGTGTTACCACCTGAGCACCACGATCCCTAATTGAGGAACATAAGAGGGAGTGTATATGGCCACTGTGTAGGCAGACTGGTAGCCCATCCTGGGGGTACCCATCAACTGGCCAACTGTATGGATGTAACAAGAGTTTCACAGGCAAGGGACTATCCCAGTGGGAAGTTTGTGGTCAGCGCATGGTATAAAGAAGTTTAATAGTATGGAGCAAGATGATCTTTTCCATTTGTCCTCAGCGCCAGAAAATGTTCCTGGGCACATTTAATTTATTAGTGTAGAAGTAGCCATAAAGTCCTGTCTCACCCAATACTGATACATCTCCATCACTGCAAATTGCTCAGCAGATCACACCCGGGCTTGAAAGAGGTTTATGGTAATGTGTCAGATTTTCTCTTTGTTTAAATGAAATGGATATAAAGAACTATCACAAGTAATAGTAAAAGAGCTAGGCATCAAACAGGCCTAGGTAAAAGTGGATTACAATTTCACATTTCAAGAGCTCAGACAGCAAAAGCATATTATGATGATCAAAGAAGGTCTTCAGATGAGACTTGTATTTCTGCCTGACATGAAGGGACTGTCACTGAGGGAAGCTACATCAAGACTCTGGCATTTTTAAAAGACATGAAGCATTACACCAGGGGTTTTCAAGACCATAAAACTTCTTACAGGGTGATTAAGGGTTGCTTTACCCCAAAGGATTGAGGCCTCATTCATTAAGATTTCTTGTGCCGATAAATGAATGAAAATGGAACACCGATGACATATGATAGCACATTTCCAGCTATCTCCTTATTTTCTTTTCAAATTACATACAAATCTAGAACTACCAAAACCCCATTTTTATGGTTTTTACTGTCTAACCCTAGAGAAATGTACAACTCAAGAGTTGCAGCCAGACTTGCCCTGAATCAAGTTAATTATTTTTGCATTTAATGACAAACATGTTCTTATTCATGGGGGCCACTAAAGACATCCACTCTGTGAATAAAGGTTAATCTCCTTGGAGGGAAATGTAGTATTTATATTGCATCTGATGATTAATATAAATTAACTGGAATTTTAAGGTATTGTGTGCCTTCTAATTGCAAATACTAGGTTAGGTCTCCTTGCTGGAAATTAAAGCAAGGGAGGAGGTATTGCAAGACCAAGTTACAACCTTTTAGGTCTTATTTTTTTAATTTTCAAATGACAGTAGAGGTCTCTGTCCTCAAGCTTTGTATATTGTACTTCTTCCACCAAGCAGGTGCTCTTCTTGGGGCCCACAAGTTCCGCTTCTTGCCAAATGGAAGGAAGAGGGGATAAGATGCAACTATATAACATTGGGGGAGAACAGTGTTTTTCAAGGAAATGTGCATCCACTGGAGGTTCAAAGAGAAGTTCAGGTTGTCCCAAGTCTTGCATGAGTACTACCTTCCCTCTGCTTTCTCTGCACCCCAGTGTTCGTGTCATGGATGTCATTGTTCACCTTATCTGCTCTTTCAGCAGCTCCCAACATTCTGGAGATGTGCATTTGTGTTTTGGTTGCATCAGCTGCGAAGGCCACTAGACAAACAGGCGAGAATAGGCATGTCAGTAACAGTCATCGTCAGGACACACAAAATCTGCAAAGCGGCAAGTGGAGTGCGTGTTGGGCGCCTTGGAGGAGGAGGACTCATCAGAAAGCTGCAGGAGCCATAATGAGAGCTGGGGAAATACTGGAGATGGGGGCTGGAGAGCTAGAGGGTCCAGAAGAAGCCAGGGAGCACAAGGGATCATTAGCGAGAAGTGGAAGCATCATCTGAGTCTGCCTCATCAACTTGGACACTTATATAAGGGAGGCGAATTTTCTTTCTCGAGTCACATACAGCTTTGCAGAGGAGCAGCCCAGAATGCATAAATAAGTACATTTGGGGACATAAGCAAAATAGAGTCAAAACAACTGCCAGCATGTTACCAACCTTTTTGTTTCTACTGATGTATGCTTAGGGCTGGCAGCAGGTACATTTAGTGTGACACTGAAGAATTCAAACCTCAGAGGAAAGTAGCTAAACCGCAGCACAATTCCCAGCTTCTCCCTTCATATTTTTCATGCCAGCTACCGGCATAGTCCATGTGTCCTAAATCAATTTTTGCTATTCGTATTCCCCATTATCCATCCTTGCTTGAGCAGTGTCTGAGAAGCAGAGCACTCAGGTAGCTGATGCTTTTGAGCAAACAGCTGGCTATATCTACTTAAGTATTAAACAGCCTCAAGAGTAATGAAAGGTCTAGCAGAAACAGATAGCATCATGTGATGAATCAAAAAGGTAAATCCTGACACCAACCATCAATCAGTCCAGTTGCCTCTGATGACTCCTAGCAGAGATGGAAAGCTTGCATCCTCATGTGGGTTCCTTTAAAGACAAACCTTTTGTCTAAGGCTCCAGGTTTTTAAAATTGTGGGATTTATCAGTGCCCACAGAAATAACTATCATTTATTTTATTGAGTAGATATATTTGGACTTGATGATCTTACAGGTCATTTCCATCTGTAGTGATTCTGTGATCCCACCCTCATGTGTAACACCAGATGCTGGTGATAAAAAGTCTGGGGAAATTAACCTCAGCATATTTATGATGGACCATCAAAGACTGCTGGGTTTCAAAAATGCCATTGTATGGTAGATTAAGTAAAGTTCATTATAAACTGGGAGGTATAGGGCTGCTTTGCCCAAGAGATGTGAGGGAAAACCTGAGAAAAGATGGGAGGAGAAACTACTTTCAAAATGTACTCCTAAGAAGTAATCTGCTTCCTTCTGTCACTGCAGATTTATGAGTTTCTGTATCCTGCCACAGGCTCAGTTGTTTCTTCTGAAGAGTTGAATCTTGGCACTTGGTGACTAAATCTGAGCACGCATCTTATATTAGGGGACAAGTGTGTTCAGTTCCTGTTTTTAAGGTGCTACATGGTGTTCATGTTTAATAGATACTAAAATCTGCCAATTATTTCCCTGCAACATCCATCCACAGGAAGATAGATCTTTTTAAATACAAATAGCCAAAAACCTAATAAAAGTTGGCATACAGAAGAGGAGCGAGTTTTAGGTTCTGATGGAGCTCAAAGGAGGCTGAAAAAAAAAAATAGTCTAAGGCTTTTTTTTCATCTGTAAACTAAGGAATTCCCAAAAGCAGCAATCCAAACCAGTTTCATTAGTGGGCTGTGGCAGATTTTGGCATTTGGTACAGATTTTCATCGGTAGAATTATAAGAATTGCTTCTTGATCTATAAATGAGTCACTGGGATGTATCAGAGAGGAATAAAATCTGATCATAATGCTAGTGCTCTTCCATAGGTATGTATATAAGGGAATATGCAAGTATCTGTCATTAACCTTCATGGGTGTGAGACTTACTAGAAATGCAGACGAAGAAGAATGCTAATACATTAGTTCAATCAACCTGCCCCTTAGAAACCATCCTTATGCCTTTTGTTCTAATTGTGCTTCCAAGTCAGACATATTTCTCTAAAAATATTGCTTAAGCATTGACTTCATTATATGAACTGCTGACAAGTTGAAATATTTTTAATAGGATCCACCATATGTATATGTACATATATATATTTTATTTGTGAAGATGATACTAGTGGATTGTTTGTTGAGATTTGGTTGTAGTCCGGGGATTGAAGAGGAGCTGAGTTTTCAAAATAAAAACTGCAGCCCTGTTAATATAGTAGGCATCAGTAGGGTAAAATATTGCCCATTTTTTGAACTACATCTGTCCTTGGTTAATAGTGTAAGTAGGGTTTTGTCAGTGGTTAAGTTCTTGCTAATATCTGGGTAGTTATTAAAAATCTAGAAGACACTGAGTCAAATTTAATTGGACACGAGTGTGCAAAGGTAAGTACAACTAAATGTGTCTCTTTTTATTAATGTCACTGTGCGAGTTGTCTGGATGTCATTGAAAGGGTAATGACAAAAGAATTCTTCCTAGCATGTCTTGAGAGGGAAGGGCAAGGTGTTAATATTAAAATAGACCAGGTGGTACAAATTTAATACATTATTCATTACTCCTAAACATCTTATACTTTTGTTTAAAAAAAAAAATCAGTTAAAAATATTATTTTTACCCACCAAAAGTAAGTAGCAAGCAGTTCATTCTAACAGTTGCCTCTAGAAATAGCTTGTTAAAAGGAATATGTGGAACAATCAGCTATTCATGACAGCCTTAACCTTCTTAGGAGGTGTATGATGTTTAAAAGAGACTGGAATTTATCTTTTCCATGTACAGTGCATATTCACATCTGTATTTCTCTACCTAGCACGTATGTGGTAACATGGTCTGTGGCTTCCCAAGAAAATATGCTGAAGAACACATTTGGAAACTAAATGTAGTACACAGGTTTAGGTGCCAGTTTCCTGCCTTTTTGGGTCTTATTGAACAATAAGAAGTTCTTGAGGTCAAGGTAGTCCTGCCTTTGGTCTCCTGCTACATTTCCCCCATTTACTTCTGTTCCCAAAAGTCAGCTTAGCTGTCTCTTACTTTGTT
This sequence comes from Gavia stellata, assembly GCF_030936135.1. NCBI lineage: Eukaryota > Metazoa > Chordata > Aves > Gaviiformes > Gaviidae > Gavia > Gavia stellata. The sequence goes on from NC_082599.1 coordinate 6,758,399, forward strand.
AAACTCATCTAAATCCAACAAAACCACTGGCCCACATTTGCCAAGGAGAATCTCCAACAGATACGGATCTACTCCACTGATTTTGTATTACTGTGAAAGGTGCAAAGGAAAGGACAATCGGATTGTTTGTTTTTTCCTCCCTCTTAACATCTCCGTTTCTTTGCTGCTATTTAAGTCTCTTTTGTTCTATTTCCCTGTCTCTAGATTTCATGTGTTATCTTTTCTTCTTCCTGTTTTGTTTGGGTCATCCCTAGCCAGACTCTTGTCTAAATTAGTTCTCATTGAATATGACCCAAATCTGCCCTTCCTTTATTTTTCTTCTACCTTAAATGTATTTTTTTCTTTTTGGTCAGCTCTGGCCTTGATTATAGTAATTCCCTCTTTGACACTGCCACATATCTCTGCTGTAGTCTTCCTAATATCATGCTTTGAGCAAATTTTCTCCTCTTTCAACATTGCTTTGGATTTCTGCCTTTCATGACATTTTCTGCGAGCTCCAC